>NW_028234404.1:7126592-7134092 GCF_977035675.1 Penaeus japonicus
AGTTTGTTCTTTGATACTTGTTTGATCCAACTCTAACATTATGATGATTCAAAAGGGAGACCACAATAGTGTTGCCACCTGGAACTGGTCAGAGCCTTGTTTGCCATTTGGTGCTTTGATGTTAATAGTAAGTAAGCTGAGCCAGATTGGGAAATGCTTACACACCATCCTGGGTTTATGCAGGATATGCACAGGTGCTTGATCAATTAGCACTATCGGTGTCAAATTCTCTTCCACTCTGTCCTCTTTCTCTCCAATTACTCCCCTTCCCCCTCCTCCCCTCTATCCATACCCTCTCTTTCCCCTCCCACATTCTTTCCTTTGCCTCTCCTACCCTCTCTTCTTACCCCTTCCTTCTCTCCCTCTTCCTCCCCTGTTGGTCCCATCCCTCCCTTCTTCCTCCCCCATCCCATCCCTCCCCTCCCCTCTTCCTCTCTCCCCTTCGCACTCCCTGATTATTACTTCCATATGATTTTGAAGTCACAGATGGTCTGTTTGAACTGCTTATGCACTCTGAGCAGTTGTCAGATTTGCTGTTTCATTGTTCACATGAAATTTCTCTGTCAAATGAGTAAAATGTATTTTGATATGTCTCCCATGATTTTTCTTTCCTTTTTACTTACTTATTATTATTAATTATTATTATTATTTATTTATTTATTTATTTATTATTATTATTTTTTTTTTTTCTTCATAATTTATATTTTCACATACTGTTACATTCTCCTATTGCTGAGTTTCATCCTTCTCTTAAATTTTTTTTCTTCTATTATCTGTTCTATTCTACATTTGAATATTATCTATTTCTGGCTCCTTCATCTTTTCAGAATATTTCTATATTGATTCGACATTGTAGCGGGTGTTAGAGTGAGAGAGAGAGAGAGAAAAAAAAATAAAGATAAATAAAAATGCTCTAAATTGTGATGATATCTAACCAAGCACTCTTTTCTCCTTGCAGTGGAAGGCATCCCCAAGATCTACTACTTTGGTGTGTGTGGGAAGTACAATGCCTTGGTCATGGAGCTCCTGGGCCCCAGCCTGGAAGACCTCTTCGACATGTGTGGCAGACGTTTCACACTCAAGACAGTCTTATTAATAGCCATACAATTAGTAAGTGTTGGGAGTTTTTTTTTTTTTTTTTTTTTTTTTTTTTTGGGTGGGGGGGGATGAAGATAACAATGAAAATGAGAATGATGATGAGGAGGAGGAGGAGTAGGAGTAAGATGATGATGATATGTTTCAAGATTTTGCAATATTGATTATTTTTGCAAAGGAGGAGACAAACTTTGATGAAATAGCACTAGGTATTACTGTTTCCTGTATCCTATTTATAGATTGTGCGTATATTATTTTGTCCTTTTTTTGTTTTGTTTGGTGTTCATTTTCAGCTTTGATGTAATTATGTTTGATTATTATGTAGATTTATTTGGCTTACTTACTTAGGATTAATAATTTATGTAGAATTGTCTCTTTGAAGGTTGAATTTCAATAGGTCAGTTGCAAGATGGTACAAAAATGAGATAGAAATGTTATTAAATTATTGTTTTCTTTTTCAGCTCCATAGGATAGAATATGTACATTCTAGAAGATTAATATATCGAGACGTGAAACCTGAAAATTTTCTCATAGGGAGAAGCTCTACTAAAAAAGACAGAATAATACACATAATAGGTAAGTTGAAGAATGGAAACCTGCATGGGGTCATTTTTCGTTATCGAGAGGATAGTAATAGTATTTGGTTACAAATTGCAAGAATGAGAAATGCATTTCCAGTTATGTGATAATTACTGTTTTTTCACTTTTTATATGGTTGTTTTTGTTGTTGTTACTGTGGTTAAACTTCTCTATTCTTTCAGACTTTGGTTTGGCCAAGGAGTATATTGACCCCACGACAAACAAGCACATCCCATACCGAGAGCACAAGTCCCTAACAGGGACTGCCCGGTACATGTCCATCAACACCCACATGGGCAAGGAACAGTCACGCAGAGACGACCTGGAGGCCCTAGGACACATGTTCATGTACTTCTTGCGAGGATCCCTCCCCTGGCAGGGACTCAAGGCCGACACCCTCAAGGAACGTTACCAAAAGATTGGGGACACAAAGAGAGCCACACCTATTGAGGTCCTCTGTGAAAATTATCCTGGTAAGGATTTTAGATAGAATTGGGGTCTCATACTCCTCAAAGTCTTAAGTCTTTTTTTTTAGATTTTGAATGGATGATGCATAATTATTTTCTATTACTATTAACTTTCATGAAGGGTTTATTTCAATTTGATTGCATCAGATTTTCCTAACTAACATAATAGTGATGACTGATGTTAACATAAGTGTTTCAAATTAATTGCAGAAGAAATGGCGACATACCTACGGTATGTACGGAGGCTGGATTTCTTTGAGACCCCAGACTACGACTATCTGCGAAAGCTTTTCCAGGATCTCTTTGAAAGGAAAGGCTTTGTCGAGGATGGTGATTTTGATTGGACAGGAAAAACCATGGTAAGGATACATGTACCTGCCATGATACACTTCTTTTATTCAATATTTGAGAAATCTCTCAAAGAAATTAATTGCCATCTCTATTGTCTGTACTAAATCTAATACAACTTTTAACAATTATGATGCAGCCTGCAGATTATTTAGCCAATATGAGACAACTGAGAATTGCCGCTCCTTCAGATAGAGTTAAGACAAGATCAGATAAGGTCGGTCGATTGTAGAAAAGAACCAAATAACATTGCTGTTTGATAGTCTTTGTTATTGATATCTATCCTCTACTGCATTAGATGGTGAATCCCCTCCAATGCGTATTCAACCCTCAGACTGTGATTGTCCTTCAGGGAGCCAGATGATTTTCCAAACTATTTGATTAATTTTTATCTAGTAAAATACTTGATAAATTCAGCAAAGATTTCATCAGAGCATCCACAGCTACATAATAAGCCATATGATAGTTGATGGCCTTGAGTTTATTTTGGAAAGGAGTGACGAGTTAGGGAAGAAAAGGGAGCTACAGACTGCTCCATAAAATGATTTTGAAATTAACTGATTTGACATTACCAATTTTATACAAAGACAGTTTTGTGTTGTTGGTTACTTGTCCAACCTTCACTGTAATGTTAAGTACGTGAAAAATGATACCTTCCTCATGACATTTGATTTTTTTGTTTGTGGGAAAAAAAGTATTGAGATAAGAATGCAATTTTTGCAGTTTGAGGGTTGATACTTACAAATTGTATGAAAATTAGAAGAGAAGTACATACTGAAGATTATCATGATTATATAATGATCAAAGTACTTTTTAAGAATTGCTCTAGCTAGTGAGTAAAAACAAATATTTTTTTTTTTACTTTATTACTCTGCAGTCCTTCTTGTTCAGTATTAAGCTAGTCATTAATGCTGTGTGTTATGTACTCATTATAATGCAATTTACCTCAGTATCTATATGTAATCTCTTGATATATTATTCCCCCAAAATGATGTTGATGTACAATAGTGTAGATTAGGCTAATATATTCAATTGATAAATTAAGTACTCATTTATATTTTTGAAGATAGAAATATGAACTTAGATGTGAGAGGACAGTGCTGCAGTTAATGATTAGGATATATTTTAAAGTTTTCATATGGATTAACCCTTCTGAGACGGGCCACATTTTAAGATGTTCAGTCTTGGCTGAGCGTCTTAAAATGTGTGTTTTCTGTTATTGTCTAGATTTATAGATGAAATATGAGTCTATATATATGGTATATTACCAGAGTTATTCTAATTAGCATTTAGCATAATAGGTCATCATAACTGAAGGAATGAATATCTTGTAATTTCAACAAAAGGAAAAATGCAGTGCGAAAGTGATTCGACCCCGTGAAAACGCCCGTCGCGGAAGGGTTAAGGTACAGAATGTGTATCATAATTTTTTTATAATGCTATTTCTTTCATTCTTTGCAGTCCGAGTTTCTTTATGTGATCACTTTATTATTTTATTTATTTATTTATTTATTTATATATATATTTTTTTTATTATTTTTGAGGTGTTTTATTTTTTATTTTTTTATTTTTTTCACAAAATAAATTATTCTCCATCTCTTTATTTTCATCTTACTTGCTTCGTTAAGCTTGTCTACCACAATTATCACGGTCTGAACTCTCTCTTTCCCTCCAGCTCCTTATTCTTCTTCTTATCCATTTCTTTTTCTCTCTCTCGCAATGTTTAAACTCTTCGTTACAAGCTCCATCATAAGAGAAGACATCAGAGTCTTGAAAGAAGAAACAGATCGGGTTTGTGCAATGATTATGTGAAGGGAAAGGGGATGTGTTTCATGCCTCCCCCCTGTTGTAAATGTAATACTGTGTAAGAGGTAAAAAGGAGATGTCAATTCCAAGAGGTTATAACTAACCCTTATAGGACAAGAGATGACATTTGTCTTTCTTGGGGACTTGTGCACACTAAACAAAATGTGACGGAATTTAATTTCCCTTGTTATATCTCTACAAGAACTATTTGAGCTAAAATGATAATGTATTGAAATGAAATGAAAGAAATCAAAGTTTTGATGATGATGTGGACGATGATAATGTTCCTTTTTATGTGCGCATAAACCTCTAAACCTTAATGTCCTTTTAGGGGTTAATATTACTTAGCTTTTCTATTTGTCTCTTACAGCCCATGGTATTGAAGACCTTTTGAAGAACCCCCTTTCTCTCTCTCTCTCAAATTTTGAGTCCTCTTTCCTAGTCTGGTCACATGAATCGCAGGGATAATACGTCAATCAATTGTCAGGAAGTTTGTCTACTAATCTCACACAGCTCTAGAATCTGTCCCAGTATTTTTGTCTGTAGGTTTCTGCTTTCCCTGCAGGAAGGTTTATCATCAACCATTTAAGTAGGATTGTGATTGTATCGGAAGTAGAGTATATATTTAGTCATTTCTAGGCGTCCTGTAATCCTACGTCAAATATTAACATAAAATGATAAATGTATTCTAATCTGTTTCTTTTTGTAAGCCAAGATGAAAGGGTGATGTCACTGCCCATGTACCACTAAAGCACTGTCATTCAAGGAATGATCTTTGCAAGAATGAGATTGATATATATTTTTATTTACTAAAGTCATAGACATGTGTATAGATACATTATGTGAACAAGTTTTTTTTGCAAAATGTTTTAGACTAATTTGAATGCTCTTGCAGTCAACACCTGTTGGTTCGACGCAGACAGGAACGGAAGTGATTGTTTCCCCAAGCAGAGAGAACCGCGAGAGGCACCCAACGGCTATCAAGGTAAACTTGGACTCTCCCCGTCTCCTCATCTCCCCCCTTTTCAGGTCAGCTGAAGATACGCTGACTGACTTGCCAGGCGCAGCAGGTGGATCTGCAAAAGGTGTCCCCCTCTTCCTCCAGCACCTGAAAGGCCCTCTTCAAAAAATAATTAGTTGTTTTTTAAATAGGGCTTAACATTTTCCCTCCAGTTGACAGGAGTAGTGAAGAATGTGCAGGGGCCTGGTAATGGGCAAGGTGAAGCCAGGGAGGGTGAGGCACCTCCTGCTCCTCCTCAGCAGGTGCTACTGCCTTGGACTCCAACGCAGCTGGCAGAGGAAGCCTCCCCACGACCTCCCCTGGTCAGACATCACGTATGTTCCGACACTACCTCCTCACGGTTTGAGCTACAGTGCAATAACCTTGGGCACTTCAGACTTAGAGACAGATTTTTTTTAATCCTAAGAAAAAAAAAAAAAAGAGAGAGAAAGAAGAAAAAAGATTTTTTTCAGAATTTTTTGAAAGTTTTGCATTTTATGAACACAACAACCAGGCCAAGATGACTAATTGAAAGCCTTGCACTGTGAAAGACTGGGGAGGAGTGTAATAGGCCCATTTGACCTTGGAATGACGACACGGCACCAGGTGTGGCTTCTCAGCACCCCTACACAGAGACACGAGTGTTAATGTCCATCTCACTCTCACCGTTTCAAGTCACTCCTCTAGTCTTCACTGTTTCTTTAATTACAGGTTATAAGCATATGACAATTTTTTTTTGTTTTTAATTCACCCAAAATTTAAAAAGTTTGTTTTCTTGTTTGTTCAGTCAATACTCTGTGAAGCTGCTGTGCCCTTGGACAATGTTATGATTCTGTTTAAGGAATTCCTAGCCTTTGTGAAGGAATGATTTGATGATAGTCTTACCGTTGCTCACTCCAGTATCTGAGGTAGTGCCAGAACATGATGTCTGTTTTTCCCATGTTAAGAATAGTATTTTTGTTTATAATCAAGTAGATAAACTTATTAAGAAATGAAAAGAAGTAAGCAAACATGCAGCATTCTATTTCATGCATCAATAATCACATCCACAATTGCATGCCTTTTTGTGTTTTAAAAGATTTACCATTTGTTTTAGGTGAGGAAAGTACTGAAGCTACTGGGAGTATGAGTAGCTCATTGTGTGATGGAATACTTCTTTAGACCTTTGTTACTTATCTTTACATTTATTAGTTTACTCATAGCTGTAGTTCATATTCTTTCCCTTTTTTGTAGGTTATTTCCAGATATCAGGATTTGTTGAATTTGTGAATAAAACACATTTTATGGATTGCATATAGTGTTTATTAGCTTTATATTAGTTTTGCGGGGGGAAAGGTTTGACATTCTGTGATTTATATTCCATCACTGATAAGGAGTAGGGCTTAGAAACCCCTTTTTAGGAGCATTGTACTTGATTAATGGTCTGAAAGCATTCAAAGCAGAGTGAAAACAATACCCCAGCCAATCTCTTGATGTCACCAGGAAAAGTCGGCAGGAGAGGACTTGCGGCTAATGCAGGTAACCTGTTCTGCATAAGCGTAAAAGGAAGACTAGGGCAGCTTCTTTAATAACCTGCTGTTTCGTAAATAACATGCAATAGGAAGAATATATGGCCAGATTCTCGAAGAGTCACTAGCTTGTGTTCAGTGCAGTACCCCAGTCGTCATTCTGATTGGGTTTTTGGCAAATATAGTTGTATTTGGGAATCTTGGCTGTGTAGAGTTGGCTATTAAGTAAAGTTTTCCAAATTTTCTTTTATTCTTGCCACCTTTAGTTTTTCAATTTTTGTATACCAGTAGATGTAACATAATGCTATCATTTTGTCAGTATTTAACAGATTGTATATTGAGGTACAAAATAGTACTTATGTTTTTTTTCCCTCAGTGTTTTGTTTTGAAAGCTAGCTTATTAGAGCCAAATTGATACAGAAGTTCCTGGTAACCATGGAAGATCAGTTGTATTAGTATATATCCACTTATAAGGGGCGGACATCATACAGGAATCCCAGAAACATAAATGGGAATAGGCTGTTGTTTAGGAATTTATTTCTTTGTTTATCTAGCTATCCTCACAGATGGGTTGATGGTCTTGTGTAGTCTCAGGATTAGTTAGTAGGTTAATTAGTTAGTTTCTTTGTTAGTTAGTTAGTTAGTTAGTTTGTTAGGCAGTCAGTGATGTGGGAAAAGAAAGAAAAAACATATATTT
>NW_028234404.1:7139092-7144092 GCF_977035675.1 Penaeus japonicus
CCTCATCACCACCGGAAGCACTGCATCTCCCAGCTGTTAAAGAAAGAAAGAAAGAAAAAAGAAAAAGAAAAAAAAAGGAGAGAGAGAAATCGACAACCCACCTGTATCATTGTGGAAACCAGCCCTCGTGCTTGCGTTATTTGCTGTGTTACGTGACACTTTGTTGTGACCCCATTATTTTTTTTGTTTTTGTATTTTTTTTAACGTATTACATAACGCCTGCGCTGAGGTGGAGGCTGCATGACAATAATGGTGTGGAAATGTTTTTATTTGGAGGTCACTCTATCCAAGTGAAATTATTTTAGTTCTTATTTGTACCATAATTGATTTTTTTTGGAAATTTCTTGAGTATTGCTGTTAATTTTATTATTCCTGTTTCCTGCCCCCTTTCCCCCAGCCAGCTTTTAAACTTGGTTGGAGGAGATGCCTCAACAATTTACATGTTGCACACCACCTTGCGGACTGAAGGAGTCTGCTTGCGTTGGGTCAATTGGGACGATGTATTAGTTCATATAGAATTTACAAATGAATTGCTTTGAGCACTCTGGACCCATATAGACACTAAACTAAATGTAGAAAGAGATATGTGCAATAAAAAGATATACTCAAATCTGATTTTTCTAAAAATTAGGTCTCTTATTCTGCAAGCAGGAATAGTTTCATGTATTTTGAGAGTTATTTATTGCAATCCAATATTATGGGGTTGAAGAACCAAATTAATGGCTGGATAAAGAAGGCAGAGGTGGTGGTGATGGTAAGGGGAACACAGGAATTCTCCCTGCGAGAATTGCTAAGCCTAAGTGGATTGATGGACACCCCCCCCCCCCCTTACTCCCTGGGACCTTTGTAAGGCCTAGACTTATATGTGATAAGAGCAGTCATTTTTTGCTTTTGTACTCTTCTGTTTTGGTTTTATTATCAGTATTTTTGTCTCTTTTTGTTTTGCATTATTTATTTATTATTATTTTTTTGTTTGTTTCCGTTTATTTATAAATGTCAAGTTTCACCTGCAAAATGATAGCAATGGCTAAAGCTCAAAATGACTGACTGAGTCACATTTGTTCTGTGATGATTACTTAACAAGTAAGACGAGTTCAGCTGCTCGTTCACTCCATCTACCAAAAAAAGGAAAAAAAAACAAAAAAAAAGGAAGAAAAATAGGAAGAAAAAAAATGTAAGTGAATGGACTTTTGTGCTTTGATAAGACACTTTATTCGCAAAATGACCAACAGATTTTTATTATTATTATCATCTTTTTCTTATTATTGTTCTTTTTATTGTTTTTTTTTTTTTATCCTCTGTGTATTTAGTCGCCTTTGGGAGGTACTAATGTATACATACTCTGGGACGACACTAGTTTAGGTGTAGTTTGGTGGAAGCAAGTCGTGACCAGTGCAAAAGGGGCATTATGTCCCTGTGTTGGTACCAAACTGGCATCCAATGACATAGCTATTTAATTTTAATATAATTTTACCTAGGTACCATAATAAAAGTTTTTATTTGCGTAATGCCCAACAAGCAGAGATGATTCTCATGGTGATGGAGGGATGATTAAGAAACAGCTTGAGAGAGAGAGAGAGAGAGAGAGAGAGAGAGAGAGAGAGAGAGAGAGAGAGAGAGAGAGAGAGAGAGAGAGAGAGAGAGAGAGAGAGAGAGAGAGAGAAAGAATATTTGAGAAAGTGGGAAGAAAATTGAAAAGGGGGAGATGGAAAGAGGGGGAAAAACAAACACGGAGCTGTAAGAAAAACGGAAAAAAACAAACAAACAGTGAATCTATCTGTTGGAAAATGCCCCCCTCCCCCCTAAAGTGCCAAACAGCAGGCAAGAAGACAATAGGTGAAACACAAATGAAAGAAGACATTCCTTGTTGGAGGAATCAGTGGACCCAAACTCATGTTTATGAAAAGAGGGATCTAGTTCTCCATGTGCTGCAGCTCCCTCCCAAACCCCCTCCTATAACTCTTTGTGAATGCTGTGGAATAAAACAAAATAGACTATGTGTATACGGATATGTTATTGATGTATATAGGGCAAAGACTTTCAGCTCCTACATGTTCAGATTCATGTATGACAAAAGATTATAAGTGCAT
This sequence comes from Penaeus japonicus, assembly GCF_977035675.1. NCBI lineage: Eukaryota > Metazoa > Arthropoda > Malacostraca > Decapoda > Penaeidae > Penaeus > Penaeus japonicus. The sequence continues at coordinate 7,141,183 of NW_028234404.1, forward strand.
CAGTGCTGATGGATCAGGAAAGTGTTGTGGACTAAAGACATTTTTGAGAAGCAGGAATGGGGAGCCATCTTGGGTATGGAGTACCCACACCACTTTACCAGTCATGAACATGTGGATCTTTACGAGGCAGTTACAGCTCCATGATGAAAGCGTCACCCTCATAACTACAGATTGTTGGAAGATATTGGCAATCCATACTCGTAGAAGGTTGAAGAAGGAATATGTGTTACAAGAGGAAAATGACCTTTGAAGACAACATGGATTGTTAAGTCTTTCACAGTCCATACAAACTCTGTGCTACGATCTCGTCCCTCGGGACTTATGCTAGAAGACTCGTCACTGGGAGGTCCTTCAAGCAAAGTCCAAAGTACCTTTCAGAAGTATATAAATGTCATGAGGAAGGGTACAACCTTCTTCAAATAATATTTTTTATCATGCCTGTAGCTATTCATCAGAACATGTGATGTAATAAGTGACTATAAGCTTCATATAGTACTTTGAATAATGTTTCTTATAACCGTACATCCCTAAAGAGAAGACCTTGATATGGAAGTATCTTTGCACCTTGTACTCACTGATCCCATCACATTGTCTGCCCTTTTATGACTGATTCTTCTGTTGCTACCTTCTTATCCTAAAAAAGAGAGAGAACTGGAGTACGTTATTTAGTGTTCTATCCATTGATTTTTGGCAGTGTTCTGTAGTCACAATTGATATATTCCCCCTTGAGGCCCTCCTCGTATAAACTTTCTATGTGGTCACTTCAGCTAATTGGACTTGCCTACAGATGGTCATATTCTTGCTCACATTTTATGGTTATACTAAGGAAACAATCTTCTATATTAAGCTTTATAGAAACCTAGCACCTTGTATGGGAAACAAGCAATCAGGGAGGAATAGTGTATTAACAGGTTGATTATGATTGCAGCCTGTTTCATGCTGAAGCCATTTCTTATTCTGTCCAGTTTTGTAGGTAAACAATGTAAGTGTGGTTAACAAGCTGAAGTAGAGACCTGGACCACAGCTATTTATGTACAAGGCAAACAATAAGAAAAGTGTGTTGCTGCCTTCCTTCACACTGGTGTTGATGCAACGTCCAGCAAACAAGATATATTATGTGTAGTAGAGAGCTGTGTAAACAATTAGCAGAATACCTGAGGAGTTAATATATCTAAGAGTAAAAATGACTAAAGGACACAATACCTTTTATAGGAGTAGTGAGCCAAATTAAGAATTTTAATGATTATTGAGAAGTGCATTGTATAGTAAAAACGAAATATGATTTTATTTATTGATATGTTTTGTTGTACAGCACCACTTTCCCCCCTTTAGGAATAACTTTAATCAGGAACCTCAAATTTCCTTGGGTCATTGGTGCGAGAAGGTTGCACCAGTGCAACAGAGGTACAGTAGCAGTGACGCCTTTGCACCGGCAGTAGCACCAGCACCAGTGTTATCATCACCACCATGTGTTGTCATCAGCAGTCATCTACCCAAAGCATGCATGTGTTAATGATTCCTCAGTTTGAGAACAAGCAAACGAGGGCTTATTAAACCAGTTGCTGATGCCATGACAAACCGTTATGTAGGAAGCCAGGCTGATGTGATCATCATCCCCCTACCGTCACCATAGTTCTTGGCCTTCAGTGTAATGCATGAGTGTGAGACCATTTGAGAGTAAGTGTATTGATTCTTATCAGAAATCGGTAAATATTATTGTGAGTGTGAGAGAGAGAGAGAGACAGAGAGAGAAAGAAGGAGAGAGCGAGACCGAGAGAATTACTTGGTGTATGTGTGTATGTGTGTGTGGAGACGGTAGTGTAATCTGTGATTTTCTCACTAGTAATTATGTGAATGCTAAATATGAGGTACATAGATATTGAGTATGCCCAGTCACAAGAGTCGCCTGTCACCCGATTTTGGGAAGTCAACATGTAGTGAAGTTTTTTGTATAATGTCGGATATGGATGTAACCTATGATGATGATCCATTGAAGATAACCATAGTGTATTTCATCTTTCTATGAAGTTGTCCTGTGGTTTGTAAGGGTGAAAGAAATCACTTGTTTGCCTCTATGGAACATACTGCTTCAATGTGCTGTTAATTAATAAAAAAAAATCAGCATTTGTATCCGTATAATCCATATAACTGGAAGAATATAATAATACTGTTGTTTTATATTGTGTTATTTCACCTCCCATGAAATATGAACTATGAAAGGTCTTGTGTACCGAGATAAAATAATCAAAAAGGAAAAGAACGGAACAGGTGAACTTGTGCTCTCGCCTTAGTATGGGACATTGGCTAGAAATCACGCATTATATACACGCTGACAAAGTACGACATAGAAATTATAGTGATTACTGTGCTGCCTTAGAAAATTCATTATGAAAGACCTAGAAGTCTGTTATGTCATCAAAGTGAAGTCATGCAGGTGTATTACAAGTGTTGGAGCTGTAGCTTCTCTTTCAATATTTCTTCTGTAATTTTAAAAGATTTCTTTCTTATTTACTTTTTATTCATCTGTTGTACATAGCCACTGATGTCTAAATTCGTCTTTGTTAAACTTCAATTGAGTTTTAGAAATTGATGGAATGATGGATTCATAACGAGGGTCCAGTATTGGATGCCCATATTTATAATAGTAATAATAAGAATAAAAACATGAAGAAATATACATTTGTTTTATGTTAAAGCCAAATCACAGCTCCACGCATCGACGAATATTCACCAAATCTGTGCCAGTTATCTATTTATCTATTTTCATGGGTTGGACAAGAAATTCTTAACGACTTAGTTGACTATTCCCTGATTTATTTAGGATTAATTGTTCTGAGTCCATTCCTATAACTCTCCAAGATCAGAGCGTAGTACTTCCTCTTATGACTTTCTGTGGCCCTCCTATACTGA
>NW_028234404.1:7149092-7161592 GCF_977035675.1 Penaeus japonicus
AAACAGGTGTATATGAAGGAAAACAGCATAATGTATTTCTGTCAAAATTAACTAAAAGCAACTACAATGAAAGCTTTTCATGGTTACATATCCATCATGCATTAGGTTAAAACAAGCCAACCCTCTCATAAGAAACACACCACAATCAACTTTCACTTCACTTTTCATTGTAAACTGAAAGCTTGCTTTATTTGTTGAGGTGATGAAATTGTCATATGCATTTTTTCCAGAAATAATTTGCAGCATTACTTTTACATGTAAAATCATTGTAATTCAAGGCACCACATATTTAATTTCATCTAGTGTGATTCTTTGTGTTTTTTTTTTTTTATTAATGTATATACAGAAAATGCTGATATTTCATTTTTTCAAATGCTGTAGTGTTGGTGTTGTTTTGATGACTGATAAAGATGATTTACTTTTTATTTGATAAAATGAATATAACAATTTTTTTCTTCCACCAGTGTTGAGAGCATGACAGCGGTGGACTGGGGAGAGAGATGGAGCGAGGTGAGAAAGCTGCTGGAGAGGCCTGGACCTTTCACTCACCCAGACTTCGAACCGTCACCAGATACTTTGAAAATGCTGCAGGAAAATATTAAAGTCTTGGTTATCGGTAAGAAGTGATAGTCTCTCATGCCTGTGGTATTCAATAGAACGTACAGAATTCATCACTCTGGTTTGGTTTAACCCCTACACAGCAGCTCACACGGTATTCTAAGCACATGGGGGAGGATGGGTCACATAAGATTATGTTTTTTTCAGTTTCCTGTTGTTTTAGTTAGTCGTGCAGAAACAGCAGGGTGTATGGCAACACTAGGATGTGTCAGTTGTGCTCCTAAGCAACCCGCTTTGATCTCAGTCTTTGTCTTGCTATTTTCATGGACACTTCATAGCCTATGACCTCTCACTCTGACTCCCCTACACAATCATGAGAAGTGTCCCAGGGTGTCCATAGCCTCAACTTCAATAAGATTAAAGACGAAAGCAAATACCCTTATATACTATATGAATAAAATGAAAATAATTTTTTGAGATGCTCAATTATCCTCTAAGCAACTTTCTGCATGCTGGAAAGGTTAAGAGAGAGAGAGAAGGAGGGAATATGTTTGCCTTCGTATGGTTCATTGTTATTTATGTTCACATATTGCAATACATCCTAGAATTTAGCATAAATCTTCAATTTTAAAACATCAATTCATCACCATTGTCTTAGAAAAAAGGTGTATGCAACCATTCAGATGTTCATCATTTTGATTTATAAACATTCGGTTGCTCTTCCCCTGCAGGAGCTGGTGGATTAGGCTGTGAGCTGCTGAAGGACCTAGCACTCATGGGCTTTACAGATCTTCATGTTATTGACATGGACACCATAGACCTGTCAAACTTAAATCGCCAGTTCCTCTTCCGGAAGAAGGATATTGGAAGACCAAAGGCGGAAGTTGCGGCAGAATTCATCAATCAGCGCATACAGGGTTGTCGTGTGACTCCGTATCCTTTTATTAAATGCTCTGAAGTCTTTTGAGTAGTTAGAACATTTTCTTTGCATCTGCAAATGTAGAAATTCTGGTAAAGGTATTTTTAAAAAGTGTTATATAGTTTAGTAGCAAGTATTCTGACATGGGAATTAGATTCTATGTGTACTCACACTTGTAACAATAAATGTATGTAGGTATTTATTCATACTGTATAGCACTCATTTTCAATATGACCTCATACTATGTACACTAGTTTAGAAACAAAATTTAGATAGATCAAACCCTTTTTTATGCATGTGATGTCGTTCCAGTCAGGGAGAAATTACCCTTGACCAAATCCCAAACAGCTATTACAACAAGATCCAAGATTTTGACGACGATTTTTACCGCGGTTTCCATCTGGTGGTTTGTGGTCTAGACTCCATTGTTGCTCGCAGATGGATAAATGGAATGCTTATCTCCCTCCTGTGTTACGAAGATGGAATGCTCGATCAGGTAAAGTGCAGTGAGATATTGTTTAACTTTTTTTTTTATGGCTTCTGTTGTCGTTCAGTTATTGATGAAAGCAGTGTCTTGATGTATTGTTAAAGGGCGTATTACATTGTTGAAAGTGGTTGTGACATGTAAATGATACACTATGGGAAAACTTGGGCCACTAAAATATCCTAAAGATTTAGAAGACCTATCAGAAAAAGAAAAGTTGAACAGGTTGATTGGATGAATGATATGGGTCTTGTGGAAAACTCTTTATGGAATCATATGTTCAGTGAGAGGAAGCACATTTTCCCTTTCTTTGCTTTCCTCTGTTTTGTTAAATTTTCTTACATATGATATTGTGGTGTCATATTTAGTGTGGCAGATGTTAAAACTACTTGTGATTGCAGTGAGTTAGATACCAGTTAACAGGGAAACTACATAAGTAAGGTGATTGTATATATAATGATTATGATTATACTTTACAATTAACTGTACACAAAGTCCTAAATATATTTTTTGTTGCAGCATTGAACCACACTGTATAGAAGTGTGGTGTGAGTTGGTTTAATGATTTTAGTTCTTTGTGTTTTGTTAATCCATTGATGCCAGGAACAGGCAATGCCCACTGTGGTTTTGTTTTATTTTTATTTTTACACATAGATGGCTCTACAACTGCTTAGTAAGCAAGGAGTCAATTACTAATTCTTCCAGACTTCACCCTATTCCTTTAATTTTCAGGAAAAGGTTTTATTTCTTCTATTATTATTATCATGAACTTGCTAACAACCATGGTGATTTTGCTGCGTCTGGTCATCTCACTGGGGCATTTCACAGAAAGTGTGCCTAGTGCCTCAGGCTATGTGTACAACCAGCCAGACGAAGCCATGACATGATGTTTCTCGTAACCTAGTGGAAAGACCAGCCAAGCTATGAAGTGAACGTCATGTCATTTGTTGTTGAGGAGTTATCATTATTCTTATTCTTATTATAAGAATGTTAATAACTGTAATTACAGAAATAGAAGCAAGTACTTTTCCAAAAAAAGGAAAGTTCAGTTATTAATTGTTAGTTACTAAGTAAGCACTTAAAAGAGCTATCCATGTATATGAAAAAGTAATAAAACAAAACCATAGTGGGCAGCCATGTAAACATGTCCACCTGGCATCAACAGATCAATAAGTATCAGAAGGAGCAGTTTCTTTATTATTTCCCTAAGTAGTAATGTTGTCATGAATCAGCCTAAAAAATTCATCTTTGCTATTTTTTTTTCTTTTTTTTGCTATTATGAATTGTGAGTTTGAATTCTTCATTACTTGGTTCCTCAGAGTTCTGTGATCCCACTTATTGATGGTGGAACAGAGGGATTCAAGGGCAATGCACGTGTTATCTTGCCTGGCCTAACATCATGCATCGAATGCACGCTGGACTTATTTCCCCCTCAAGTAAGTTACAGTTATTTATGTAGTTGAGGATATGATAAGGGATAGAGAAAAAAGTAAGTCTCTTGGTAAATGTATACTGTATATTGATATATTGGTAATGAATTGATGGTGTTAAGTGGCTTATAAGTTCAAAATTGGAAGACTGTTTTTAAGTGTTGAAGTTTTGCCAGGATAATGTAGTTACTAGTTTATCCTAGTAAAAAAACAACAACTGTAAGTGGTGTGAATGTCATAGTTGTAATAATATAATTACTTCAAAATAGTTCATCAATGTAAACATAAAGTAGTGAAAACAGCTTTAAGGCAGTTATCTCTACTAACATTAGTAAAATTAGAATTTCTGGCTATTTACCACAACAGTCTTAGTTGCACTGTACAGTAGAAATTAATAAAAAAAAAAAAAAAAAAAAAAAAAAAAATAAAAAAAAAAAATTTTCTTGGGGAACATGTTGCATGATTGTGTTGAAGAGATAACATAATTTTTTTCACTTTGAAAGTAATTGAAATAAGGTTTCCACACCCTTTACCACACAGGTGAATTTCCCGCTGTGCACAATAGCCCACACGCCACGCCTCCCTGAACACTGCATTGAATATGTCCGTATTCTCCTCTGGCCAAAGGAGAACCCATTTGGTGAAGACGTAGCCATTGACGGCGATGATCCGCAACATATCAACTGGATTTTTGAAAAGGCACAGAAGAGAGGAGCTGAGTATGGTATGTTACCTGTTATAGTTTATTATTGCTTGTGGGTTATTGGTAGAGCAGTAGTTTGCGCTGTTGATAATGTGATGCTATTTAATGGCTTGAATCATGTTCCAAATGAAGAAATACATATATAAAGTGAATGGTAGCAAATGTAAAATTTGTGATTTCTGAGTAAAGCTTTTCAGTCATGTTAATATCTTGAAAAATATATAAATTAGGGCATCTTTTATTCTATAGGAAAATGATAGTGATGAAAAACATGCATAAGGGTTTGTTATTGTGATAAAACAGTGTGCTATTTAATGTATAATATTTACAAGATATTATGTGTACCTGAAACTTTTATGGAATTAAGAAAATGGAATGAAATTAAACAGATATGGAGTATAGGAGTAGGAGTGTTATTGCACAATACCCAGGTTGAATGCTTGATGTAATTCAGATCAAACTGATAAATCAAGTATCAAATTTTATTACATACAGGCATAGAATTGAGATACAGAGAATTGAAATATTCATTTAAACATTTTGATTACAGGTATAAGTGGTGTGACTTACAGGCTAACTCAGGGTGTAGTCAAGAGAATAATACCTGCTGTAGCTTCAACGAATGCTGTGATTGCAGCAGCCTGCGCGTCAGAGGTGTTCAAGCTAGCTACCTCAGCCTGCACACCCATGAATAATTATTGCGTATTTAACGATATTGACGGCATCTATACTTATACATATGAACACGAAAAGAAGGTGTGTGATAGTGGTTTAAGTCTATCTGGTCGAATCATATTGTGTCTCGAATATTTTATTATATGTGGCATTACATGTGTATATATGCTCCCTTTGAACAAGAAACGGAACATATTCGCACACATACACACACAAGTGCACGCTCTTGTGCTAATATATTTTACTTATCAGCCTTTAATTTTGTATCATCAGGAAGAATGTCTGGCCTGCAGTCAAGTGCCTCAGAATCTTGAAGTGCGACTGACAGACAAGTTGAAAGATATCATCACCATGCTCACGGAGTCATTCAAATTTCAGGTACTGTTTGATGTGTGCGGGTGTCCATCTTTTGTGAAGTAGAAGATTGTAAACATTGAATTTTTATTTTTTAGGTGAAAGTTTATCTCAAAATAGAATATTGTAAACATTGAATTTATATTTTTTAGATGAAAGTTTATCTCGAGATATTAATATAGAAATCCTGCTTTTTATATATAGGGGAGGGAAAAAAAAATCTCTTTTCCAACATGTTATTGTTCTCATGAAATTATTGTCAACCTGATGTGACCTAATGCGATTCTTTCTCTCCTGTGCAGTATTGCATATGCATTTTTCTCTTTTTCCTGCATTCCAAAATAGTGTATCTACTATCTGTTTATGCTTTTGTTAGGTCTAGGTCTTAGTTTATCATCACACAACTCATTCATACTTCCCACTGTATCCTTAGATGAAAAGTCCAGGACTCCAAGCAATGGTTGATGGAAGGACGAAGTCACTCTACCTACATTCTCCAGCATCAATTGAAGAAAAGTTAAGACCCAACTTGAAGAAGAGCATTGAAGGTATGGTATTTTTATACGATATTACTCTGTTTGTGGAGTTTTTCTCACTGGCTGTGTGGAAGATGGGGTAAGATTGACATAAACTGAGATTTTGTGGCAGTTTCTTTTCATCTGAATCCTCTGTAGTGAAAAGTGGCAAGTTGATACCTTAGAGTTCAGGAGGGAAATGATGTCATTCAAAATATATCACAATCTTATTGAGTAAACAGGTTTGGGATGATAACTCTCTTACGTGTTGTATCACTCTCCTGATTATATATCACATACTATCGATTTAAAAGGTATAACATTCCAACAAGTGAGATTATGTGTCTTACCACCACTACAGCCTTTTGTATTATATTAGTGGAGAGAAAAAAAACAGAACCTTTTTCTACTGTCAGTCACATTATATTAAATGGTTTGAAGAGTAGTAGAATCTTTTACTAAAATCAATCAAATTATATGAAGTGGTTAGAAGAATGGCAGAATCTTTTACTAAAATCAATCAAATCATATTAAGTGGTTAGAATAATGGCAGAATCCTTCACTATAAATTATAATTATAACTAGTTTGAGTAGATTAAGCCTACTAGAACATTAGGTTCTCTGATGATTGGAGTCTAGTAAGAGGATCTAGTGAGCTCCTATCAGTGGGAAATATGGTACACGTCCAACCTTTTGATGCTGATATCATCTCTAGTATGCTTTAACCCATTCACGCCGGTTGATGTGATAGCATGTATTGTGGTTTTAGCGTCAGACGCCCTGGACGCGCTATGAGGGGAAGCCGCGCGCGCGCGGAGCAGAGCGGGGGCGGGGCCGAGCGGCTTGTTGCGCCGCCGAGAATCTCGAGGAGGCTTTAGCGTTCGTTCGAGACGAGAAACCCCGTACGGCGCATTGCGCAAAGCCGAACGGACTGCCGGGTTAATGCTGTACCCTTTCTATCATGCTTTGATGCTGTGCTGGTTTCATATAGTCATGTGAATCATTAAGGGAAACAAGGTACAGGCTGTTGTTACCTAAAGCCTCCAGGATATGAGGTTGTAATGTCATGCATTTCTTCTTTTGTCTTGCAGAGCTGGGCCTGGCAGATGGGATGGAAATAGCCGTGGCAGATGTTACTAGTCCGACCACAATCCTCTTCAAGTTGAAGATAATAGATTAGATATACGTTTCTTTAAGTAATTTAACAGCACTTTAAATATTCACACTTGCTTTTGAAATTTTAGGATTTTTCTTTTCTCAAGGAATCCTTTTGCATAATGTGTAAGGGTTCTTGAAAGTTATGCAAGACCAGATATAACTTTTTTGGGCATATCAGTTCTAACAATCTATCAGATAACAAACTAGGTTTGTTGGAGATAAATAAGGCTTAGTGCAGTATGTGTAATGGATGTTATAACATTTAAATAAAATTATCTACTTAGGCTGAAGTTTTTTATTGTGCAAGCTGAAAATACATGAAAATACTAAATAAAAATATGTCTTTATAATAAAACCTCTTTCTTATCATTGGTATAATGGACGGTTATGGACGGATTCAATTACACCAGTGGATACCATTAGAAAAAATCAAATACAAAAATAAAAATATAAAACACAAAGATTACATTTTATCTGTTTTACCTCATGTGAAGTAACCATTTAATTAGAAGTGTGTAGTTGCATAAAATGGCATAGACAACATAACCAAAATAAATTTCAATGTTTGCTATAGATGTATCAATCTGAATGAATATGTCTTGAGGACTTTTACTTTTAATTTCTTAATGCTATAACTTAACGGGTTAACACTGTGATATCATGTCACGTGGTGGCAGCACTTGTTGGTGGGGATGTGATATCACTTCATGACATTTTGTATGGCCAGCACACCGGACCGGGCAGAGCAAAAACTGGCCCGTTGTTATTGGGTTAAAATGAACCTGTAAACTAAAATTCATGTGGAAAATATGGACCAACATATTCCTATTACATCCCATGTTTCTTTTAAAATTGTTTAGCAAAAAATGAGCAGAAACACATTTAACACTGTTGGATACAGAAATTGCATTGCATTTTTATTCACTGTGCTTTAGATGGTACAAAATGTCACCTTAAAGAAAAAAGCAATCAGTTTATACGATGCTTCAATATTACATAATAAGTTCACAGGTACAGTGTCCAGATACTATTAATACACCCTAATGTGTGATACACCTGTACTTCATGTTGAAAGTTACCTTTAATTTTAGATTATTTGTCATCATTAATATATATATCTTTTTACCAGAGCTGATATATTCAAAATCATTGAATCTGCAATTTGGCAACTTGAGAGAGACAGAAAAAAAATTGCCAATGTATATTTGTAGAAATATATAATCAATTTTTACTTATTACTTGGCAGGTATTTTTTCCAGCAACATTTTCTCCTCTTTCCCCTATAGATGCCCCTTCCTGTTTCTTCCGACAAAAACAAAAAAAGGTACTCAAATTCAGTGTACTTTCGGCAAGCAAAAACAAAGTAAAAATCACCCAAAACAGACAAGACACCTTTTGCATTTGATAGATTTATGCAAGAGAGAGACAACACAACAAATGACTAGAACATCAATACACTCAACATTGCTGCAATGTGGACCTATTGCAAAACCATAATGTAAAGCAACTTAGCATACAACATTGGAATGTTTCGTCTTTGGTTTCAATAAAGAGATCCTCAGGTAGGAATGTTGTGCTATGAAGAAGAAAAAAGAAAATGGAACAGTGACTATCAAAAGCATCAAGAACACACATACAAAAATCTGTAGTATATTTACGGTGCATAGATCATGACACAAAAGGGGAAAGAAATTAAGAGAATATCGAGACCAAATATTACCTAAATTATTTCAGAATATGACAGGCAAAAAAAAAAAAGCCTTAAGAACACAAACATATGTCTTACAAAACAATTCTCCTTGTATGTAAAACCTAAAAGTAATAAATTATAAAAATGTATAGATTTGTGCACTGCGCATATAAGCTTCTACCGACAGGCATGTACTATACGCAATAGTAAAATAAAGTCTTATAACTTAACAATGCTCACACGACAAACTCAAATGTGAAAAAGTTATTCTTAATCTTGTTTATTAATGCCGCATAATTTTAACAAATCAACAAGTTGGTTGTAGAAAATGCTGAATGAGAACCGAATGTATAGATCTACGCATTACTGCTCTGTAACTAAGGCTCTGTTTCAATGTTGACTAGATTTATAAGAGCACTCAAGTTTCCTTATCACAGCACTGACTAGTTTTGAAGAGTCCAGCTTCAAAGTTTACCTTCTAGGACGGCAGGCTTTTGGCATTAGCATCAGCAGGAATGCAGTCTATTTAAAGTCCAAAGAAAAAATAACAATTTTCGTGAACTCCATAAAGTAATTAAACAAATTCCTGAAACTGGTTTTCATTTACCTTAAGCAAGCAATTAGAAATTCCCTATCAAGAGGAATTTTAACTTCAACTCTGCCTTAAGCAACTGCAAAACATTAATAAATACATCTGGAATATTAAAAGAATTGATAGAGGAGGAGGAGAAGAAGAAGAAATAGAGAAAGAACAAAGGAAAATAATCCATTGACTTCTTTTCCATTATCATCAATTTTTTTTTCTCACAGTAACTCATATTTAGTTCAAGAATTTAATACCATAACCTATTCAAAAAGATCTAGCTGCTCGTTATAAACCGTTTTTAGGCCAATGCATATGATGAAATAATTCCATGGGGGACAAAATATAATAATAATAAATTTAAAAAATAAACGAATGAATAAATATCACCCCCGTGCTTTGCCTAACGGTTTGCATTATTTCCAAAATTTTCCTTGATTTGATTTGTCAACCATTCCACACCCTCGTGAAGGCCTTCTCCGGTGATGGCATTTGAAGCGGTAATGTGCCACGGCTTGTCTGAGATGCGTTCTAGCCCCAAAGCTGCCGAGACTTTGACGCTACTCACGGCATCTCGCATGTCCATTTTATTGGCGAAGAACAGTATTGGTATCCTGCGGTGGCGGATCTGTTAGTGGGAAGCAAGACAGGTCAAACACTTTAAAATGAAAGGAAGTAGGTGGAAAGAGCAAGTGAGAAAAGCAACTGAAATCTTGTAATGTCGATCCTTGTTTCATATTTGAATGGCACGTGCACAAACACAAACACAAACCTCAGCATGTTGAAGCAACATGTCTAGCTCGTCCTTGGCAACGACCAGCCGCAACTTGTCGCTAGAGTCCACCACAAATATGACCCCTTGACAATCGTGGTAGTAATGCTCCCACAAACTCCTGTAGCGTCCTTGACCTGACATATCAAATGCTGTGAAACCCACATTTTTTGCTGGAAAAAGAAAACAATAAGCTCAAAATATATCACAGAACAAACACAAAGAAACACTTACTGCATTGAGTGAGTCTTGACATCTACTTCCAATATATTCTACATGATAAAAGTTGGTCTCAATGTCTCTTTATTTGTTTGCATGACCCTAGAAGGCTGAAGATTATATTTTCTAAAATAAAATCTACTTCTCGGACTGTTTAGCTCTACTCGCCTCATACAATGTCTCTGTAAAGGTAATGCTGAAGATGAATAAAGTTTACAAACAAGCATGGCAGTCAAATCTGCATTCGTCTCATAGGAGTTTATCTGATATTTACAGTAAGGCAGTTGGCTACATTGACAAACTATATGGCTATTGATAATAAGAAAGCTGGTTCCAGGGCTCTAAAATGTTTTTAAAAAATGCATCACGCAATTATTTTTATATACGACTTCATAAAAACAAACAGATCATCCCAGGATGGAGATTATACCCATGTAAGTAATATGGACAATGAAAACTCGCATCTGACTTTGAACATGAGGATAGAAAGACAAGTACTCCTATTTCCCTGCACCATGCCTTGTAAGAATTATAGCAAACAAACTGAATTGGAGTAGTCTAATTGTCCAAAGAAAAACTTGCATAAATAACTAAAATCTTTTGCTGACAAGTAAATGGACTCCATGCTGACAAAGCAATGGATCTCATCTGAAAATAGTTTCAAAGTTTCAACTCAGTAATTTTCTTGTTTTATATAATTTGACATTACAAAATCATAAACTGAACAAAAATTGTACAATCATTACTTCATATGCACTATACTTTCATGGGACTTGACAACTGATACATGACTGATGCAGTCTATACCTATTATAATACTTGTTTTTAAAGGATACTTCTAGTCTTCATTTTAATTTCCTTTTAGTGCTTATTGGTGAAAACATGTCTCAGGTTGTTTTGATTTAATTATCATAGCATTTCTTTTCTATTCATCTAATTTTTTTTCTTCAAATAAAGAAATGCATATAGCAGTTACACTCAGTCAAATTCCATGTACATAATGATCACTTGCAATCATGCAATAACATAAATGCCGAATGTCCCTCTGGCAAATTTACAATTTTACTTAAAATCATATTCTAATCTTACCAATACTAAGCTTCAAAGAAGTTCTATCTAACTCTGAATCAAAGAATAAAGAAGAGGCAAAATAAGAAAAAGAAAAGAAAAGAAAAGAAAAAAAAAAACTTGTTTCAAACTTACCCTTGAACTTTTCCACATTGAAACCCACAGTGGGGACAATATCTGTTGTCTTCTGATCTTCTGTCTTGAAATGGTTCAGCATAGTTGATTTTCCTGAGTTGTCAAGGCCAATGACCAGTACACTTGCTTCGCGTTTCTTGAGGCCAAGGAAAAATGCTAGCCGGTCGAACATCCCCATTGCCCTGGGTTCGGAATGTGCAATGCAGCAGTGTGAAGTTGAGAGGTATAATTCTGATAGGATATCTAGTTCTTTTTCTCTGCTTAATTACAAAAATATCTGTCCCCACAATTACATTTCTTTTTCCTATAAAAATTGCTCTATTTCTTTAAAGCAATTGATATTGTAAGGCCTGAAAAGAAAAAGAAAAGGGGAAATAAATTAAACATTAATAAATGAACCACAAATAAATGCAGAAAAAAAGCTTAAGCACCTTAAAATGAATGACTATCCGAGGATATATTTAGTACTATTATATGACACTAATAGCAGTTCAGATTTTAGGATATGGTGGATAACTGGATCAATATAATGCATTGATAGATTTTCTAACAGCACATCATATCCCATGTCATTTACATTTTGGTAAATATTTACAAGATAATTATACGTCTGTCATTAGCTAATTTGCAGACTACTACAGCCTTTATGTCTGTTGGCACTCCAGAAAATGCCAACAAATCTCCTCCATGTAAATTCTGGTAAGCAAACCTGTATCACAATAAATCTGGTAAGATAGAGCTTGTCAACCTCCCAAGCCCTATCTTACCAGAATGTGTGGTGAAGATATGTTGGCTTTTGCTGCAGTGACAAAGATACGGTGGCCCCCGCAATAGCCTGACTCTATGCCACTATCAGGTTGGACTTATAAACTGTAGTCCATTCACTACAGCAAAATGGATCTGGGTAAAATACATCAAACATCATTTTAATGAAAAGTCCTATTTTGAATGCTCCTATAAGTTTCTTGTATACCTGTATATACAACTACATTATTAATCCTATAAAATATACATTTTCCCTGGGAAACTTTCAACATTTAGAAATTACATTAAAAGTGTTTAACATAAGAGGCACCATTAATTTTTGATAAAAATATTAATCTTAATAATAATGACCCATAATCCAAGTAATCAATAATGATAACCTACTTTACTTGCCAGATGCAACATGATACCTCAGTAGGGATAATATAATCTTTAATGACCAAGGATCAAGTGATTAATTAGTTCCTAGAAA
>NW_028234404.1:7171592-7191592 GCF_977035675.1 Penaeus japonicus
GTATATATTAGTGATGCTCAAAGATCAGACTGTGTTATCACCATGATCACAGCAGTACAATGTATATGATTTTCTATAAGAGAATCGAATCTCTCCTTTCCCAGCATGAGCCACCTGGAAACTTTGGAGCAATCAATCAAGTAAACGGGCAAGTTCCAGTGCAAGCGGCCAACGATAACGTTGCGCCGCAGCCGGAAGTGGCCAATGACAACCTGGACATCAATGATGATCCAGCCAATCAGGAGCTGGCTCCTGTGCCAGCAAATCAAAACATAGGGGAAGGTAGGTTTCAGTTTTCATTTTGTGAAGGATTTAAATATTTTTGATTGTCGTTTTTTTTTTTCTTTTTTTTATTACTCTTGGTATTTGTCTACTTTTCATAATTATTTAGAATCTGTATTGTCTGTCTGCATCATTGTTTTCATATTACTGTACCATTCAACATTCAGTAGTACAAGCATAATCATAATTATTGAGGTTTGGGTTTAAAAAAACTCTTAATCCAAATAAAGTGATTGTCACTCTCTAGACAGCATTATCAGCCTGGAAGACCCAATAGCACCAGGCCATGAATCTCTAACCCACAACACCATTAAATCTAGAACTCAGTGACTCAAGACCTCCTCCTCTGACCAGGTGGGGAGGGCGAGATCATCCACGAGGGGGCTCCAGCCAACAACAACCTGGACCCGGGAGCTGCCGCAGACGACCTGAACTGGAACCCCATCGAGTGGGACCGGGCGGCCGAGGAGCTCACCTGGGAGCGCCTGCTGGGTCTCGACGGCTCGCTCGTGTTTCTAGAACATGTGTTCTGGGTGGTCTCTCTCAACACTATGTTCATTTTGGTCTTTGGTGAGTTGGTCGCTGGTGGTTTTTAGGTTAGTTTCTGTAAGTTGGGTAATTTTGGTCATTAGATTTGTCTTCATTTTTTAAGCTGTTGGGTATTATTTATGCTGATTAATGTTGATTTAATCTTTGTTATGAAGTGTTAACAAAAAGAAAAAAGAATGGAAGTTACATGTTAATACTGCACATAGATATTTCCATTTTAATGATTTAAACAGAGCGCAACCTTTCATTACTTACAGTACAATGGGAGAATTTAAATAATGCTTCAGATCAGAATACAGATATCAAAATAGCCAATTTAGTAATGTTATTTTCAAAATTTTCTTTTTTTCCTTCCACAGCATTTTGTCCATATCACATTGGACACTTTACCATAGTTGGTTTTAAACTTAAAGCATGGGTGTCTGCATCACACTTTGAGGGTCTTCTGACAGCATTGTGTGGGTACTGTGTGGTTGGCTTATGCCTGGTGCTATTACATACACTGGCTGCAATTATCAGGCTAAACAGGTAAGCTGAAATACACTTTTCTTTTTTCTCACAATCATAGGGAGTCGATGATAATTTGGACAATTTATGAAAATAAATTATGATATAGATTCTTAGGATTATTTGTTACTGCTGTTGTTAGATATCACTTCATGTATATGATACTGGAGAAATACATTTCCAGCTGTGCTCAGTCATTTTTGACTAAGGTTTTATATCACTCATTCTACAATGTTGAGATCATTTTGAAATAGCTTTAGAACTACAACTGTATATGAGCTTTTGCTTACAAATTGTTGAAAAGTCCTTTTGTTTTGCAAAGAAATATGCTAAGAAGTGCAGATGTTTTCATTAAAAAAAACTTATTTCTCAAAAGAATATTTTATATTTTATGGTTACATTCATTCATTTTTTTATTTTTCTTGTTTTTACCCTGCAGGTCAAAGCGTGTCCTAGGTTTATGTTATGTTGTAGTTAAAGTTGCTCTACTGAGTGTAGTGGAGATAGGGGTCTTCCCTCTGATAGGTGGCTGGTGGCTGGACATTTGTTCCCTCTCCCTCTTTGATGCAACGCTTAAGGTATGTGGTACATTGTGAATTGTTTTATTTATTTATTTTTTTTATTCCCCTTGAGAGATTTAGAGCGTAGTCAACAAAAGACTTGAATGGAAGTGTGCAGTTATCTTTTATACTTGTGAATGTTTTTGATATTTGTTTATTTGTAATTGTTTTTGGAATTCTTGAAAACCCCCCAAAATTAATAAAAGATAAATAAAACGGAGTTCATTCTGAATAGGACCGAGAGGTGAGCTTTAAGATGGCGCCGGGCACATCCATGTTCATCCATTGGCTGGTAGGGATGGTCTACGTCTTCTACTTCGCCTCCTTTATCCTCCTCCTGCGGGAAGTGCTGAGGCCGGGCGTGCTGTGGTTCCTCAGGAATCTCAATGACCCAGACTTCAATCCCGTACAAGAGGTCAGTCGATGTGCTGGAATCAAAGGCAGGTGCCTTGATTTGTTGAGATTATGTTGAGATGAAACGATCACAGTGAGAAAAGGAAAGTTAATTAAAAGGTTTAAATGTTTCAGCATCTCATTTTGGTTTTATTTAATTTCATTTTTTTTTTCACATGTTATTGTGTTTGTGCTTTATAGATTTTGCTCTAAGGAAATAAAAGCTGATAGTGATGATCCATTTTGATATCAACCCCTTATGCTTTGCGCTGTCTGTCCCCAGATGATCCACCTGCCCATCGTGCGCCACACTCGACGCTTCTTGGCCTCCATGGTCATATTCGGTTCCACAGTCTTGTTGATGTTGTGGCTGCCTATAAAGATCATTCATGGACTATGGCCTTCATTTTTACCATATCATATTACACTATCAAGGTAAATAAGCCATAAGAAAGGTAGAACTTGGAAGAAAATGAAGTAGGTGGAGAATATTGATGTATTTTATTCAGTTTAATGTGACAAGTAATACAATCTGTTTTGTTGATAGTGATACCCCAGTGAGTGAGCTGTCACTGGAGCTGCTGCTGCTCCAGGTAATACTTCCAGCGCTGCTAGAACAAGGTCATACTCGAGTCTGGCTGAAACTCTTGGTCAGACACTGGTGTGCTGCTGTATCTCACATTCTGGGACTGAGATCGTACTTGCTAGGCGATGTGGCTCTTGATGCTCAGGTAGGAGGCTGATGAAAAACTAATAAACTAACTTGATTTAGAATGTATTTTTCCAGAACTTTTATGTTTGTATATGACTAGGGTGACCATATTGTAAATATTTATATTTATACATCTAATACACACATTGCATTATTATAGGGAGGTGGTGTTGTGATTGGAGGTGATACAGCTGGTGCTGCTGGAGAAGGTGGAGCAGGTGGTGCAGCTGCCCCTCCAGTAGAAGTGGAGCAGGTCGATCCTGAGCTTGTGGAAGGCCTGGTGAACCCTGTCGTTGGAGGGCCTGGGGGTGGTGACGCCCTGGGAGGGGGTCTCGGTGCGGCTCACCAGGCATTGCTCCAGCGAGATGGGCCGACAGGTGGGGTCTCTCTCTCCTGCCGTGGGGTTTTGTGTTTGATTTGCCTCTATGCTAAGTTTGACTCCCATAGTTAATTGGTTTGGGGATCATTCACACGCACTCTTGCTTTCTTTTCAGGTTTCCAGGCTTACTTGCGGCCGAGATGGTTCGGTGTGCGAATCTTGGGCTTGGTGATCATGATGTGTGTGAGCCTGACTGCTGCATCAATCATTTGTCTGACACTTCCTGTCTTGGTGGGTCGGCAGTGCATGTATCTTGCTCTTGGCGACACCAAAGTAAGTCAGACATAGTATGCGAAATGTCCTTGGGATGGAAAGATATGGAAATATTACTTTATGCCATAGTTTGAAAGGTCGAAAGAACTTAATAGTATTTTAGCCGATAACACTGAAATCATATTGTTAGTGATGTCACATATAAGCAGATAGATAATAGATTTTTATTTTCAAGGTACATGAACTATATACTGGTGCATGTGGTCTGTACCTATGTTTGCTCAGTATTCGAGGCATCACTCTCCTCGTCTCCTGGATAATGCTCGGATGGTCGCAAGTCATCCTACGCTTGAAGCAATGGGGCATCATGGTAAGTACATGATTGATAGGAAATTTATAGTCTCAGGTTTTTGTTTGCATACATATTAACTGTATTTTGTGGCTTTCATCACCAGAGTGATTTATAAACAAATTCTGTTTCAGGGCACTAAGGCACTGGTGGCGCTAGTTGTGGTGGCAGTGATTGTGCCGTTGATGGTGGGGGTTCTTATGGAGCTGGTCATCGTCATCCCCTTGCGAGTTCCCCTTCATCAGACGCCCATCATCTTCCTCTGGCAGGTGGGTTGTGTTGCTGAAGGGAAAAATGTCAATGAAAAATCACTTACTGAATGCATTTGTATTATATTTATTTATAAATATAAATATAAATATAAATATAAATATAAATATAAATATAAATATAAATATAAATATAAATATAAATATAAATATAAATATAGATATAAATATAAATATAAATATAAATATAGATATAGATATAGATATAGATATAGATATAAATATAAATATAAATATAAATATAAATATAAATATAAATATAAATATAAATATAAATATAAATATAAATATAAATATAAATATAAATATAAATGTGTGTGTGTGTGTGTGTGTGTGTGTGTGTGTGTGTGTGTGTGTGTGTGTGTGTGTGTGTGTGTGTGTGTGTGTGTGTGTGTGTGTGTGTCTCTGTGTGTGTGTGTGTGTGTGTCTGTGTGTGTGTTTGTGTGTGTGTCTGTGTGTGTGTCTGTGTGTGTGTGTGTGTGTGTGTGTGTGTGTGTGTGTGTTCTGTGTGTGTGTATGTGTGTGTGTGTGTGTGTGTTGTGTGTGTGTGTGTGTGTGTGTGTGTGTGTTGTGTGTGTGTGTGTGTGTGGTGTGTGTGTTGTGTGTGTGTGTGTGTGTGTGTGTGTGTGTGTGTGTGTGTGTGTGTGTGTGTGTGTGTGTGTGTGTGTGTGTGTGTGTGTGTGTGTGTGTGTGTGTGTGTGTGTGTGTGTGTGACTAACTTTGCTGACCTAAAAAAAAAAAAAGTACAATATTTTTAGATTTATAAATTTTAATGATACAGCCTTCAGTGAACACTGGTTAAAAAAATGTTAGACAGATGCTATATAAATGTTTATTTCTCTGTGGATTTAGATAGCTACTATTATAGATGATTTAATATGTATTGATATTTCAGTTTTGTATATTTGATAATATAATTTGTGTTAAGTTGAATACAAAGGATCTAGTTTAGCCCCGACACAAAAATATAACATATGTCCTGGATACGTCCTGCACTCGTATCCTCCATTTATCCATTTATCCTTTCTCTGGTTAGGACTGGGCCCTGGGAGTCCTCTACACAAAGATCATGTGTGCGCTGGTCATGATGGGCCCAAACTGGTGGCTGAAGACGAACCTAGAACATATCTACTTGGGAGGAGTGCGTGGACTGGACCTGAACCTGCTTGTGGGCCAAACGGCACTTCCGGTCATCGCGAGCCTAGGTGCCTGTCTCACCATTCCCTACGTCACCGCACATACGCTAGCCCCTCTCTTCGTGCCCCCTAGTGCTCTGGTAAGTCTGATTGCTTTTTTTGTTTTTATTTGGTTATGGTGATGATGATGATGATGATGATGATGATGATGATGATGATGATGATGATGATGATGATGATGATGATGATGATGATGATGATGATGATGATGATGATGATGATGATGATGATGATGATGATGGTGTATATTGAATTGTTATTATTATCATCGTTATTTTTTTTTTTAATCTCTCTTTTCCCCTTTTCTTTTCATTCTTTATTTTTTCTTCATCGATAATTTTCCTTTCCCTCTCTTCTTTGTCATTTTGCTATTACTTTCATGGGCTTTATTAAGACCTATTTTTAACTTGACTGTGAAAGTTTGTCTCTGCAGTTTGAGTAGCTTTACCTCTTTATTGAACAGCTAACATAGGAAGCAATTTTTGTCTCTTGACAGGTTCTGGTGGAACGCCGCATATACCCTGCACTGTTGATCATAACACTGCTGTCTACCCTCATCATCATGCAAGTTGTACAGTTCACCCGACTCTACGAACACATAAAAAACGACAAGTACCTGGTCGGGCGTCGACTTGTGAACTATGACCACACGAGCACCCAGACCTCCTCCCCGAGGCTCGAGAGCGAGATCACCCCGTTCGTCAGGTGAAGGTGACGGGGGTAGGTGGTAGACGCCCTCAGAGTATGCCTGTGAATGGATGTAATATATTTTGTCAAGGTGCGATAATACCTGGCGTTCAGAAGAGCAAGAAGAGGAGTTACACAAGAAGTGGAAATGGGATTCTGGTCTGATTGTGTAATGAATTATTTATATTATTATGATCATCATTATTATTATCATCATTATTACTATTATAGTTATTATTATTATAATTTTTATTATTATTAATCTATGTAAATATATTCTCATGGTCTGAGTAAGTCATATAGGTACCTTGTCTCATACTTCAGTCCCAAGTATTCAATGTGTGATGTGTCTTAGGCGAGACACCTGTCCGTACCCTCAAGTCCAGGGAACGTGTGGGGGTTAGGCTTACCTGGTGAGACGAGCGGTGATTTGAGTGACGGAAACAAGGCGACGTGTAGGTAAGGTTTATGAGAAGAAAAAAAACAACACTGATGTCTATATTTTATTTTGCATACCATAACCGAAGGGATTTTAGTTACTAGATTGCAGATTATATTCCTTTATGTGTATAATATACAGTAAAAACTATTATCACGTGAAATAGTTATATATATGTATATATATTATAAAAAATGAAAAAATAGGGTAGGGGAGGATTTTATTTTTTCAGGGAGTATATGTATTTTGTATTATTTATTGTTATTATTATTATTTATTATTATTATTATTATTATTATTATTATTATTATTATTATTATTATTATTATTATTATTATTATTATTATTATTATTATTATTATTATTATTATTATCATCATCATCATTTTTATTATTATTATTATTATTATTATTATTATTATTATTATTATGATTATGATTATCATCATCATTATCATTATCATTAACATCATTATTGTTATAATTATTATCATTCTTACTGTTATTATTATTATTATTATTATTATTATTATTAATTTTGTTCCAGGGTGAGAAATTTTATTTGTTTTTTCAAAGCAGATTTTATATGAAAACTATTTGTAGTGTAAATAATAATTAATAAACAGACTTTACATGCAATGCACAAAAGTAAAAGGATAGTTTGTGAGGCCTTTTTGTATTCAATAAACAAGTCACAATGTAAATGAATTTTTGAAAACTACACACAAGTGTATCGTTTCACAGTGTGAGTAATAACACATTTTTGTGATGTAGTTCTAAGAAGAAAACAGAAGCCATTGTTTTGCCGTGTTATACAACTGCATTACGAGTTAAAGTATTGATAATTCCGATATTCGTGAAGACAGACTGGTGTTTTCAGCCTTCACACTCAAAGTTTGTAATTATCATGATTCATTGCGTGAAGTGTGTGCAACTGATCTGTGATGCAGAGAGCATTTAGTCATGGTTATGTACTTTATTATTAATATATATATATTTTTTTCCTTTTTTCCCCCTCTTTCAACTGATGATAAAAGAGGAGGTTTACATGTTATGCCGGAGGAGTGATAGCATGTTTTTACTGTATCGATACAGAAGCCATTATTGCCTCGCTATTATGAGGCGTTTACATATATATATATATACAGTTTGCAATAGAGGCTCTTCAGGCAGTTTTTGTACTTGTCTTGTGATAAAACATGAATGGTTTGCTTCCTTTCATGAGTTTTATTGATTCTAGGAGTGTTTTCTGGAAAGAAATTTGCAAATATATTTATCAAATTTGTAAGTAATAAATGATATTATTTAGATTTGCATTTTATAATCAGAGAGCAATTTGTTTCCAAATTAATATATGAAGCAAGTCTTATGCAGAAATTACTTAAACGTAGTGTTACTTAACTTTCCGAATATTACTGGCTTGGTTGATCTTTTCCTTCTTAAGAATGATGATTATACCAACACTGATAATCGTTTGTGTGGGCTTATGATGTACAACAAGATGTTTACAAGTTACACAAAGAAAAGTAAAGTACCACATTCAGTAAAGAGTTTAACACGTTTTGACGGGAGCATCACTCATGAAACATATTACCTTATGACCGAGGAAGTGCGCTTTGGGTGGAGGTTATTGGCTCTTGTGAATTGTAAAGTAGTTACCCATCATGGAAAGACTTCTAAATCTCGATATGAACACCTACAAGTGGACTATGCAAATTAGTTCATTTAGGTTGATTGACATTGATGAAAAAAAAATATTTATATATATCAACAGAAAAAACGATCATGGGCTTTGTTAAATTATTAGTTACATACAAGGGAACTGCCTAAGATAACCGAGGGACTAGGAAGTTGGTTAAGGACTGACGCGTATGGGAAATCACCACTAATGGATTGTCAGGTGCACGAGGAAGGAATTAACCAACTACATTGTGTACAGGTAGTTGATTCCTTCTAATCCAGAGAAGCGCAGATAGCGTCTCTCTCACTCTTTCTCGGAGTTGCTATTTGCAGTGTCTTCTCCCAGGTAAGACGCGTGGCAGACTTGATAAATATGCAGGAACGTATATATTCTACAATTTACTGGTATGCATCTCATCTCGCTGTGTAGACTTTTCTTTGCCAACTAGAAGAAAGAATGCCAATGATTATATAAAATTGTAGTAAAGAAAAGTTAAAATAACATAGTTTGAATACCGTAGTCTGTTTCTACCCAACATTCAAAGCAAGAACGAAGATGTCACGTCACCTCTCGGAACCTGGTTTGGTTTGTTCATTTATATAGTTGGTCTGTGGAAATGCAATCGGGGATAAAAAACAAAACAAAAAACAAGTGTGTGTGCATACGTTACTGATTTCCCTCTCATAATGTAATGTATTATTTTTTCACCAGCATGTACAGTTTCAGATGTAAATATCATTATATCATCTGCCTGGTGTGGAAGAATGTATAAAAGGAGATTTTTTCTTTATCAAATAAATGTTCACAATTTTTAAAATGTTTTATTGGATCCATGAATGAAACCCAAGCACAAGAATAGAAGGGTGATATTTCAATTGGATAATTTTTAAAAGGTTTTGTTATGTTGTTTGGAAGAACTTTCACACATTGTAGCTATTTATAACCATGTTTTAACTTTTACAGTCTTAAAATGTAATATGAATAATCTTCACAATGTAAAATAAATATGATTTATAGATTTATATTGAAAATTGTTAATTTGATTGGTATAGCATGGATTAGTGTTATATATTTATGGTTTTGCTCAAGTATGCTTGGTAAATACACTTGATTTTTAGAAGATTTTTATTTTTTTCACCATGAATTATTTTTTGCAAAGGTTTTCAGAAAGAAAAGTCAGTCCTAACAATCTTGATATGTACTCTTTATTAGTGCTTAAAAAGGTAAAACGTAGTATATAATTATATAATTGAAGATACATATATACACACATTAAACACTTCAATATATAGTTGAAGAAATTATCTTAAAAACAATGGCTTTCATTATTGAGATTTCAGTGTCAGTAACAGAGCTCAAAGTAACACAAAATTACTTGAATCCTTTTACAAAAAAAAAAAAAAAGTATTAATACCCTGTAAAATATAACATATCCGTCCTTGACACTTAAAAACTATATACTTTTCTCATTGATTCAAATTAGTATTACTAGAGAAATCTCTCTCTCCATTAACTTCATATTACAAAATACTCTTAAATGCTTGCATAATATTCAGTCAAAAGCACTGTACGAGAAGCCGTAACAAATCACCAGAATAAATTCTTACTGGACAATACACTGGTGAGCATAGCAAGCACATTTAAATTAAAAAACCAATTTAACGCTGACAGCATCGTTACGAAAATATTAAAAGCGAAATGGCACAAGCAATAACTCAAGTTTCGGACAGACTGATGAAATCTGACCGCGAGAACTCAACCGGAGAGTGACTCGATCCCAGAATCTTTCGTCCTGTCAGCGAAGTGGTCATTAGAGATGTCAGAAATCTTGGTCACGCCGGCCTGGTGCGTGCTGGTGCTCTTGGACACACGTCGAGCTTGGGCACGAGAACGATGCCTCGAAATGTTCTCCAGGCGGCGGACTGTCCTGCCGAAGGCTTCTGGGCTCTCCATGCTTACCACCGGGTTCTGGACCGCCTCCTTCGGTCTTCTCCTCAGAGAGTACCTGGAGTTCGCCCAACCGCCTGACTCCTCGAACTGGAAAAAAATGTCCTTTTGTATTAAGTATGTTTCTCGGATTATCATTTCCCTCGATCATACTATCGACTAGAAACATATAATTCGAAAAGGCAGTGCATTAGAAATGAATAGAAATGTAATATTACATGTATACGTATCTGTACTCCCCTGACAATAAAAAAAAAGAATGAAAAAAAGTCATTCTCACAAAAAACAGAGAATTCAAAGCCCTGCTCACATCATAATCATCTAGCAGTTGGTCTTCGATGTCCGAAGCATCGCTGGGCTCATAAGTATCATCAGAAGAAGCACTGTCATTCAGCACGTGAGACAGGCTGGCTAGCGTCGTGCTGGTTAGTTCCAAGGCTCCAGCTGGGGGGAAAAGATTAGAGCTTTTATGATTCAACTTTGTACTTACTCTTGAGAATTAAAACATTTAGGGTACTTCCTTTGGAAAATCAAAATCGTCCTCTCACAAAAGACAACATCACTGTTAGTATTTCTAGTACACTCTAAGATGTGGGACGTCCTTTATAAATTTTAAGACAATTTCAGCTTTACTTAGTAGTGAGTGAAGAAGGATGATCACTCCCTCTAGAGTAAGAATTCAACCTGAGTTTGCATTGCTAACTAAGCCCTTTTTTCAAATGGATCTGGGAAGACAAAGCCCCAGGGGTACACTAAGGTACCTAACCACACTCCTTATTAGATAAATAGGATCAAACCTGGCGTATTGTTCATCAGTTTCTTGATTTCACTCGTAGCGGATGCGAGTTCTTCCAGACGCGCAGCTGTGACTGCAACGGGGTCCCTGTCATGCATAAATATATATCATGAGTCCGCATAGTTTGTGTACACAATTGAAGATAGTATTGTTTACGTGAGAATGAATATTTTAATTGAGAATGATATTTTTCTATAACACATGATATGTCACTGACGTTTCTATATTTTGTTTTCATCCATAGATACGTTAATTACATTTCTTACATTGTGTAATTACTAATTCTCATTCACATTTTTTCCCTATGTTTGTCACAATGAACTCTATTCACATCTTTAAAAAAAAAAGTCATTCTTCAAAAAGTTAAAATAAACGGGTATCCGATCTAAAAACAAACTTTTCTCAGATAAAAATATAAATTCTACATACAAAACCAAAGTAACATCCAGAAACAGGTAACCCGATATTTCTAACACTAATTAACACCAAAATCGCAATCGCTCACCTGTAGGACAACACAGCACGAATGAGGGCAAGGCAGCACACAGCCACACACCCGCGTCGAATGGCCCAAACAGCTGTGTGGACTTCTATCTGCAATGTTTATTAATCTTCATATTAGATTTTATACGTAGTTCAATATATATTTTATTGCTACAACTCTACAACTCTACAAGTATACAAGTAGACACACACACACACACACACACACACACACACACACACACACACACACACACACACACACACTATATATTATTGGTACAACTCTACAAGTATACTCTGTGTAACGTTTGTACATCTTTTCAATGCTCCGACCAAAGGTAAGTCCCATATCGCACACAGAAAAGTAGATACACATCCCCTAAATATGTATACATATAATTACACAAATATATAAATATAATTACACAGAAGCGTAATTACGTGAAGTAACCGAGAGATCCCGATACCTAACGCACCCACACGAACTTACTTCCAACGCACCCACACGAACTTCCAACGCACCCACACGAACTTCCAACGCACCCACACGAACTTACTTCCAACGCACCCACACGAACTTACTTCCAACGCACCCACACGAACTTACTTCCAACGCACCCGCACGAACTTACTTCCAACGCACCCACACGAACTTACTTCCAACGCACCCACACGAACTTACTTCCAACGCACCCACACGAACTTACTTCCAACGCACCCACACGAACTTACTTCCAACGCACCCACACGAACTTACTTCCAACGCACTCACACGAACTTCCAACGCACTCACACGAACTTACTTCCAACGCACCCGCACGAACTTACTTCCAACGCACCCGCACGAACTTACTTCCAACGCACCCGCACGAACTTACTTCCAACGCACCCGCACGAACTTACTTCCAAAGCACCGCACGAACTTACTTCCAACGCACCCGCACGAACTTACTTCCAACGCACCCGCACGAACTTACTTCCAACGCACCCGCACGAACTTACTTCCAACGCACCCGCACGAACTTACTTCCAACGCACCCGCACGAACTTACTTCCAACGCACCCGCACGAACTTACTTCCAACGCACCCGCACGAACTTACTTCCAACGCACCCGCACGAACTTACTTCCAACGCACCCGCACGAACTTACTTCCAACGCACCCGCACGAACTTACTTCCAACGCACCCGCACGAACTTACTTCCAACGCACCCGCACGAACTTACTTCCAACGCACCCGCACGAACTTACTTCCAACGCACCCGCACGAACTTACTTCCAACGCACCCGCACGAACTTACTTCCAACGCACCCGCACGAACTTACTTCCAACGCACCCACACGAACTTACTTCCAACGCACCCACACGAACTTACTTCCAACGCACCCACACGAACTTACTTCCAACGCACCCACACGAACTTACTTCCAACGCACCCACACGAACTTACTTCCAACGCACCCACACGAACTTACTTCCAACGCACCCACACGAACTTACTTCCAACGCACCCACACGAACTTACTTCCAACGCACCCACACGAACTTACTTCCAACGCACCCACACGAACTTACTTCCAACGCACCCACACGAACTTACTTCCAACGCACCCACACGAACTTACTTCCAACGCACCCACACGAACTTACTTCCAACGCACCCACACGAACTTACTTCCAACGCACCCACACGAACTTACTTCCAACGCACCCGCACGAACTTACTTCCAACGCACCCGCACGAACTTACTTCCAACGCACCCGCACGAACTTACTTCCAACGCACCCGCACGAACTTACTTCCAACGCACCCGCACGAACTTACTTCCAACGCACCCGCACGAACTTACTTCCAACGCACCCGCACGAACTTACTTCCAACGCACCCGCACGAACTTACTTCCAACGCACCCACACGAACTTACTTCCAACGCACCCACACGAACTTACTTCCAACGCACCCACACGAACTTACTTCCAACGCACCCACACGAACTTACTTCCAACGCACCCACACGAACTTACTTCCAACGCACCCACACGAACTTACTTCCAACGCACCCACACGAACTTACTTCCAACGCACCCACACGAACTTACTTCCAACGCACCCACACGAACTTACTTCCAACGCACCCACACGAACTTACTTCCAACGCACCCACACGAACTTACTTCCAACGCACCCACACGAACTTACTTCCAACGCACCTGCCACACGAACTTCCAACGCACCTGCCACACGAACTTCCAACGCACCCGCCACACGAACTTCCAACGCACCCGCCACACGAACTTCCAACGCACCTGCCACACGAACTTCCAACGCACCCACACGAACTTCCAACGCACCCACACGAACTTCCAACGCACCCACACGAACTTCCAACGCACCCACACGAACTTACTTCCAACGCACCCACACGAACTTCCAACGCACTCACACGAACTTCCAACGCACCCACACGAACTTCCAACGCACCCACACGAACTTCCAACGCACCCACACGAACTTCCAACGCACCCACACGAACTTCCAACGCACCCACACGAACTTCCAACGCACCCACACGAACTTCCAACGCACCTGCCACACGAACTTCCAACGCACCCACACGAACTTCCAACGCACTCACACGAACTTCCAACGCATCCACACGAACTTCCAACGCACCCAACACGAACTTCCAACGCACCCACACGAACTTCCAACGCACTCACACGAACTTCCAACGCACTCACACGAACTTACTTCCAACGCACCCACACGAACTTACTTCCAACGCACCCACACGAACTTCCCGTGCCGACCTCCCGACCGCCTCACCTGGAAGGAGTCGATGTGTGTGTTCGCGAGGAGCCAAGCCGTCACAGCTCGTTCCAAGGCAAGGGAAAAGGCGAGGATGGTGAGGAGGGACAAGCGAGCACTCACCGTCCTGGGGGTACAGGTGGCAACGAGTGTAACAAGGACACCGCTCACGTAAAAGACGACCTGAGATGGAACGAAGATGGAATTATTTTTATTCATTTTTTTATCACGTTTGCTATATCGTATCTTGATTCTGTCATTTTACCGGAAGGTGGTTTTCGTGCTGTAGATGTTTGATTAAGAGATGGAGGTATGCTTGCTCAATGGGAAACATAAGAAACAAAAGGAATGGTGAAACGTGATGAACGAGATGTGTTGACCACCATGAGACACTAGGCTAATAAAACCACGTGAATTCACCGAATAAAACTCGCCGAATTTTACTCACCGAATAAAACCACGTGAATTCACCGAATAAAACTCGCCGAATTTTACTTACCGAATAAAACCACGTGAATTCACCGAATAAAACTCGCCGAATTTTACTCACCGAATAAAACCACGTGAATTCACCGAATAAAACTCGCCGAATTTTACTTACCGAATAAAACCACGTGAATTCACCGAATAAAACTCGCCGAATTTTACTTACCGAATAAAACCACGTGAATTCACCGAATAAAACTCGCCGAATTTTACTTACCGAATAAAACCACGTGAATTCACCGAATAAAACTCGCCGAATTTTACTTACCGAATAAAACCACGTGAATTCACCGAATAAAACTCGCCGAATTTTACTTACTGAATAAAACCACGTGAATTCCCCCATGACGAGTGCCTGGAGTTGGGACACGCGGTCGAATACGTCGACGATGAGTCCTCGTTGCTCTGCCGTCGATTCCCTGTCGATTTAACGGAAATGAACGTCTTTTAGTGAGAATCGGCCGAAATGAATCGATCTTATGACAACAATGGGTGTGAATGCATTTCCCAAAAGGCACGATACACTGGTAAAGAAAAATCCTTCAGGGCTGATAAATATATAAATTAATAAAATGCCATGAATGATAATCAGAGAAAATATCTAAATAAAATCAGCAACATAGAAACATATAAGCTAATTAAAAAAAAAAGAGCATTACTTGAATTCCGCAAAAACGCCTTTTATCGCCTCTCGAGACGCCACCATCTGGTTGTCCAGCTGGTTGCGCAGAGCAGTGGCCGAGTCAACCGCCCGACTCAGCTGGGAGCTCACGTCTTCAGAAGCAGTTCTGAGGCTGTAACAACACACATTATATTATATACAAGTCAAAGATATTATACATAAATCAAAGATATTATACATAAGTCAAAGATATTATACATAAGTCAAAGATATTATACATAAGTCAAAGATATTATACATAAGTCGAAGATATTATACATAAGTCGAAGATATTATACATAAGTCGAAGATATTATACATAAGTCGAAGATATTATACATAAGTCAAAGATATTATACATAAGTCGAAGATATTATACATAAGCCAAAGATATTATATATAAATCAAAGATATTATACATAAGTCAAAGATATTACACATAAGACAAAGATATCATAAATAAGCCAAAATAAAATTAATACTTCTTTTCCAAATATATCTCTAAACCCCTCCCACAACCCCCCCACCGACAAAACAACCCCCAACCACCTCCCTCAAAGAACCCCGAAACTCCCTACTTGTCAATAGCACTCGAAGTCGACTGGTGCCACGCCTGTGCCTGGAGGAAGTGGCACATGGCAAGGGTGTTGGTGAGCATCGACGAGTAAATAGAGGCGGCCCTTGCGTCCAGTCCTTCCATGCAATGACTCAACTGTTGATCGCTCCGGCACGGGTACACGGGCCACCCGAACCTCAGCATGTAGCAGTTGGTAAAGGACAAGGCGAGTCGGCTCTGAACCTGGAAGGAAAAGGTTATTATTATCATTATTTATATAAGATTTAGGCTCTATAAGCCAAGCACTGGGGCATCAATGGCCATTCAGCGCTTTAACATCAGAACTGAAAAGGTGTGTTTTTTTTTTAAAGTTTCAGATGCCATCGATGGGGAGGTTTGCTTGGGGTGGGGGGTAATGGGGAGGGAGGGGGAGGGAGGGGGAGGGAGGGGGGAGGGAGTGGGAGTGGGGGTAGGGGAGGGAGTGGGAGTGGGGGTAGGGGAGGGAGTGGGAGTGGGAATGGGGGAGGGAGTGGGAGTGGGAATGGGGGAGGGAGTGGGAGTGGGGGTGGGGGAGGGAGTGGGAGTGGGGGTAGGGGAGGGAGTGGGAGTGGGGGTATGGGAAGGGGAGTGGGGGTAGGGGAGGGAGTGGAGTGGGGTGGGGAGGGAGTGGGAGTGGGAGGATGGGAGTGGGAATGGGGAGGAGTGGGAGTGGGGGGTAGGGAGAGGGGTGGGGAGTGGGGAGGGGAGGGGAGGGGGAGTGGGGGTAGGGAGGGAGTGGGAGTGGGGATGGTGGGAGTGGGGGGGGGAGTGGGGGAGGGGAGTGGGGTGGGGGTAGGGGGGAGGGAGTGGGAGTGGGGGTGGGGGAGGGAGTGGGAGTGGGGGTAGGGGAGGGAGTGGGAGTGGGAGTGGGGGTAGGGGAGGGAGGGGTGTGGGGATGGGGGTAGGGGAGGGAGGGGTGTGGGGGTGGGGGGTGGGAGTGGGGGTAGGGGAGGGAGTGGGAGTGGGAATGGGGGAGGGAGTGGGAGTGGGGGTAGGGGAGGGAGTGGGAGTGGGGGTAGGGGAGGGAGTGGGAGTGGGGGTAGGGGAGGGAGTGGGAGTGGGGGTAGGGGAGGGAGTGGGAGTGGGGGTAGGGGAGGGAGTGGGAGTGGGGGTAGGGGAGGGGGAGGGAGTGGGGGAAGGGGAGGGGGGGGGGGGGGGGGGAGTGGGAGTGGGGGTAGGGGAGGGAGTGGGAGTGGGGGTAGGGGAGGGAGTGGGGGTAGGGGAGGGAGTGGGAGTGGGGGTGGGGGGAGGAGTGGGAGAGGGAGTGGGAGTGGGGGAGGGAGTGGGAATGGGAGGGGAGGGAGTGGGAGTGGGGGTAGGGGAGGGAGGGGAGTGGGAGTGGGGAGGGAGTGGGAGTGGGGGGAGTGGGAGGGGGGAGTGGGAGTGGGGGGAGTGGTAGGGGAGGGAGTGGGAGTGGGGGAGGGAGTGGGAGTGGGAGTGGGGGAGGAGTGGGAGTGGGGAGGGGTGGAGGGAGTGTGAGTGGGGTGGGGGGATGGGAGGGATGTCGGGAGGAGTGGGAAGGGGAGGAGGGGGAGTGGAGTGGGGGGGAGTGGAGTGGGGTAGGAGTGGGGAGTGGGGGAGGGAGTGGGAGTGGGAGTGGGGGAGGGAGTGGGAGTGGGGGAGGGAGTGGGAGTGGGAGTGGGGGAGGGAGTGGGAGTGGGGGAGGGAGTGGGAGTGGGGGAAGGAGTGGGAGTGGGGGAAGGAGTGGGAATAGGGGAGGGAGTGGGAATAGGGGAGGGAGTGGGAGTGGGGGAGGGAGTGGGAGTGGGGGAGGGAGTGGGAGTGGGGGAGGGAGTGGGAGTGGGGGAGGGAGTGGGGGTGGGGGGGGGAGGGGGGGTGGGGGGGGGAGGGGGGGTGGGGGTGGGAGTGGGGGTGGGGGGGGGAGTGGGAGTGGGGGAGGGAGTGGGAGTGGGGTGGGGAGTGGGGGTGGGGGGAGTGGAGTGGGGGGGAGGGAGGGGAGTGGGGGAGGGGGAGTGGGGAGGGAGTGGGATGGGGAGGGAGTGGGAGTGGGGAAGGAGGGGAGTGGGAGTAGGGGAGTGGGAGTGGGGGAAGGAGTGGTGGGGAGGGTGGGAGGGGGAGGAGTGGGAGTGGGGAGAGAGTGGGTGTGGGGGAGAGGGGAGTGGGACGGGGGAGGGAGTGGGAAGGAGAGGGAGTGGGGAGGGGGGAGATGGGAGGAGTGGATAGGGAGGGAGTGGAGGGGAGGATGGGGGGGAAGGAGTGGGAGGTGGGGAGGGAGTGGGAGGTGGGGAAGGAGTGGGATGGGGGAGGTGGGGAAGGGGAGGGAGTGGGAGTGGGGGAAGGAGTGGGAATAGGGGAGGGAGTGGGAGTGGGGGAAGGAGTGGGAGTGGGGGAGGGAGTGGGAGTGGGGGAGGGAGTGGGAGTGGGGGAAGGAGTGGGAGTGGGGGAGGGAGTGGGAGTGGGGGAAGGAGTGGGAATAGGGGAGGGAGGGGGAGGGAGGGAATAGGGGAAGTGGGAGTGGGGGAAGGAGTGGGAATAGGGGAGGGAGTGGGAGTAGGAGTGGGGGAAGGAGTGGGAGTAGGGGTAGGAGTGGGAGTAGGGGAGGGAGTGGGAGTGGGAGTGGGGGTGGGAGTGGGAGGGGGGAGGGAGTGGGAGGGGGGAGTGAGTGGGAGTGGGGAGGGGGGAGTGGGAGTGGGGGAAGGAGGAGGGAGTGGGGAGTGGGAGGGGGGAGGGGAGGAGTGGGAGTGGGGGAGGAGTGGGAGTGGGAGTGGGGGAGGAGTGGGATGGAGGGAAAGGGGGAGTGGGGAGGGAGGGGGGTAGGGGAGGGAGTGGGAAGTGGGAGTGGGGGAGGGAAGGAGGGAGTGGGGGAGGGAGTGGGAGTGGGGGAGGAGTGGGAATAGGGGAGGGAGTGGGAGTGGGGAGGAGTGGGAGTGGGAGGAGGGAGTGGGAGTGGGGAAAGGAGTGGGAGTGGGGAGTGTGGATAGGGGGGGAAGTGGGAGTGGGGGAGGAGTGGGGGAGTGGGAGTGGGAGTGGGAGTGGGTGAGGGGGGATGGGAGTGGGAGTGGGGGATGGGAGGAGTGGGGGAGGAGTGGGAGTGGGAGTGGGGGATGGGAGGGAGTGGGAATGGGTGGAGTGGAGTGGGGGGGAGTGGGAATGGGGGAGGGAGTGGGAATGGGAGTGGGAGAGGGAGTGGGGGAGGGAGAGTGGGAGTGGGGTAGGGAGGGAGTGGGAGGAGAGGGGGAGGGGGAGGATGGGGGAGTGGAGGGGAGGAGTGGGAGTGGGGGGGATAGGGGAGTGGGAGTTGGAGTGAGTGGGAGTGGGAGTGAGTGGTAGTGGGAGTGGGGGGAGGGAGTGGAGTGGGGGAAGGAGTGGATAGGGGGGAGGGAGTGGGATAGGGGAGGAGTGGGATGGGGGAAGTGGAGTGGGGTAGGGGAGGGAGTGGGATGGGGAGTGGGGGAGGGAGTGGAGTGGGGGTGGGGGAGGGAGTGGGAGTGGGGGTGGATAGGGAGGGAGTGGGAGTGAGTGGGGGTGAGTGGGAGGGAGTGGGAGTGGGAGTGGGAGTGAGTGGGAGGGAGTGGGAGTGGGAGGAGTGGAGGGGATGGGAGGAGGGAGTGGGGAGGGGGAGGAGTGGATGGGAGGGAGGGAGGGGGAGTGGAGGGAGGGGAGGGAGGGGGTAGGGGAGTGGGAGGGAGTGGAGTGGAAGGAGTGGTGAGGGGGAGGAGTGGGGAGTGGGGGTAGGGAGTGGGAGTGGGAAGGGTGGGAGTGGGAATAGGGGAGGGAGTGGGAGTGGGGGAGGGAGTGGGAGGGAGGGAGGGAGGGAGGAGGAGGCTGGGGAGAGGGAGGGAGTGGGAGTGGGGGAAGGAGTGGGAATAGGGGAGTGAGTGGGAATGGGAGTGAGAATGGGGGAGGGAGTGGGAAGGGAGGGAGGGAGTGAGAATGGGGGAGGGAATGGGAGTGAGAGTGAGAGTGAGAGAGAAGGGGGAGGGAGTATATATAATAAGACGATTCCTATGATAAAAGTTATGGATGGTAACATTATGTGAT
>NW_028234404.1:7206592-7221592 GCF_977035675.1 Penaeus japonicus
TATCTCGTCGGCGTCGAGGGCTATGATGAAGAGGAGCTCCTTCGCCTCACCAAGTGGTTCTTCAGGTAATGATGATAAGTAATAATGATCAGTAATGATGATAAGTATTAATGATAAGTAATGATAAGTCTCCGGTCCTCTCGATGCGTGTTCTTCGTCTTTTTCATGTCTGTTTTTTTTTCTCTCTCGCTTTATATATATATATATATATATATATATATATATATATATATATATATATATATATATATATATATATATATATATTTCTCTTTATTTATCTCTCTCTCTCTCTTTCTATCTCTTCTTTTTTATTCTTCTCTTCCTCTTTCTTTTATTTTTATATCTTTCTCTCTCCCTCTCCCATTCTTTCTGTTTATCTCTCTTGTCAGTCAAAGTTAGTCTCTCCCTTTCTCACAGTATCTTTAAACCCGAGATTGTCAAAGTACTAGTTATCAAAGTGCATCACCTGATTTAAGCATCTATAGACTGCTAGATATGCTTTTTATCTCTCAAGTGTACACTCTTTTTAATGCGCTTCTTATCACTAATGTATTTTTAAAAGACTAACATACATCTACGAGAGAGAGTGCCTCTTTAAAGTATTGGAAGTTATTGCTCATTATTATTATTTTTTTTTTGCCTGTGATATTCTTTTCTAGTATTGTAACCTCTATGGGTTTGATAGTTTCTTTCTTTGCTTTTTCTGTTTTCCTAAATTTAAGATTTAATTTTGAGTGTGTGTGTATACACACAAACACACACGCATATATATATATACATATATATGCGTGTGTGTATATATATACACACACACACACACACACACGGCTTATAAAATGGATGTCAGTATACTTTTTACACATTAGGTTTGACCACTTGAGTAAGTTGTACAAAGTGGTATATGTCAGTGAGCTTTGTGTCGATCTGAATTAACAGGAATCCTGGCACATTCTGAAGTCCAAAATCTAAATGAAAATGAAAAAGTAAATAGTTAAATAAATATTTCGAATTTATTATCCATCTAGACTGATGACTCCAATATTTATTATGAAGCCTTACGTCATACTTTACATAAAAATGGAATATAATTATTTAGAACTTTATTTAATCACGACGTTCGGGGGGGGGGGGGGGGGAAGTATGGTCAAATTTACATATATAGGATGCAGATATATATACAATTTTACTGAAGGTACCTCTATGCACATTCTCGACAAAGCGTAATAACAGAAAATGATACATTTTTGCGTAAACCTATAAATACGATACCCTTAATCATTATTTTGATATCAATAAATTGGGTTATTATACAAATACACACACACACACACACACACACACACACAAACACACACACACACACACACATATATATATATATATATATATATATATATATATATATATATATATATATATATATATATATGTATACATGTATACATTCATACATACATATATATATATATATATATATATATATATATATATATATATATATATATATATATATATATATGATAATAATGACAATGATAATGTATACATATAACATATACATATACACATGTGTGTACGAAAAGATGTAGCGTAATATACATCTACTAAAACATTATTTTCTTCACGCGGAAGGAAATGTTCTCGTAGGTTACCCATTTCAGAAGAACGACCTTTAATAATTGGTAGGACCTCATGCAACTCATGACAATTAATAATCGGTAGGACCTCATCCAATTCATGACAATTAATAATTGGTAGGACCTCATCCAATTCATGACAATTAATAATTGATAAGACCGCATCCTACTCATGACAATAAACAATTGGTAGGACCTCATGCAACTCATGACAATTAATCATTGATAAGACTATTTACATAAATAGGTTTTCCCGCGAGGAATTTGATCTAATCAAGCAATTTTCCTAATTTATAATTCATTCCAAACGTCATACTATATATGACCGTAATAACCAATATGAACTGGCATTGTTCATTTCGAGATATGAAATTTCTATCTCTTAATTGTTTTTATTTATTTATAAAGTAAAAAAAATGCCTTTCCATTTCTAAATCAAACATGGTTATTTCTCAACACTCTCCCAGGCGCATAAAGGAAAATGGTGAGGTGTAACTAAGATATTTTTGATTTGGGCATTAATTAATGGGATGAAAATGCTCTCCTAAACTAAGATGTGTGTGTGTGTGTGTGCGTGCGTGTGTGTATGTGTGTGTGTGTGTGTGTGTGTGTGTGTGTGTGTGTGTGTGTGTGTGTGTGTGTGTGTGTGTGTGTGTGTGTGTGTTTTCCTGGAGCAGAAGTGAAGACTGACAAGGGAGAATGACCCGTGTTTACAAGGGGAAAAATGGAGTGTGGGCGGAGGAATAAAAACTCATCGTACAATGTGTATGTATATACATATATATGTATGTATATATGTGTGTATATATTTATACATACACATATATATGAATATGTATATACGTATATATATATAAATATATATATGACGTAAGGCGTCATAATGAAGATTGGAGTCATCAGTCTAGACGAATAATAAAATCGAAATATGTAATTGACTAATATCCCTTTCACTGACACTTAAATTTTGGACTCTAGAAAGTGCCAGGATTCCTTTAAATTCAGATCGACACAAAGCTCACCGACATTTACCACTTTGTATAACTTACTCAAGTGGTCAAACCTAATGTGTAAAAAGTACACTGACATCCCTTATATAAGCCGTCGGTTTACATGCAGTGTCCCTCAACTTGATGGCATATTGCGCAGCCTCTTAAACTCGGCGGGAAATCTGTTCCTCAAATATGCCTTATCCTTATCCTTATCCTTGGTATATAATAGGACTTCATACACCACGGTTTGCTAGAAATATGGCGACACGATGGAATTGGCGCCACATGACACCCGCACCATGAGTTTTAATAGGATGGGACGAGTTGCCAATTGCTCTCTAATAGATGTATTTCGTGATGCGTATAGATAACTCGTACTTTGAAAAATGATCGGCTATAGATGCCTTAGTGATGACCTAAAACTACCAAAACTAAATCTAAAAAGAGCCTCTTTGTTAATGTAGTGTAGGGGTCCTTATGAATGGGGGGAAAATCAGAAAAAAATAGATGAATATAAACGAGTATTTTTTTTTTCGCCTCAAAAGTTTCCCTCCCCCAAAAATGAGGGAAAAAATAAACTATTGCTTCTTTTCTCTTCAAAATTTGGCCTTAGACATTCTATCACTACCTAGTTTACTTTAAAAAAAAGAATCATAAACCCTATTTCTAATTCCATTTCCTTACAGTCTGCCTATGGAGATGAGGATGAAGATTTCCAAAAAATCCTTCAATCCGGAGTGCGAACACGAGTACAGGGGATTTTTCCCTGTAATTCCCGGGGAAGTTTCCCATAAGGAAGGTGAGTGAGTCCATTGAAGAGACTGCGGGGTTATTCACTTCTTTTTTTTCTCTAGTTTTCCCTCACGCGGGAAAGTTTTTTTTTTTTTTGAAAAATACCGGTGAACATATAAGCATTAAAATAGGAAAAAAAATTGTTTATCTCTTAAGCTTTTTTTTATTTTTATTTCTTTATCATAAGTATTAAAACGAAAAAAGATCTTTATATCTCTCTCTCTCCTCTGTCTATCACTTCTTTCCCTATCTGTTTATCTCTTCCCTTTCTCTCCCCACGTGAGAATATATTCATCATCTTAAAGTCTCTCACAAGATTCGAAGATGACAGACAGACATAACCTAAACACCACGCCCCTCCTCAACACCACGCCCCCCTCCTCAACGCCACGCCCCCCTCCCCCAGGATTCGAAATGGGACCCCGCCAGGAGACCCGCCCCCCGCCAGCCCGAACCGTGGCCGCGAGATTATTTAATGAAAATAACCAGTGGCCGACTGAGGACCCCGCGGGTGATGCCAACATGCCCGAGTACTTTAGGGTATGACTGTGGTAGATTTGTAGAGTAATAGAGTGTGTTGTGATTGTTGTTACCATTAGTTATATTTTTGGGAGGTTGATAGACTTAAAAAAAAACGGTTAATATTCATTCGCATACATTTTTTTTCTGATTTTTTCTTTTTCTTTCTCTATATAACTTCAATATTTCTTTTCGTCTATTTTATCTCTCTCTCTCTCTCTCATTTTCTTTATTACTTTTTCTCAGCTCTTTGTCGATCTATTTTTGTCGAATTTCTTTCTCCCTCCCTTCCTTCTATTTCTTTGTAGATTTATCTTCCTCACTCGTTCTATCTCTCCTCTTCTCTCCGCTTCCACGTTCCATCCCTTTCTTTCTCTCACCTCCCTCACTCTCTCCCACATTCCATCCCTCTCATTCTCTCTACCTGTCACTCCCGCATTTCATCCCCTCTCTTTGTCTCCCGCTCTTGCCCTTCCTTTTTCTCAATCCCCCTTCTTTTCTCCCATCTCTTTTCCTCTATTCTTATCTCTTTCTCATTATCCCCTCCTTCATTTTTCTCATTCCCCCCCTCCCTCTCTCTAATCGTCCTCCTTCCATTCTCTCAATCCCCTCTCCCTCCCTTCCTCTCTCTCTCTCATCTCTAGTCCCCCATCCTTCCTCTTATCCACCTCCGCCCTTCCTCTCTCTCTCTCATCTCCCTTCCATTTCCTATCTCTTATTCTTCCTCTTTAACCTTCTTTTCTCCCATTCTCCCTCCCTCCCTTCCTCTCTCTCAACCCGCTTCCTTCCTCTTCCTTTCTTTTATTCTCCCCTCTCCCTTCCTTCCTCTGTCTCTCACTCATCCCCTTCTCCTATTCTTTCTTATCACATCCCCCTCTCCCTTCCTTTCTCTCTCTCATCCCTCTCCCATAAACGAACAGACGTGGATGGAAACATACCACCGGAAGATGACCGAAGCTTCGCTGGAGCTGCTTCGTCTCATCGCCGACGGGTTCGAAGCGCCCACGGAATTCTTCACGCCCATGTTCACGGGGCATCACCTTTCCACGTTGCGTCTCATTCACTACCCACCACGCCCGAACCCACCGGATGAGGCACGTGATGGTGATTATGGTGAGTGGGCGTCATGAAGTGTATGGTGATGGAGAGTGTCAGTCGACGAGTGGCTGTTGGGAAACGAGGCGGGTTTTTTGAGTCACTTCTGAGGTTATGAAGTCCATGATGTCGAGAAATGTACAAAAAGTTAATATTCAAGTGAATAGCTTTATATATTAACATAATGGATTAACAGATAAGTCGTTGGAATTATAAGAAAAGACAAACAAAGGGCAATAAACCCTAAACAAACGACGAACCTGCCACAAAATGATCAGTGATACCAATCCTCTCCATCTGGCACAGTGATCCAAACAGCCGAACACAGGGACTCGGTGATGGTAACACTGCTGGCCACCTTCAAGAACTACCCCGGTCTCCAAGTGCGATGGACAGACGACTCCCTCCTGGACGTCCCTCACCGGCCTGGCCATCTGGTGGTCAACATCGGCGCTCTTCTGGCCACCATAAGCGGAGGGAAGCTGAAGGCCACGCGCCACCGCATCGTCGACTGTTGCGGGGACCGGTACGAGGCAGATCCTCCTGATTGCTGATTCAGATCGAGATTGGAGGGGTGGATTTTCTTGGCAGAGGGATTGAAGTTGATGAGTTTGAGTGGTTTGATTCTGGGGATGCATGTGTGTGTGTGTGTGTGTGTGTGTGTGTGTGTGTGTGTGAGTGTGCGTATGTGTGTTTGTCACATAAATGGCTCCACGAATGCTTAGTCACCAAAGATTCAATTGCTAGGCCAGGTAGCCATAAGAAATATAAAACAAAAGCAAAATCGTATTGGACGCTACATGTTCCCGTCGCCAATTAATTCAATAGCTTCGAATATGGTTCCCGTACATTTTTATGTCCTTTTTTAGTAAATCTATTCTCTATTCCCAAAATACGGTTGAAATGAAGCAACCATATGTTTTGCTGTAATCGAAAAGAAACAGAATTTACGTTTCATGAGAAGTTGAAATTTTACTGTGGTCATTATGCTCATGCTCCCTTCTTGCAGGTTCTCAGTGCCTTTCTTCCTGGAGCCTCGCTATGACGCCAACATCAACGTGGTCTTACCTGGAGGAACGCCCGAACTCTCCAAGGACGCGGACGAGTGCGTTGAGTACGGTCCGTGGCTCTTCAAACTCACGACCAGATTTGCCGAGTATAGAGACCTGGTCGAGAGGGCCGCCAAGGAGAATATTCCCGCCTATTGAGGGAAATGTATTTTTATTGGTGGTTGAGTTATAGTGTTTGATGTTATACATACGTACATACACATCTATCTATCTCTCTATATATAATTATATATATATGTCTAAGGAGGTGGTACTATAGTTTCAATGGTTAAGGTGGTTGAGTATCGTGACATATGTACTCTGTTTGTGCTCTCTAATACTATGTGTTCATTTTATGTACCTCTTTTTGTCATATATCCCGCGGTATTATTTTCTGTCATGGGGAATATGTATGAATGAGAATAATTCCATAATACCAGATTTGTAAAAAGCGTTTTATTACATTTTCGTCAGAATGATGTGATTCTGATGAAGTTGCAATATCGAAAAGTTAAGCATATATCTTACGTTGTTAAAGCATCCATTGTCATTCATACCCTTCTGCAATTATGATATTGAAACTTTGTGTAATGTATTAGTTCAGGAATGAGAAGAGTGGAATAAATTATAGTGTATACACTATTTTTTAATTGATTTCATAGTCACACCCATTAACAGTAGTCAACGACAGAAACCAGCAAATACAAAGGTATGGTAATTATATTTAATGTCTTGAGTGTGATGTTATAAATTGAAGCGATTAGAGAAATGTAGAAAGAAAATAACTGATTTAATTTTATGTTCGATTTCCAGTCGTAATACTATACCTTTTGGTCCTTTATTCATTGAGGGGAAAAGGTTCAAATCTTCAACTAGTCAAAAAGTTATTATGCGAGCGAGCAGGCACACAAACACACACTTCCATTAAGTAATGCTGTGTTAAGACTGTACTTTCCTTAAAAACTAAACTTCGACATCGTAGCTCTGGCCAATGCGTGACGTCTGGAAATATTTATCTTTTTATTTTATTTTTTGTCAAGAGAATTGGGAACTTCTCTGCTGGTCTCGCGGTTCCCCTGGAAATTATTTACAGTCCCCAGGGACAATTAATGTAAAGAGTCATTTAACCATCTATAGGAATAGGATTTATATTAAGACAGTTGTATATCTTGTCAAACGTGTTATGACAAAACACAACAAAAACGCACGTCCCACCTGGTGTCTAATTTGCACGGAAGTTTTGATTTATTTGCATTAAAAGGACTAGAGTTGGAATGCATTTCGTAGATCCGTATCTAAAAACATTTTTTTTCTAAACCAAAAAGGAAAACAAAGCAAAAAGTTGTACTATTATTAAACATAAATCAATCAAACGAGTGCGTCATGATAATTGGCGAGTCGTGCAACATTTGCTGAAGGTCGAAGGAAGGAAGGATCAACTGAACTCGAGGTCGTTCGACTTCTCGACGACGCTGTTCAAGTCGATTATCTCGGCGTCCGGGTCGAGCATGACCATCCCTTGTCTGTCCGCGGGGAGGAAGTCGACGGCGGTGTCGTGGCTGAGGTCGGGGGCCGGTCGTCGTTCAGAGTCTACGGGCGCCTCCTCCGCGTCCTGTCTAACAGAGGACACGCATCGACAGCAAGGCAGAACGCGCTGGTTTCTCTCCTTTTGCATCATGACCTACTTTGCAGATACTGAGAATTCGGACGATGAGATGAAAGGATTTGTGCATTCGTTATGAATCCTTTCATGAAGAGGAATTGCATGCCTTCCTCTTCTGGTTGCTTGTTATTTTCAACTTTTAAGGGAGCCATATTTCGTTGCAAAGTTTTAGGAGTTTGTCAGTGTCTTCTTGTATCAGCAACAAGAGCTGATGGAAACTGCACTATCAGTTGAATGAAATCATGACAAGCTACATATCTAGCCTTTATTTAGATTTTTACAGATGTATATGTATAATCTGGAAATGTGGTTCTAGTGATCAAAGTAAACAAGATTTTTCTACAAAAAATTATACAATACATTCCAGGTTATCCTTACAGTTCCTATCCTACATGAGAATATCTCTTCATGCGACAAAGACAATCATAAGTAAACAAAAACAGAAACAGAAAGTAACTTTGGTTCTTTTTTTATATATTTTTTGTTTTTGTTTTGAAATACTGCAACGTTGGTGAGCAAGACGCTCGGGGCAGTAAGGGCAGCAGCAGGTCAAAGTGGATGAAAGGGCTAATCTGTTCTTACTGATGACTAACCTAAAAGGGACCTTCTGGTGGTGCTCTCGGAAGATTCCTCAATCGCCTGAAATTAAGGATAAAAAATGAAGTGAAGATTGAAAACATGTTCAATAAGATTGACATGACTGTGAACTTGATTACACTCTGCGGAATTTTACAATGATAAAGTTCATGTTTAAGATGAGCATATTATGCATAAGTATGGTCCATATTAAAAGGCGTTTAAAATGACTAATTTATGCAAAAATCAATATTTTTTGTATATATTGTTGCAGTAAAAAGAAAAAAGAAGAAAAGAAAACGTTCACGAATAAGACTAACATATAAAATACATATAGAATGAACAGTATAAACATCCGCCTTATAATCTGTCTATGAAAATGACACTCTATACCAATAGTTCATAAATAAGATCAATGGTTGAACACATCACAAGAAGCCGACTTTTACCTCATCGTGTTCGGTTGTTTCCTCGACGCTTTGGGCCTCATGTTGTGGCTGAGAGATGACGGTTGGGCGGTTGAACTGAAATAAGAAGACATTTTTTTTTAGTTATCCCGCAATCGTTGAATGAAACTGAAAGAAAGAGTAAAAGAAAAAAGAGAAATGAGGTTGATAGAAAGGTCAATATTAG
Organism: Penaeus japonicus; assembly: GCF_977035675.1. Taxonomy (NCBI): domain Eukaryota; kingdom Metazoa; phylum Arthropoda; class Malacostraca; order Decapoda; family Penaeidae; genus Penaeus; species Penaeus japonicus. The sequence continues at coordinate 7,215,552 of NW_028234404.1, forward strand.
ATTTGAAGGGTAATTGTATATCACAATTGTCAAACGAAAAGCCAATCCAATTTCATAACTTACACGGATTTGTGGGCGGGGCCTGGTAAGATGAGAGGGCGTGTGGTAGGTGATGTTAGCGGCTTGGTCGTCGAGGCTGTCTGTGTCATGCTCTGAAAATAAGTGAAATAAGGATTAAAAGAGAGAAAGAGAAAGATAAAAAGAAGGGAAAAACACATATAGTGAGGGCGTGGTCCAGCAGACGATGGGTCAGCTGTGGGATTTGTTCTGGTTGGTGTGGGAGGGGGGTCGCTTTTTTTGTATCTATATCTAGTCATTAATACTATTGTAATCATTATCATGATCATCGTTGACTTTATTGTCTTACTTTAATAATGCAAAATATTACTATTATGATTATTTAGAACGTTTTTGTGAGCTGATGCAACAGCAATTGTGGTTATCTTGAGTGATATGTTCAACGCTCCTTTGTCTCCAGACGAATGGCTCTGTGATTGTGTGTACATGACTTCAAATTAAGACCTATCCATATTTTAAGAGGGTAACGGGGCATCAATTTATGATTTTACTGTTCTGTACTTTCCAAAACAAACAAAAACATGCTTAATGATAAGAAAAGAAAGTTGTAGGAACATTCAAATAACATTAAGTCGATAACTGAAAATTATCCGTGTGATTTGCCATATTAGTCATTGGAAATTGTACGGAAGATTCTTTGTCAGTTTTATCGAGTAAGGAAGCGAAACACGTCATTGGCGTTATTACTTAGAAGTATAACATTAATTATCTCTAAACTTACCATCATCGGCATCATCATCCGAAGTCTGTCCGGGTCGCCTGACGAGAGATCCACTGTAAAGAGAACGAAGGTCATGTCACAGCGAGCACTCAACTCTAAGTATCGACAGGTGCTTTGAATATAGTGGCGAGTATATATCAACAGGGAGGAAATCTAGACATATAATGAAGAGGGATGTTTATGATAGCAATATCTAGGGAAGGAGCATGAAGGTAACCGAGGCCTGAGGTTAGGGAGAACGGCGGGGATGAAGACCGTTGATGAGACGCAGACTTACAGGTCGGAGCTAGAAGAGACGCTGGTGTCCTCGCTCCCTTGGGTCGTGTGCTGGGGGCCTGTAATCACGTGGTCGTCGCGGGAAGACTTGTCGTTGGTTTGGTGTTCTTGTACAGTGGCGTTGAAGGTCGATTGTCTGTGGAAGGTAGGAGACGCGGGGTCGCCTGCACAGGGAGTGGGGAGAGGGTGATTAGGAAGAGAATGAAGGGAGATATAGGAAAGGGGGAAGGATGTTTGAAAGTGAGAGAGAAGACAAAAATATGGTCTCTTTCAAACTACTCTATTGTAGCGGACAATATAGTTTACGATGAAGCATGTAAGGTCTTCTGAACTCCCTAATACACTTCAGAAAATGATTTACAGAAATATAGGAATATATCTTACTAGGAGCAGCGGTGACGGCAACCACGACAGCCAACAGACAAAGACACGAGGCAACCTTCATCTTGCAAGGACTTTGTTATTGCTTTCCACAAGATCTTTCCACTTGTCACACCTGATCTGTGCTCGATCTTCAAATTGCGGTCGTATTTATGTGAGCTCGAGAGCTGCCAGATACTACAAGATGCCCGACCGTTATCGAGAACATACCTGTCTATTGACGTCATGAAGGTATGGAGGTCAGACAATAATTTTCCTTGTCAGTTTCGAATTATAGCCATTGGTAATCGAAATTCTCCTTATTTCTGATTTTACATATAAGTTATACAATTCCGTAATAAACACGCTCACACACAGAAAAACAAACACGCCAATACACACTCACATAAAGATAAACATAAATATATACATAAAAAATACCCAAACACATATGTATGTATATATATACATATATATATATATATATATATATATATATATATATATATATATATATATATATATATATATACATATTTATGTATATACATACATACATACATAGAGAGAGAGAGACAGGGAGAAAAAGAGAGAAAGACAGAGGGAGAGCGAGAGAGAAAGAGAGATCGAGCGCGAGCGAGAGAGAGCTAGTGAGAGAAAGAGCGAGAGAGAAAGATCGAGCGAAAGAGAGAAAGCTGAGAGAAAAAAAAACAATAAAAAAGCAGCAGAGAAAAAGAGCAAACAATCGCAACGAACGGGACCAGAAACGGCGGGAGAAAGTGACTGGGAAAAGACCTGAGTTGCTTCGCTATGATGCAGTGACGTAAACTATAAGAACATGGTGGTTTATTTTTGTGTTGTTTTTTTCTAGATAGAAATACATAAATCGGTAGGTAGATAAACACACACAAACACACACACGCATATATGTATATATATATGTATATATATATATTCTCTCATTCTCCCCCCTCCCTTCATTAATCTCTCTTATTCTTCTCTCCCCCTTCATTTCTCTCATTATCCCTTCTCCCTCCCGCTCTCTCTCATCCTCCTCCTCCTTCCATTCTCTTAACTCCTCCCACCCTTCCTCTCTCTCATCTTTCCTCCCCCATCCTTTCTCTTATTCTCCCCCTTTCATCTCTCTCTCATCTTTCCTCCCCCATCCTTTCTCTTATTCTCCCCCCTTCCTCTCTCTCTCATCGCCCCTCCTTCCTTTCTCGCATTCCACCTTCCCCCTCCCTTTTTTTCATTCTCCCCCCTCCACCCCTTCCTGTCTCTCGCCTCCCACCCTTCTCCTTCCTTTCTTTCATTCCCTTCCTCCCCCTTCTTTTTACTCATTCCCTTCCTTCCATTATTTCACCCCTCCCTTCTTCTCTCTCTCACCCCCCCTCACCACAACCAACAGACATAGGTTAAAGACTACCACCGGAAAATGAGCGAAGCTTCGCTGGAGGGTTCGAAGCGCCTCAAAACAAAACAAAAGCGAAATCGTAATGGACGCTGCATGTAAAGTCGACAATGTACGGCAATTGCTCCCGTACATTTTTATGCTCTTTTAATATATATATTTTTCTATTGAAAAATGTATGTACAATCATATATTTTCTTGTAGTTGAAGTGAAACAGAATTTATGTTCTATAAGAAGTTGACACGTTACTGCGGTTATTATGGTCATGGTCCCTTCTTGCAGGTTTTCAGTGCCTTTCTTCCTGGAGCCTCGCTATGACGCCAACATCAACGTGGTCTTACCTGGAGGAACGCCCGAACTCTCCAAGGACGCGGACGAGTGCGTTGAGTACGGTCCGTGGCTCTTCAAACTCACGACCAGATTTGCCGAGTATAGAGACCTGGTCGAGAGGGCCGCCAAGGAGAATATTCCCGCCTATTGAGGGAAGTGTATCTTTTATTGGTGGTTGAGTTATAGTGTTTGATGTTATACATACGTACATACACATATATCTATCTATCTCTATATATAATTATATATATATATATATATATCTAAGGAGGTGGTACTATAGTTTCAGTGGTTAAGGTGGTTGAGTATCGTGACATATTTTGTTTGCTGAGTTTATGTACTCTATTTGTGCTCTCTAATACTATGTGTTAATATTATGTACCTCTTTTTTGTTATATATCCCACGGTATTATTTTCTGTCATGGGGAATATGTATGAATGAGAATAATTCCATAATACCAAATTTGTAAAAAGCGTTTTATTACATTTTCGTCAGAATTATGTGATTCTGATGAAGTTGCAATATCGAAAAGTTAAGCATTTATCTTGCGTTGTTAAAGCATTCATTGTCATTCATACCCTTTTGCAATTATGATATTGAAACTTTGCGTAATGTATTAGTTCAGGAATGAGAAAAGTGGAATAAATTATAACGTGTGAACTATTTTTATCTGATTTCATAGTCACACCCATTAACAGCAGTCAACGACAGAAACCAGCAAATACAAAGGTATGGTAATTATATTTAATGTCTTAAGTGTGATGATATAAATTGAAGCGATTAAAAAAATGTAGAAAGAATAATAACTGATTTTGATTTGATGTTCGATTTCCAGTACTATACTTTTTAGTCGTTTATTCATTGAGGGGGAAAGGTTCAAATCTTCAATCAGTCAAAAAGTTATTGTGCGAGCGAGCAGGACGACGAACACACACTTCCATTAAGTAATGCCTTGTTAATACTGTACTTTCCTTAAAAACTAAACTTTGACATCGTAGCTCTGGCCAATGCGTGACGTCTGGAAATAATGATCTGTTTATTTATTTTTTTTTGTCAAGAGAATTGGGAACTTCTCTGCTGGCCTCGCGGTTCCCCTGGAAATTATTTACGGTCCCCAGGGACAATTAATGTAAAGAGTCATTTAACCATCCATAGGAATAGGATTTATATTAAGACAGTTGTATATCTTATCAAACGTATTATGACAAAAACAACAAAAATGCACGTCCCACCTGGTAAGTCTAATTTGCACGGAAGTTTTGATTTACATCAATTAAAAGGACTAGAGTTGTAATGCAGTTCAAGGATCCGTATCCTAAGACAATATATTTTTTGTAAATCCAAATAGGAAAACAAAGTAAAAATTAGGACTATTATTAACCAGAAATCAATCAAACAAGTGCGTCTTGATAATTGGCGAGTCGTGCAACATTTACTGAAGGTCGAAGGAAGGAAGGATTAACTGAACTCGAGGTCGTTCGACTTCTCGACGACGCTGTTCAGGTCGAACACCTCGGCGTCCGGGTCGAGCATGACCATCCCTTGTCTGTCCGCGGGGAGGAAGTCGACGGCGGTGTCGTGGCTGAGGTCGAGGGCCGGTCGTCGTTCAGAGTCTACGGGCGCCTCCTCCGCGTCCTGTCTAACAGAGGACACGCATCGACAGCAAGGCAGAACGCGCTGGTTTCTCGCCTTTTGCACCGTGGTCTACTTTGCAGATACTGAGATTTCGGACGATAAGATAAAAACATTTGATCATTCGTTATGAAACCTTTCATGAAGAGGAATTGCATGCCTTCCTCTTCTGATTACTTGTTATTTTCAACTTTTAAGGGAGCCATATTTCGTTGCAAAGTTTTAGGAGTTTGTCAGTTTCTTCTTGTATCAGCAACATGTACACAAGTGTTGATGGAAACTGGGCTATCAGGTGAATGAAATTATAACAAGCTACATATCTAGCCTTTATTTAGACTTTTACAGATGTATATGTATAATCTGGAAATGTGGTTCTAGTGATCAAAGTATACAAGGTTCTTCTACAAAAAAAATATGCAATACATTCCAGGTTATCCTTACAGTTCCTATCCTACATGAGAGTATCTCTTCATGTGACAAAAACAGTCATAAGTAAACAAAAAACAGAAACAAAAAGTAACTTTTTTTTTTGTTTTTTTTACATTTTTTTCTTGTTTTAAAATGCTGCAACGTTGATGAGCAAAACGCCCGGGGCAGTAAGGGCAGCAGCAGGTCAAAGTGGATGAAAGGGCTAAGCTGTTCTTACTGATGACTGACCTAAAAGGGATCTTCTGGTGGCGCTCTCGGAAGATTCCTGAATCTCCTGAAATTAAGGATAAACAATGAAGTGAAGATTGAAAACATGTTCAATAAGAGAAAGAATCGATTGACATGACTGTGAACTCGATTGCACTCTGCGGATTGTTACTTAACTTACGATATCTAAAATGAACATATGTATTAAGTATGCAGCTACAAAGAAAAGTTCACGAATAAGATTAGCAGTCTATATGCAGAATTAAATTTCTATGCGACCAATTTATAATCTGTCTATGAAAATGACACTCTTTACCAATAGTTCATAAATAAGATCAATGGTTGAACACATCACAAGAACCCGACTTTTACCTCATCGTGTTCGGTTGTTTCCTCGACGCTTTGGGCCTCATGTTGTGGCTGAGAGAGGACGGTTGGGCGGTTGAACTGAAATAAGATATATATATTTTTTAGTTATCCCGCAATCGTTGAATTAAACTAAAAGGAAGAGTAAAAGAAAGAAGAAAAATGATGTCGATAGAAAAGTCAATATTAGATTTGAATGGTAATTGTATATCACAATTGTCAAACGAAA
>NW_028234404.1:7226592-7234092 GCF_977035675.1 Penaeus japonicus
GAATCGTGCAACATTTAATGAAGGACGAAGGAAGGAATAATTAACTGAACTCGAGGTCGTTCGACTTCTCGACGACGCTGTTCAGGTCGATTATCTCGGCGTCCGGGTCGACCATAACCATGCCTTGTCTGTCCGCGGGGAGGTAATTGACGGCGGTGTCACGACTGAGATCGAGGGCCGGTCGTCGTTCAGAGTCTACGGGCGCCTCCTCCGCGTCCTGTCGAACAGAGGACACGCATCGACAGCAAGGCATAACGCGCTGGTTTCTCGCCTTTTGCACCATTACCTACTTTGCAGATATTGAGATTTCGGACGATGAGATAAAATAATTTGTGCATTCGTTATTAAACCTTTCATGAAGAGGAATTGCATGCCTTCCTCTTCTGGTTGCTTGTTATTTTCAAGCAAAGTTTTGTTTGTCAGTGTCTTCTTTTATCTGCAACATGTACAGAAGAACTGATGGTAACTGCACTATCAGGTGAATGAAATCATGACAAGCTACATATCTAGCCTTTATTTAGACTTTTACAGATGTATATGTATAATCTGGAAATGTGGTTCTAGCGCACAAAGTAAACAAGGTTCTTCTACAAAAATTTATACAATACATTCCAGGTTATCCTTACAGTTCCTATCCTACATGAGAATATCTCTTCATGCGACAAAGACAATCATAAGTAAACAAAAACAGAAACAGAAAGTAACTTTGGTTCTTTTTTTTTTGTTTTTTTAATCTTATTTTGAAATGCAACATTGATGAGCAAAACGCTCGGGGCAGTAAGGGCAGCAGCAGGTCAGACTGGATGGAAGGGCTAAGCTGTTCTCACTGATGACTGACCTAAAAGGGACCTTCTGGTGGCGCTCTCGGAAGATTCCTGAATCGCCTGAAGTTAAGAATTAAAAATAAAGTGAGGATTGACAACATGTTCAATAGGATTGACATGACTGTGAACTCGATTACACTGCGGATTGTTACTTTATTTACGATAATAAAGTTCATGTCTAAAATGAGCATATTATGTATTATGGTCTATGTTAAAAGCGTTTCAATGATGAATTTTATGCAAAAATCAATATTTTTTTGTATATATTGTTGCGGTAAAAAGAAATAATAAGAAAAGAATATCGGAACTTTCAAAGAACAATAAGCCAATAACTGAAAAATTGCCATATGATTTGCCATAACGAGAGAGAGAGAGAGAGAGAGAGAGAGAGAGAGAGAGGGAGAGAAAAAAAATGTATATATATATATATAATATATATATTATATAAATATAAATGTATATATACATATATGAAAATATATATACATATATATATATATAAATATATATATATATAAATACACACACACACACAACACACACACACACATATATATATATATAGATATATATATATATACATATATATATATGTATATATATATATATTATATATATATATATACATATATATATATATAAATATATATATATATATCTATATATATATATATCTATATATATATATATTATATATATATATATTATATATATATATATTATATATATATATAATATATATATATAAATACACACACACACACAACACACACACACACATATATATATATATACATATATATATATATAAATACATACACACATACACACACACACACAAAAAATATATATATATATATATATATATATATATATATATATATATATATATATATATATATATACATATATATATATGTATATATATATATATTATATATATATATATACATATATATATATATAAATATATATATATATAATATATATATATATATTATATATATATATAAAAAAGAAAAAATAAGAAGAAAAGAAAACGTTCACGAATAATATTAACATATAGAATACATATAGAATCAACGGTATAAGCATTCGACTTATAATCTGTCTATGAAAATGACACTCTTTACCAATAGTTCGTATATAAGATCAGTGGTTGAACACATCACAAGAAGCCGACTTTTACCTCATCGTGTTCGGTTGTTTCCTCGACGCTTTGGGCCCCATGTTGTGGCTGAGAGATGACGGTTGGGCGGTTGAACTGAAATAAGAAGACATTTGTTTTATTTATCCCGCAATCGTTGAATTAAACTGAAAGAAAGAGTAAAAGAAAGAAGGAAAGATCAGGTTGATAGAAAAGTCAATATTAGATTTGAATGGTAATTGTGTATCACAATTGTCAAACGAAAAGCCAAACTAATTTCATAACTTACACGGATTTGTGGGCGTGGCCTGGTAAGATGAGAGGGCGTGTGGTAGGTGATGTTAGCGGCTTGGTCGTCGAGGCTGTCTGTGTCATGCTCTGAAAATAAGTGAAATAAGGATTAAAAGAGGGAAAGAGAAAGATAGAAAGAAATGAAAAACATATATAGTGAGGGCATGGTCCAGCAGACGATGGGTCAGCTGTGGGATTTGTTCTGGTTGGTGTGGGAGGTGGGTCGCTTTTTTTGTATCTATATCTAGTCATTAATACTATTGTAATCATTATCATGATCATCGTTGACTTTATTGTCTTACTTTAATAATGCAAAATATTACTATTATGATTATTTAGAACGTTTTTGTGAGCTGATGCAACAGCAATTGTGGTTATCTTGAGTGATATGTTCAACGCTCCTTTGTCTCAAGACGAATGGCTCTGTGATTGTGTGTATATGACTTCAAATTAAGACCTATCCATATTTTAATAGGGTAACGGGGCATCAATTTATGATTTTACTGTTCTGTACCTTCCAAAACAAACAAAAACATGCTTAATAATAAGAAAAGAAAGTTGTAGGAACATTCAAATAACATTAAGTCGATAACTGAAAATTATCCGTGTGATTTGCCATATTAGTCATTGGAAATTGTACGGAAGATTCTTTTTCAGTTTTATCGAGTAAGGAAGCGAAACACGTCATTGGCGTTATTACTTAGAAGTATAACATTAATTATCTTTAGACTCACCATCATCGGCATGCTCGTCCGAAGTCTGTCCGGGTCGCCTGACGAGAGACCCACTGTAAAGAGAACGAAGGTCATGTTACGGCGAGCACTCAACTCTAAGTATTGACAGGCGCTTTGAGTATAGTGGCGAGTTTATATCAACAGGGAGGAAATCTAGACATATAATGAAGAGGGATGTTTATGATAGCAATATCTAGGGAAGGAGCATGAGGTTAGGGAGAACGGCGGGGATGAAGACCGTTGATGAGACGCAGACTTACAGGTTGGAGCTAGAAGAGACGCTGGTGTCCTCACTCCCTTGGGTCGTGTGCTGGGAGCCTGTGATCACGGGGTCGTCGCGGGAAGACTTGTCGTTGGTTTGGTGTCCTTGTACAGTGGCGTTGAAGGTCGATTGTCTGTGGAAGGTAGGAGACGCGGGGTCGCCTGCACAGGGAGTGGGGAGAGGGTGATTAGGAAGAGAATGAAGGGAGATATGGGAAAGGGGGAAGGATGTTTGAAAGTGAGAGAGAAAAGACAAAAACAAGGTCTCTTTCAAACCACTCTATTCTAGCGGACAATATAGTTTACGACGAAGTATCTAAGGTCTTCTGAACTCCCAAATTTACTTCAGAAAATTGTTTACGGAATCACAGGTATATATCTTACTAGGAGCAGCGGTGACGGCAACCACGACAGCCAACAGACAAAGACACGAGGCAACCTTCATCTTGCAAGGACTTTGTTATTTTTTTCCTCAAGATCTTTGCAGTTCTCACACCTGATCTGTGCTCGCTCACCATGTTGCAGCCGTATTTATGTGAGCTCGAGAGCTGCCAGATACTGCAAGATGCCCGACCGCTATCTAGAATATACCAGTCTATTGACGTCATGAAGGTCCGGAGGTCAGATGCTAATTTTCCTTGTCAGTTTGAAATATATCCATTGGCAATCAAAATTTCTTTATTTCAGATTTTATATATAAGTTATATACACATACCTACAGACACTCGCGTACATATGTATATGCATAGGTTTATATATATACATAATTGTATAATTATCTATGCATATATATGTATATACATACATACCTACATACATACATACATATATATATATATATATATATATATATATATATATATATATATATATATATATAAATCAACCAAGGGTTGATGTCGACAAAAATACCAACCAATGATAATGCAATGCAACAGCGGTAGAAAGTAAGTGTGATGTAACATTGGTATGAAATGAATAATGAAGAAGAATTATTTGGTGCCATATGTAGTAGTATTAGTTAAATTCAAGATAGATAGATAGATAAAAGGTTAGATATATAGAGAGATAGGGAGAGAGAAAAATAGAGATGGATATGTAGATAGATAGAGAAATAGAGATAGAGAGAGGGAGAGAGCGAGTGAGAAAAAAAGATGTTGAGAGATGGAGAGAGATAGAGAGAGAAAAAAAAAACAACAACATATATATATATATACATATATATGTACATATATATAGAGAGAGACGGAGGAGGAAAGAGAGAAGAGAAGAAAGTGAGGAGAGAGAGAGAGAAGGAGAAGGAGAGAGAGAGAGATAGAAACAGAGAGAGAGATTGAGATAGAGAGAGAAAAAAGAGAAGGAGAGAGAGAACGAAACTAGTAAAAAATGCGGCAGAGAAAAAAGGAAAAGAATCGCAACGAACAGGGTCAGAAATGGTGGGAGAAAGTGAATGGGATAGGAAAGAAGGACGGTAAAGGATAGATAGATAGAGATAGATAAATAGATGGATAGATGGACACACACATATATATGTATGTATGCATCTATCTTTCTATCTATAAGCATATTCTCTCATTCTCCTCTCCCCTTTCATTTCTCTCATTCTCCATTTTTCTATCCCGCTCTCCCTCCCCCTCCTCCCCCCTCTTTCATTTTCCATCCCCCATTCATTCTCTTATCCCCCCTCCCTTCTTTCCTCTCCTCCCCTCCCCCTTCCCCTTCATTTCTTTCATTTCCCCCTCTATCACATCCTCTCTCTCACCCTCCCCTTTCTTTTCACTCATTCCCTTCCTTCAATTATTTCACCCCTCCCTTCCTCTCTCTCACCCTCCCCCCTCACCACAACCAACAGACATGGATGGAAGAATACCACCCGATAATGACCGAAGTTTCGCAGGAGGGTTCGAAGCGCCTCAAAAAAAATAAAAAAGCGAAATCGTAATGGACGCTGCGTGTTCCCGTCGCCAATGAGTTCAATAGCTTCGATTATTGTTCCCGTACATTTTTATGTCCTTTTTTAGTAAACCCATTTTCTATTCCCAAAATACGGTTGAAATGAAGCAACCATATTTTTTTTGCTGTAATCGAACAGAAACAGAATTTACGTTTCATCAGAAGTTGAAACATCACTGTGGTTATTATGCTCATGCTCCCTTCTTGCAGGTTCTCAGTGCCTTTCTTCCTGGAGCCTCGCTATGACGCCAACATCAACGGGGTCTTACCTGGAGGAACGCCCGAACTCTCCAAGGACGCGAACGAGTGCGTTGAGTACGGTCCGTGGCTCTTCAAACTCACGACCAGATTTGCCGAGTATAGAGACCTGATCGAAAGGGCTGCCAAGGGGAATATTCCCGCCTATTGAGGGAAATGTATTTTGTATTGATGGTTGAGTTATAGTGGTTGATGTTATACATACATACATACATATATATATATATGTATATATATATATATATATATAATTATATCTATAAATATAGATATAATTATATATATCTAAGGAGGTGGTACTGTAGTTTCAATGGTTAAGGTGGTTGAGTATCGTGACATATTTTGTTTGCTGAGTTTATGTAATCTATTTGTGCTCTCTAATACTATGTGTTCATTTTATGTACCTCTTTTTTGTCATATATCCCACGGTATTATTTTCTGTCATGGGGAATATGTATGAATGAGAATATCGTCAGAATGATGTGATTCTGATGAAGATGCAATATAGAAAAGTTAAGCATATATCTCACGTTAAAGTATCCATTGTCATTCATACCCTTCTGCAATTATGATATTGAAACTTTGTGTAATGTATTAGTTCAGGGATGAGAAGAGTGGAATAAATTATAGTGTATACACTATTTTTTAATTGATTTCATAGTCACACCCATTAACAGCAGTCAACGACAGAAACCAGCAAATACAAAGGTATGGTAATTATATTTATAATGTCTTGAGTGTGATGATATAAATGGAAGGAATTAAAAATATGTAGAAATAAAATAACTGATTTGATTTGATGTTCGATTACCAGTCGTAATACTATACTTTTTAGTCCTTTATTCATTGAGGGGAAAAGGTTCAAATCTTCAATCAGTCAAAAAGTTATGCGAGCGAGCAGGCACACAAACACACACTTCCATTAAGTAATGCCGTGTTAAGACTGTACTTTCCTTAAAAACTAAACTTCGACATCGTAGCTCTGGCCAATGCGTGACGTCTGGAAATATTGATCTGTTTATTTTTTATTTTTTTGTTAAGAGAATTGGGAACTTCTCTGCTGGCCTCGCGGTTCCCCTGGAAATTATTTACAGTCCCCAGGGACAATTAATGTAAAGAGTCATTATCCATCCATAGGAATAAGATTTATATTAAGACGTATACATCAAACGTGTGATGACAAAACACAACAAAAGCGCACGTCCCACCTTGTAAGTCTAATTTGCACGGAAGTTTTGTTTTATTTGCATTAAAAGGACTAGATTTGTAATGCAGTTCGTAGATCCGTATCTAAAAACATTTTTTTTTCTAAACCAAAAAGGAAAACAAAGCAAAAAGTTGTACCATTATTAAACAGAAATCAATCAAACGAGTGCGTCATGATAATTGGCGAGTCATGCAACATTTACTGAAGGACGAAAGAAGGAATAATTAACTGAACTCGAGGTCGTTCGACTTCTCGACGACGCTGTTCAGGTCGATTACCTCGGCGTCCGGGTCGAGCATGACCATCCCTTGTCTGTCCGCGGGGAGGAAGTCGACGGCGGTGTCGTGGCTGAGGTCGAGGGCCGGTCGTCGTTCAGAGTCTACGGGCGCCTCCTCCGCATCCTGTCGAACAGAGGACACGCATCGACAGCAAGGCAGAACGCGCTGGTTTCTCGCCTTTTGCACCATGACCTACTTTGCAGATACTGAGATTTCGGAAGATAAGCAAAAAGCATTTGTGCATTCGTTATGAAACCTTTCATGAAGAGGAATTGCATGCCTTCCTCTTCTGGTTACTTGTTATTTTCAACTTTTAAGGCAGCCATATTTCGTTGCAAAGTTTTAGGAGTTTGTCAGTGTCTTGTATTAGCAATATGCACACAAGAACTGATGATAACTTCACTATCAGGTGAATGAAATTATAACAAGCTACATATCTAGCCTTTATTTAGACTTTTACAGGCGTATATGTATAACCTGGAAATGTGGCTCTAGTGTACAAAGGAAACAAGGTTCTTAAAAAAAAAAAAAAAAAAACGTTCAATAC
>NW_028234404.1:7239092-7246592 GCF_977035675.1 Penaeus japonicus
TTATCTGTATCTATTTTGTAATATACCCCATGGTGTCATTTTTGTTACGTGGAAAATGTATGAATTAGAATAATTCCATGATACCAGATTTGTAAAATTCGTCATAATTATGTGATTCTGATGAAGATGCAATATAGAAAAGTTAAGCATATATCTTACGATGTTAAAGCATTCACTGTCATCTATACCTTTCAACAATTATGCCTTTGAAACTTTGAGTAATGTTCAGGAATGAGAAAAGTGGAATAAATTATAAAGTTTGCGCTATTTTTATCTGATTTCATAATCACATCCATTAACATCAATAAGCGGCAGAAACCCGCAAAGACATAGATATGGTAATTATATTTAAGTTCTTAAGTGTGATTAGATGAATTAGAGCGATTTAGAAATAACATTTTATTGTGTAGAAATGATTTGATGTTCGATTTCCAGAAGTAATACTATACTTTTTTAGTCCTCTATTCATTGAGGGGGAAAGCTTCAAATCTTCAACCTGTCAGTGTTATCATTACGCGAGCAAGCACAGACACACAAACACACAATTGCATCAAGTGATACCGTATTAAGATTATATTTTCCTTAAAATAATGAACCTCGACATTATATTTCTGATCAGTGTATCTCATATCATATACCAATACATAGTGTCTAGAAATATTTAATTTTTTGAAGTTAAAGAGAGTTGAAAACTTCTCTGCTGTTTCCCTGGAAGTTAATCATATCCCCAGGGAATAATTAATGTAAAGGGTATTTTAATAATCCATAGGAATATGATTTTCATAAAACTTGTTTATTCTATCAAACGTGTTATGACAAAAAAACGCACGTCCTACCTGGTAAGTCTAATTTGCACAGAAGTTTTGATTTACATGTATCAAAAGGACTAGAGTTGTAATGCAGAAGGTTCGCAGTCATAGACAATATATAGATATATTTTTTGTCTATATCCCCCCTCAAAAAACAAAACAAAACAAAAAACAAGTAAAATTTTTGACTATTATCAAACAGAAACTAATCAAACGAGTGCGTCATGATAATTGGCGAGTCGTGCAACATTTACTGAAGGACGAAGGAAGGAAGGATCAACTGAACTCGAGGTCGTTCGACTTCTCGACGACGCTGTTCAGGTCGAACACCTCGGCGTCCGGGTCGAGCATGACCATCCCTTGTCTGTCCGCGGGGAGGTAATTGACGGCGGTGTCACGACTGAGATCTGGGGCCGGTCGTTCTCCGCTGTCTAAGGGCACCTCCTCTGCATCTTGGTCCAGCCTGTTCAAGGTGTAGGCACTGCTGAGGGGCCCCGGCTGGAAGGAAGGAGGGTCGTGGCGAGGGAAGGTTATGGGATGGAAGTCGAAGTTGCGGAGGCTCACTTCCTGCTCTTCCTGTGGCCATATCCAGGTGTTGGAGGGTTGGATCTGAAGTGGGAAAGGTGGTGAGTCTCGTCTTGTTGTTTTATTTCGTATTGTTTCAAAGATGTCATGCTTATACAATATACAAATAGTAGAGGGAACACATTGACAGCAAGGCATAACGCGCTGGTTTCTTACCTTTTGCACCATCATCTACTTTGCAGACACTGAGAATTCGGACGATAAGCTAAAAGCATTTGTGCATTCGTTATCAAACCTTTCATGAAGAGGAATTACATGCCTTCCTCTTCTGGTAGCTTGCAATTTTCAACTTTTGAGGCAGCCATAATTCGTTGCAAAGCTTTAGGAGTTTTTCAATACTCTTCTTGTATCAGCAACATGTACATAAAAGCTGGTGAAAACTGCAATATCAGGTGAATGAAGTTATGACAAGTTACATATCTAACCTTTATTTAGACTTTTACAGAGTAATAAACCAATTGAAAAAAAAGACAACAGCCAAGATACATGCCAATTAAATAGCTGCTCTAAATTTAATACAATTTATGACTGAACATAACAGACAATCCAAATGATGAAATACATAAATCGTGCAAAAAAACGAAACCGACAGATCAAGGCGGAAACATTCAAGTGATGAAAGCGAACGATACACTAAACACAGACATATATGGATAATCTGGAAATGTGGTTTTAGTGTACAAAATAAACAAGGTTCTTCCACAAAACTCATTGTGTTCTAAGGTATAAACCCTTGTTCATTACATTCCAGGTTATTCTTATAGTTCTTACCCTACATGAGCGTATTTCTTCATGCGACAATGACAGTCATAAGCAAAACAAAAAACAGGAACAGAAAGTAACTTGGTTCTCTCTCTCTTTTTTTTATTTTTTTTTATTTTTTTAATGCTGCAGTGTTGATGAGCAAAGCGCTCGGGGCATACTTGTGGTAATGCCCAGAAGGTCAAGCTGGGTGAATGGGCTAAGCTGTTCTTAGTGGTGACTGACCTGAGAGTGACCTTCTGATGACTCGGTCTCGTGAGATTCCTCGGTCTCCTGAAATTAAGGATGAAAAATGAAGTGAAGATTGACAGCATAGGAAATAAGAGAAAGAATCGAAGGGCATAGCTGTGTATGGGATTTGATTGCATTGAAATCATAGCCATATTTTTTTTTTAATGAAGTTTAGTATGTCTATGGTCTATGTTAAAAAGCGTCTAAAACCATTATTTTTTTGCAGAAAACAATAGTTTTTTTCTCTCTCTCTCTCTCACAAAAAAAAAAAAAAAAAAAAAAAGCAGTTTAAAAATGAAAATAATCCACGAGCCTAAATAAACAATGGTATATACACACGATCCATAATAAATCTATTTACCTCATCGTGTTCAGTTGTTTCCTCGACGCTTGAGACAGAATGAGTGAAGACAGACGGGTGGCCGACCTGAAATAAAACATTTTCTTTCAGTTATCTCGCGGTCGATAAATTAGAAAAAGAAGGAATGAAATGAAGAAGAAGAAGAAAACAGGTTGATAGTGAAGTCAAAATTAGGTTTTCATGGTAATAATATATGACTATCGTTATTATTAGTGGCATCGTTAGGCCTGTATTAATTAATTTCGTAATCTTTACTGACATCATTACTCTCCTATTAATGAATCATTTCATAATTATTTGTCTTTATTACCCTTCCATTAATGCATCATCTTATAACTATCACTGGCATTATTACCCTTATATTAATGCATCATTTTATAACTATCACTGGCATTATTACCCTTATATTAATTCATCATTTTATAACTATCACTGGCATTATTACCCTTATATTAATGTATAAGTTTATAACTCTTTCTGACAGCATTACTCTTATAATAATATATAATTTATCATAGTCCTACCTGTGCCTCGGCGCGGGGTGCACTTCCGTCATGGAGAATGTGAGGAATCTGTTACGACGAGAATAAAGATAATGAGAAATGTTAATGAAATTGTTAATAATAGGATGTAATACAGATTAGTGTGATAAAAAAGAATGTGTAATGCAAGTTAGTGGGATAAGAAAATAAGAAGTTAAGTTAATTTTACTGAGGTGCGTTTTTGGGATGAGATGAATTACGTAAAAACAAGAAAAAAAAAGGAAACAAAACAAAAAATATATACTGTTATAACGAGTAACTAATGAGATTAAAAACTGCCATGAAAAAAATAGAATACTCTAAAAAAAAAAAAAAAAAAAGTATATCACAATTCTAAAACGAAAAGCCAATTCAAATTTGATAACATCCGAAGATGTCCCTACTTACGGGGATTCCTGGGATGACACTGCTGCTATGAGAGGGCGTGTGTGCGCTGGTGTCAGTGTCATGCTCTGGAAATAAGTGGAATAAGGATTAATATATGGCAAGGGGAAATGATTAACTGATAGCAAATAAGGGATAGATTATTGAGGGAAATGTGCATGCGAAACGCGGTATATATATGTATATATCTATGTATACATACATATATATATATATATATATATATATATATATATATATATATATATATATATAAGGGAAATGAAAAATAAAGAAAAAAATATAAGGACAGAAAAGAAAAATGGAACGAAAAAGAAGAAAAAAAAAATATATGAAGGATTGAAAAGAAAAATATAACGAAAAAAAAAGAAATACACACACACACACACACACATATATATATATATATATATATATATATATATATATATGTATATATATCTATATATAAGTGAAGACGGCATGGTCTAACAGATGGTGGTTAAACTGAGAGATTTCTTCTGGTGGGTTCCTCTTTGTATTATTGATAGTGTCCTTGATACTATTATCGTAATCGCTTTTACCATCAACATAATTCACTTTATCGTCTTTCTTTAATATTGCATAATATAGCCAGGATGATGATTCTCGTACATTTCTCCCTCGAAATCTGAAAGTTCTTTGAGAAGTATGAAAGATCTAACTGAATTAAGGATTCTTGTGATTAAAAAAAATAGTGGTTAGAAAACATGAAAAAGTATCTATTCATTTTTATGCTTTGCATTCATTAAACGAACGTTTTTGTGTGTAGACTTCTTAAAAAAAAGAAAGATATATAAACCGTGTGCGTAGCCATTTCCTTTCTATAATCTGCTAATGCAAAAACGATCCACAAATTTCATACGTTTATCGGAACAGCTTCGAACTTCGTCACGAGACAGGATGTACAGATCATAATCATAGGTCTTGTAATAACCAAATCATAACGTTTTTTTTTTTTTAGCCTCTATACATATTCCTCCTTCACGGAATTTTACGGTGTACTGTCAACGGCTCGACTCAGTGTAGCTTGTTGACGGGAAATCCACTTGATATGTGTGATACTGTTTCCGGGCTGCGAGACAGGTGCCAACGCGCGAGTGATCGTTCGATGCAGCGTTGAGTCGAAGTCCGATGTTTTTTTGTTTTTTTTCTTTTGCGGGTTCAAATGTCCTTGATTTTTGATTTGTGTATCTGTAAAATATGCGGTATCCGAAGAGAAAGAGGTGTGTGTGTGGGGAAGGGGGGGGGGGTAGGGAGGTATTATTTTGATATTATTTTGTGATCTAATGTAACAGCAATCGTAAGGTAATCTGGCTTTACCCATTGTGTGGTTATCTTGAGTGATAGGTGCAACGGTCATTTTTCTCAAGATTAATGGCTCTGCGATTGCGTGTATATCACTTAATATTAAGACTAATCCAGATTTTAAGTGGGGAATGAGGGTATCAAATTATGATTTTAAGTTCGGTAAAACAAATAAGAAAACTTGTTTAATAGGAATAGCAGAAAATCCAAGGAACTTTCAAAGAATAATATAGGCCTATAACTAAAAATTTTCCATATGATCTGCCATATCGAGCAAAAAAAAAGAAAAAGAAAAAAAAAATTCAGTCATAATGCAACGTAATTTCTTTCTCAGTTCTATCCAGTAAGGAAGTGAATCACGCCACTGGTATTGTTACTTAGAACTAAAACATAAACCTTCTCAAAACTCACCATCATCGTCATGCTCGTCCGAAGTTTCGGTGGATCGCTTGCCGAAAGATCCACTGTAAAGAGAACGAAGCTCATGTTACAGCGAGTCCTCAAATACAAATATTCACAGATGCAAAAACATCTTTGATTCTTTAAGTATAACCACGAGTTTATATCCTTGGCGGGGGAATGAGGATGCCTCTGATATAAATAGATATAGAAGGAGCATGAAGGTAAACAAACCCTTAGGTTAGGAAGAACGAGAACGATGGAGGATGAAAACAGCTGATGAAACGCAGACTTACTGGTCAGGGCTCGAGGAGATGCTGTAGTCCTCAGCGCCAATGATCGTATGCTGGGAACCTCCGACTATGTGCTCGTCGTGGGCGGGGTCATCGTAGGCGGGTTCATCGTCGTAGGTGTCGTATTCTTCTGCAGAGCCGTTGAAGCCAGAGTCGCTGTCGCTGTGGAAGGTAGGAGACACGTGGTGCACCACCACTGCGGGGTCGCCTGCACAGGGAGTGGGGAGAGGGTGATTAGTAAGAGAATGAAGGAGGGGATAAAACAAAGGAGGGAGGATGTTTGAAAGTGAGAGAAAAATAACTGGAAGAAAATAATAGAAAAGCGGTAAGCGCATCCGCTGTGAAATCGCATCTTAGGAGTATTACGTATAAATATAATCACACATAATAGATACGAGAGAAGAGTGCCATAAGCTCACTTTCACAATACCCTAAACAGCAAGCAGGTATTCCTCCTAACCGCCCGTAAAAAAGAGATAAAAAACACGAAGAAAGAATACTAAGATACCGCCCTCCTTATAAAAAAAAAAAAAATAATCAGGTATTCCTGCTAACCACCCATAAAAAAAAGAGATAAAAAAACACGAAGAAAGAACAATAAAAACAGTAAGATACCGCCCTCCTTAAAAAAAAATCACCCCCCCCCTTATTCATTGCAAAAAACAATAACAAAAGCAACCCTCCCCAACAGAGCCCTGAGTTGGCCCTGTGCTTGCATCTTGTGGCGAGTGACCGGAAGCACTAATCAGCAAACGCTTATTATCCAAGAGTGAGCTCAGATTGGCCACTCCTCTGGGATCGACTGTTGGCGAGAAAGATTGGGACTGGGAATGATTAGAATTATTTTTGTGTTGATTGAGGTGTATTTTTTTGTGGACGAAATAAAGTTGATTTGATTGAATGATAACTTCGTGGATTTTTTTATGGTCAACAAAATATTTGAAATTTGTTATTAGATGTAACAATTGATTGGAAGAGATATATAATGGATATAATTATGATGCATTTTCGAAAGCATATTCATTTTGTTCTGGTGCCTTATAGAGTGCGCAGAAGAGACTGATAATTAAGTCTGAGTTTCCAAGACTAATTAAAGATATCATTCTTAATTGGCTCAGTGCACTGACTGCCATTATAGAATCACTGTTAGAATCTTTTAGCCCTTATCTTTCTCGAAAATAAATTCCTATTTCCTACCAACCAACTAAAGAAAAAACAAACAAACAAAACCATACCAATTTCCCGATTTCTCGAACAAAACCTATTTCAAAAAGCCTATTTCAAACCACTATATTCTAACGGACAAAATAATTTACGACGCTGCATCATAGCGAAGCATCTGAAACCTTCTAAACTTCCTAACATACTTCAGAAAATGATTTACGTAAATACAGGTATATATATCTTACTAGGAGCAGCGGTGACGGCAACCACGACAGCCAACAAACAAAGACACGAGGCAACCTTCATCTTGCAATTATCTTTGTTATTGCTTTCCACAAGATCTTTCCACTTGTCACACCTGATCTGTGCTCGAGCCTCAAATTGCGGTCGTATTTATGTGAGCGCGAGAGTTGCCAGATACTGCTAGATGCCCAACCGCTTTCTGGAATATACCTGTTGTTTGTGTATGTCTGTTGTCATTATTCTGTGAACGTATGAGGTCAAATAGTGTGTCATAGGAGGGGTGGTATCCCAGACATATTTTTTTGTTTTTTTCCTCTATAGTTGGATTGGTGTTCAAGTAATCGTTGTCAAAATGTGTGGTCATGAAAGTCCGGAGTTTTGAGGAAAATGTGACTAATGGC
>NW_028234404.1:7261592-7264092 GCF_977035675.1 Penaeus japonicus
ATCACAACCATCGTTTTCTTCATCGTTATTATGAGCGTCTTCACATGAATTTGATTATTGCAACTACCTACGCACACACACGTACACAGATTCCCATAAACACACACACACACACACACACACACACACACACACACACACACTGACACATACACACACACACATACATACTTACACACACACCCATACACACACACACACACAAGAAGAAGAAAAGAACAAGAAAATAAAAGCGTTTCAAGTCATCATTTCAAAATGGCGCCCTTTTTTACCATGCATCTTGTCCACGTGATTCTGGAATCTTCTTCCTCTTTATCTTCTTATCCTTTCCTATTCATCTTTATCAGTTCTTTTCCTTATTATCTGTCAGGGTTCGTCGACTCAATTTTTTTTCTCGAAAATGTTGGGTTTTATCAAGAAACGACGGGAGATTCTGACGAGTAAAAAGGGAGCGAGAAACGGAGAGAAAGATAAGGGAGAGGAAATTCTTAGAGGAAGAGGGTGAAGAAAGAGGGAGTGGGAGAGAAATAGAGAAAAAAAAGTGGAGAGAGAGAGAGAGAGAGAGAGAGAGAGAGAGAGAGAGAGAGAGAGAGAGAGAGAGAGAGAGAGAGAGAGAGAGAGAGAGAGAGAGAGAGAGAGAGAGAGAGAGAGAGAGAGAGAGAGAGAGAGAGAGAGAGAGAGAGAGAGAGAGAGAGAGAGAGAGAGAGAGAGAGAGAGAGAGAGAGAGAGCGAGAGAGCGGAAGAAAGACATCAATAGTGATGAAGCCCACACACACACACACACACATACGGAGAGAGAGAGAGATAGAGAGAACGAGAGAGAAGAGGGACAAAGACGAAGACAGAGAGAGAGAGAGAGAGAGAGAGAGAGAGAGACGTACTTCAAATGCCACTTGATGACTTGTTGATCAGCACATTGCATACAGATGTTATTCTGCATTGTGCTCAGGCAGATGAGGAAAATTCCGACCTGGCACGGGTAGAGATATCATTTTTTTTCTTTTATTGTTTAATAGGCACGGCCTCCATGGTACGACGATGAAACCTTCAAAAAAGCTTGGCAAATTAGCTTTGTCAATCCTGATGCCCCATAACGTCTATCTTGTATATTCCTATTGACGATATAGAATATGGTAAAGGAATTATGCTTTTCCCCTTTTGTTATTCATTTTCATTATTTACAATCTAATATCATTCTCAATTAATTCGTATCTGATCTAATCTTAAATTGTCTCATAAATTGACAAATTCGAATTTCTTTCATTTTCTTTATATATCATACCCTTAAGTTCAGCTCAAACGAGTCACGTGCCAAACAAACGCAATTATCCTTAAAAGACTTTCTCGAACTAAAGCACAAAAATGCTAAGGTTGCAATAAGACCTTTCGTTTTGATGTGAACTCAATTATTGCCTAAATATTCCCGATTAATTTCAATTTCATGGTTATCATCATTTTTAATTTCTTGTATGATTCTGGCGCGAATTTATACATATCGATTATGCTACTGCTTTATCTCCGTTCAAACGCAATTTAGTCGTAGATATTATTCCCGAAATAGAGATTGCTAGGGTTGCACGTAAGATGTTTTCTAAATGTTGCGCACCATTTATCCGACGGGTTGATTATTAAACGGAATATTCCCGACTCGGATTAGTTTCATCATCATTACTGTTATTCATTATTCATATGATTATTCGCATTCGTCGAGTTCGAATTAATAATTATTTACGAGATTGATTTTATTGTAATAGGTAATTAGTACGAAAGGACTATTATCCCTTTAATTTCAGTAAAGTATTTATTTTACTATTTAGAAGGACTATAATTCCACACGAACTTCAAATAACACGATCTCACTCACTCATACATTCATACACGCAATCACTACTAACTCACGTACTCATTCCTCACTTTAGACTCATCGTCTACATTAACTCATCCCAGGCTTCTGTTCACAAACACATTTGAAACTCCGATTATGTCATGTCATAAAATAATCAAATTCATATTAATTCGATAGGATGACGTTTCCATCCACAGTCTTCTTTCATCGAATTTAGTTTGTTGAAAGTAAAAGCGGATAGTTATTAGCACTGTATTCCTATAAACTTATAATGAATTCAATTATTTATTATTTATGAATTCAATTATTTACGGTAGTGCCACCCACAATATTTCGTTTACCGACTCGAAATAGCCACGAAGCAGTGCCAAGGACAAAAGAATATAAAAAAAGAATATAGAAAAGAATATAGAAAATATATATAGAAAAGGATATAGAAAATATTTATAGAAAATATAATATATCACAAAGGACAGAAGAATATAGAAAACGGACACACGGAGACAACACCACCAGCCAATATTCTGATGTTAATACTTTGCATATCGAGGACGACTTGTTTCGTATGTGAGTCGTACTTGAAGTGCCACTTGACGACCTGTTGATCAGCACTTGGTCGGCACGTGGTATTCTGCATCGTGCCCACGCGAAGGA
>NW_028234404.1:7271592-7279092 GCF_977035675.1 Penaeus japonicus
TTTGTTTGTTATTTTTTTCCTTTCGCCTGTTTCGTTTGATCTTGATTAAAGCGGTACCGTGTTTGTATGCATGGATGCATGTTTGATTGTAGGTGTGTACTGCGCACGCACGCACGCACGCACACACACGAACACCCCCGTTTCTCTCTCTCCTTTTGTGTGTGTGTGTGTGTGTGTGTGTGTGTGTGTGTGTGTGTGTGTGTGTGTGTGTGTGTGTGTGTGTGTGTGTGTGTTACGTGTTAGTGCTGTAAACTGATAAACCGCACTATTTTTAAGGAATAAACTATATTTTACAATCTCAGCAATAAAATAATTTGATAACCAATCATGAATCAAGTTAATTCAGGACAAGAGGTAACCAAACCTAAATCAAGAAGGATTTATTTGATCAGAATTGCAAGATTGGTATGTATTTAATATCATCATTAACAGTTTAAGGTTAAATAGTTGAAATGATTAAGCTAATAATACAAGTAATTTGAAGACAATAAAAATATGCTAGTCTTTTTTTTTTTTACGTATTCCCTTACTATTGATTGGGATATATGGTGTAAAAAAAAAATATATATTTGAAAAAATAATGCTTTATTGGAGATTCTAGTGACCTCTGATTTCAATATATTTACATTAGGTAATCACAATGTTTATAAAAAAATATCATTTTTTATTAACAAGTTAACAAATATCAGGCTACTTGTCCCCTACAGACAACAACCTCTTACTTTTAGCAAGTAAATCATAATCACATTATCACAGAACACAATGTTTTCCAAAAAGGTTATTAAACTTCTCCCACTATCTACTTTATAATATTTGTGTGCTTTTTCATGTGTGTTTTTCGAGTTCCCACACGGGCGAAGGTCATGCTACAGTAATGGCATTTATAAGGCTTCTCTCCAGTGTGGTACCTACGGTGCTCTGTCAGATGGTGTCTGAATTTGAAAGCACGATGGCACTGCTCGCACTGGAAAGGTTTCTCTCCAGTGTGGGTTCTCCGATGACCTTCGAGATCGACCTTTGCGACAAAAGCCTTGGGGCAGAGGTCGCACTTGAATGCTCGATCTCCGAGGTGTCTCTTCATGTGGACGTGTCTACTGGCCTCGTGTCGGAAACTCTTGCCACAAATACTGCACACAAAGGGGCGCTCCTGGGTGTGAAGGCGCTTGTGGGCCTCCAGGCTGTACTTGTAGGCAAAGTACTTTCCGCAAAAATCGCAGAGAAAAGGGCGCTCACCAGTGTGCACTCTCATGTGGACTTCCATGTTGCTCTTCTTGGAAAAGGCCTTGTTGCACACGGAACAAGAAAAGGGCTTTTCGCCCGTGTGGCTGCGTTCGTGAGCTTGAAGTACGCTGTGGAACTTGAAGGCTCTACCACAATACCTACATTTCCGAGACCTGGAGTATGAAGTAGGGATGATCTCTTCCCCTTCCACCGTTTCTTGTTTGAGATGACGGTCCCCAGGATCTTCCGTCTTTATTCCCTTTGTGAAAGTTTTATTATTCCCACTTTCCTCTGATATTTCTCTTAAGTTCTCACTTACAGGTTCCTCTTTAATGGAAACACTATATCCTTGCAGATCACGTTTTATTCTTTGTTTTTCTCCGTTCTCACAGTTATCATAGTGGCTCTGAAGGGTAGACTTCTTTCGAAAACGTTTGCCACAACCCCCGCACTCGTGCGGTTGTTCACCGGTGTGGATTCTCATGTGTACTTTGCGATGAGTAGCTGAAATGAACCTCTTTGAACATCTTTTGCACTTGAAGGGTTTTACACTGATATGTTTCCTGTAATGTACCTTTAAAATGAACTTCTTTGGAAATGCTTTCTCACACCTATCACATTTATATTCTAAAGCTTTACTGCAAGGCCCTTTGTCTGTAGTCTTTGGTGACTGCCTGTTTAAAGTTACAGCTGTATCTGTAACAGGTGCACCACAGTGATGTTTTGATAAGAAGACTTCTTGTAGGAAAGACTCACCACACTTGTCACAAACATGTGGATATCTACTTGAATGTTGCTTTACATGCTTCCTCAGGTCACTTCTGAAGGAAAATGAAGCCCTACAGGTGCTACACTGATATGGATTGCTTTCACTGCATAATTCATTTCTAGAGGGTTTAGTATTCTCTGAAATATCACAGCTGGCTTCAGATTTGCTACTGTCTACTGTCTTTAGCTGTTGTTGAGCTTTACAATCCTGGCAGAGTTCATCACCCTCAGAAAACACTTTGCACACATAAACTCTGTCACAGCAAGAGCATTTTTGTAATAATACTTCTTGGTGTTCTAAACCCACAAATGCTTCATCTATGGGACCTGATTTACTGACAACAGTACTTTTCACAGTCGTTTTCCTTTCACTTTCACAGTAATGATTAGAATGCTCTAGCTGGGAAGATATTATAACATTTTCACTGGCAATTACATCTGACACATCTCTTTTATGGTCCATCTCTGATAGGTTATAATGATCACTACTTCCTATATCATCATTGTTGACACTTAATTCAAGTACTGCATTTGCAACAGCTCCCTCAGAATCCAACCAATCTTTGGCAGTCTCTCCCTCGTGCTTCCTACTTTTGACAATACACTCCTCTGTCAAGTACGACTGAAGGACAGGCTTGACAACTGCAACACCATTGATGGCATTTTGGGCATTTGATGTAGTTGGCGTACTTTTGACTTCCTCGTCCATTTTCCTGTCCATAAAACTAGTCAAGACGTGAATCTTGTTTTTGTTTTGTAAGAGTGGTGTGTGCACTGTCTTCTTTTTAATGCTGTAACTGGCCTGCAGATCAACTAAATCAATGTCACCTGATTTAGATAAAAGCTCATAATCAGGAGAAGTCTGTACAATATCATGGGCACATAATCCTGTCTCATCTATAAATGAAACTTTGATAACAATAAGCTCTTTCTCATCTGACGGCTGGTCTACATACAACTCAACTTTCTCTTTGGCATTTACTAATACACTGTCTTGGATGATGTGAGTCAGCTTTGGCAATGCAGGACAGGTATCAGGCCCACTTTGGGATGAATATGGCTTTCGTGGTTTGACAAATGCCTGCACTTTTGCATCGTACATTGCAGCATCTATATTCACATTGCACCCTGCCTTCGCATGTGATTTTAGATGTTTCTTGAGACTAATAGCCCTTGTAAATGATGCTGAACAGAATTTACAAACGAAGGGATGTTCCCCAGTGTGGCTCCTCATGTGTTCCGTGAGATGGCTCTTGACCATGAAGGATGCATCACACTCGGTGCACCCATATGGTCTATGTCCTGAATGTGTGCGCATATGAATAAATAAGGACGCACGGTATCGATAGGCCTTCCCACAGACACTGCAGCCGTACTTTGTCTCACCGGTGTGGATGGCTGTATGACTCTCCAGAACGGCACGCGTCTTGAAAACTTTGCCACAGACTTCGCACATGAAAGGCCTTTCGTTTGAGTGACTTTCCTTGTGTACTCTTACCCCCTGACTTGTCTTGAATTTCTTACCGCATATTTTGCATACATGAGGTCGCTCATTGCTGTGTGTTTCCTTGTGAATGCTCAGGTTGTACTTCTTATAAAAGGACTTTCCGCATTCGATGCAGCCATAACAACGCACAGGGTTATGTACATTGCGTTCATGATCATTCTTCGAGCTCAAGGACTTAAAAGATTTTACACAATGGGAACACTTGAAATGCTTTCCTCTTTGGGACCTTTGCTTTTTTCCACTTTGCGAAACATTCTGGCCGGTGTGTGGGGGTGAATGGACATTGCTTGAGTTGCATCCTGCCTCCCTGTGATCCAACCAATCATCCTTGCTCCCAAACTGCTCGTTGCAATCCGAGCAAGGAAAAGGCGGTCCTTCATTGTGCTTCCTCTTGTGAGCCCGTAGCAAACTGCACCTTTTAAAAGAGGAGCTGCACTCCTCACATCTGTACCTCTTCTCTACGTCCCTTGATCTGCAAGTCGTGGTATTCTCAAGATCGTTTCTCCTCCCGACTGAATCCGAGACTGCAGTGCATTCAGGACTAAGACCTTCATGAAGGGCACTGCAATTTTTACACTCACTTGTCACATCATCCCCTTCTACGGTATCTTTATGTACCATACTCTGATGTCTTCTGTCAGCAACCACATCTTCCATTTTGGTGGAATATGGCACAGTCTTCCGGTCTAAATATCACATTACACCATGCACAGAAATTACAAAATCACACCTACATTCACCACTTCTAATTGAAAAGACTTCACAGTCACATCATTTACCTGTAATCACAGACTAAGTACCCATTCCAATTAATATAAATGTCCATGCTCCTATTATATATGCATGCCTGACATTCATTCTTGATAGGAGGTCTCATGACCACACAAGCTCTATCCTGGGATGAAATCGGCGTTTTAATTAGCAGGTTGGACTCCTTCTGCAGCGTCTGAAATCAGGTAACAGAGAATGACGCTATTTCATCAAAACTTTCTTACAGAATATAAGTAAAGGTATATGATAACTGTACCTTGCTAAGATTAAAAGAATAATGAATATCACTTAATCAAATCATCATGTAGCTGTATATCATATAACTGTACATTAAGACTAATAAAAAAAATAAAATCCATCTCTACAGTCAAAAGTATTTCAAACATTAAAAAAATGAAAACATACGACAGTAGAAAAGTTTAACGAAAATAGTAAAAAAAGCAATACATCAAAATTTTTTTTTTTTTTTTTTTTTTTTTTTTTTTTTTTTGCCTCCTTACCATTTTCTCTTCTGCAACAACATTCAATTTCTAAAAAAAAATCCTATTGATGACCTTCTGGATCTATTTGAGGCTTGCCAGTCTGTCACTTAGAAGTCTGTAAAAAAAAAATATCACATTAATCTCTTATAAAAAAAAAAAGGGAAACTGAGAGATGAGTTATTCTCACTATTTTCTCCTTAAGAATTCATTACATGAAACTGAAGCTATGTGATGATAGGATAACCATTTTAATTTTGAAGTTAGTAAAATCTGGGATTGACAAAAAAGTGAAAAGATATTTCAGCAAATAAAGTGGCAGTACTTTCAACTTATAAATTAATGTTCTGAAAGACCTATGCAAAATTTAGCTGACACACTAAATGAAAAAAATTCAAATCAGATAAATACAAAAATTACCAATCATCAAAATGATTAGAAACAAAATAATACATGAGCTATGAATTTGAATACATAGCATGCACAAAAATAATTCAAAATAAGTAGAATATAACTCAAATAGACCTCCAAATATTTGGAAATAAAAACACACACAAAAAAAAGGAGTTTTCTTGAATGTGAAAAAAAAAAAAAAAAAAAAAAAATGTATATATATAATATAAACTGCAAAATGAAAAGATGAAGAAGTGTGGAAACACACTTGCCACACCAGGACTGTGCCTGCATGTATATATATGTATATATATATATATATATATATATATATATATATATATATATATATATATATATATATATATATATATATATATATATATCCTCTAATGAAAGGCAGCAAACAGTTCTAAGGAACGCTCGGAGAGGCTCATCAGAATGGCTTTGTAAAATCTTACGAATATGTATATGATGATACTAACAATATTGATCATTACAGACTGCTTCTGATGTGCACTGCCAAGTACATGTACATTCAGTCAGTGATGGTTGATTACATATACGATATTGGCTGGATAGCTGGGGGGCATATGAAGTATAGCTACCAAAGGACTTTATGGGGTAGCAACAAAAATACCTCCACAAAAAAAATGCATCATTATAATTTCAGGATATAACGGACCCATATCTAACATCAAAAGGGGATCTACCTCTAATAATCTCCCAAATTCCCCAATTAAAGAGCAAAATCTTCACCTTAGTATGTTCTAGTATGACAAGAGTCCAGGCAAGGTGGCAAATATTTACCACAAATATGCCAGTCACTACCAGTCACTAAGTGGATTTCAAATAAATAATTGACTTTGTTAGGATTTTTTTTTTCTTTTTTACTCCATATTAAACCATGATAATCTGGTGCTCTGTAATACCTGATAAGCAGAAAAGAATAATCATAATATCATAGACGAACCTCAAAAACCTGGGAAATTTATACTAAACCACTACAGTAAAGTTTAAATTATAGATATAGTTAAGTTTATGAGACACACATAGTGGCTTCAGAAACAATTTAATTCTTATAACTATAATAGCTCTTTTATCCAAATTAACTCAAAACTTTCAGTGATTTGCGATGGCCTGCAATCTTCAGTCCAATGAGCTAGTGGTGCAGTGCCGAGGAATATTCATGGCTTCTGCACTATGGCCAAGACACCTTCAGCACTTATATTCTGGCAAGATAGAGCTTCAACTAGATCCTTTTAGATGATAAAGCGGTAGGGCAACCTACAAGTCCTGTCCTGCAATAATGTACGTGGTGGATGATTGTTGGCCTTTACCAGAGCACTGACAAATGCAGGTCCCACCAACTGCCTTGATATCAGTTGCGGATGCAAAAAATATGCAAATATATTATACACTCATCATAGAGAAATTGATAATTACATGGAACACGACTGTATAAAGCAACACTAAGTTTTGCTGGAACTGAGATGCCACGATATTATTGAAATAAACCACACATAGTTGGCTGAACTTTGTTGGGTGATTGTGGCTTTACCTCTGCATTCTGCAAATGATCATTATTATTATTATTATATTATTATAATTTATTACCTCACAGTGTTGTTTGAATGTTTGTTTGTTTTTTAAGATTATCAACGATGTTTTCCTCTATTTTCGAACATCTTTAAGCTAACCATTTACAAAATAATAATAAAAAAATATAAATATTTTGATAAGTGATGTTCCTAGTAAATAGTCCTTAGAAAATTATTCATAATACCTCTTACAAACAGATCCTCTTCATATATATGGCTTTAGATTCTGTTACCTATATCCTCTTTAATCATTTCTAGTATCATATTGTATTTATTAATTACGTCCTTTGGAGGAATATTTGAAAAGTCTAAGAATGAAGAATTTCTTTACCGATTGTTGATCCCCCGTGATAAACTTCAACTATAATTACCTCTCCAATACTTCCAGTAACTTCCCTCCACTCGATCTGAACCTTAAAACAACGAAAAAAGGCGAATATCCATGTATATCCTCTTGATTTTAGCACCAGAACAGTCCCCCACGACCTGTCTCGACCCTGAGGTTTGTTTACATTTTGGAGAGGGGGTGGATGGGTGGGGGAGGGGGGGGGGAGTGGGAGGGGTGTAATGCGGCGGATGGTCAATAGATGGCGCTGGGAATGCGGGCCGAGGAGGATTTGTTTAATTTGCCATTAGATTGTGTGATTGCGTATGTATCTGTGTATAGATAGATAAATATGTATATATGTGTATATATAAATAAATACATATATATATACATATACATATATATATATATATATATATATATATATATATA
>NW_028234404.1:7291592-7296900 GCF_977035675.1 Penaeus japonicus
TTTTTTTTTTTCAAAAGTATCTGATTACCGTTCCAGGAGAATCTAATACTGTTAACCTTGAGAGAATTGTATTCAGTTCAACTGGGATTCCCTAAAACCTTGACATTGTCTCCTTCAAATAGAGCTGTGGTTTTAAAATGCAGGTAATGGATGATCTGCATTGCTGGATATCTATCTATTCTCAACAGATAGTTTGATAAGGAAGAAACAAATGATGACATGAAGTGATTATGCGCTTTCCGCAATTTTTATTATTATTATTATTATTATTATTAATTATTCTTTTATTATTATTATTATTATTTTGTGTGTGTGTGTGTGTGTGTGTGTCTGTGTGTGTGTGAGTGTCTCGAACAAAACATGAAGAAAATTCTGTGAAAAATTCATGCTGAATGATTTGTAAACATAACAACGAAAGGAAAAAACATGAAAACACTATGCTTCCTCATGGAGTAATACAGCGAAAAGCTCTCGGTATACACGTGTATTTTCCGGCTTTCCCCCTCGTTGCGTTGTTTACAGAAATTCGTATTTTTGTATATATATATAAAGACCACATTTATTGTCTTATACGAAAACAACTTTCCCTAAGCTATTGTCATGCTGTTGTTTAGGCAAAATAAGATATTACGATAATGATTTTAAATTAAGCAAAGGGGTTCAAGCAAAAGCTAAGAAAGAAAGAAAGAAAGAAAGAAAAAAAAAACACTGAACATAGCCTAGCCAGCACTTACTATGATTTATTAAGTAGCTATTACATGTCAAAGAATTTTATTCCTATGCCATTTTCATCAAATAAAACCGGAAATTAACCAGTACTGATTAATCAGTCGTCAGTTACAGTTGTCATCAATGCAAGGATAAATGATAATATTATTGGCATTCAGTCAAACATTTGCTCTTTCAATATGAATCCTGCATTTTGCAATTTGCACTATTACAATAATTTCAATTTTATGAATTTATTATACTTTTTAGTTATAAAAACAACAACTTTGCTTAGAATATTGGTGTCAATGAACACATTATTTTCTTTCAAGTTCTCACCAGACCGTATAAGATTGATTAGCTTTTGTGACCGGATCTTGTTAGGTCTATCACAACTCACAATTCAATCAATAATACTCCAGTGAAATAGGTTATTCCACAATAGTTGATATCACAATTTTGTAAATAATCATTTATCATTCCTTTCAATTATTTAATGAACTAGCATACATTTATTTAATCCTGTCACAGCCACCGGGACAGATGCGCTCAGCTGACCATGAGTCCTTGCTCTCATACTTGTTTTTTGTTGTTTTTATAATATATATATATTTTTTTTTTGTCTGTTGTATATATATATAGTCCCTTGTCTCTAAATCTTCACTCAACCTATGAGGAAGACTCGTTGGTAATATGCAAGGGTCGAGGTATTAAACAAATAGAAAAAGAACCTCTTTTTTTCTATCTCTTCTCTTTCTTCTTTTCTTCTCCCTTTCCTCTCTCTCTCTCTCCCTTCTCTCTTCTCTCCCCTCTCTCCTCTTTCTCCCCTCTCTCTCTTCTCTCTCCTCCGCTCTCTCTCTCCAATCCTTCTCCCTCTCTTCTCTCTCTCTTTCTATCGTTCTCTCCTCTCTCTCATCCCCCCCACCACACGTACACTACACTATGTAGAAGATTTTGCGGAAGATCGCAAAGAAATACATTCATATACAGCGAAGACATGTATCCTACAACACAGAAAAAAAAAGGTTTCAAGAAAAAGGAATAAAAAAAAAAAAAAAAAAAAAAAAAAAAAAAAAAAAAAAAAAAAAAAAATATATATATATATAAAAATAATATATATATGTATGAAATATTATATATTATGTATAATTATATATCATTATATACACTTGATAATGTGATATATGTGGTATAGTATTTTGTTATATAATATATATATAATTACTTGCAAGACGAGGAGGAAAACTACATTGCGAATGCTCTCTCAAGAAAAAAAAAAAAAAAAATTACATACATTATCATAAAAAAACGCAGATTATCACTTCTGTATAAAAATCATGATAACAATAACAATGATAATAAAAGTGATAGTGATAATGATATTGATAATGATGGTGATGGTAATCCTGGGAATGATAATAATTATGATAAAGATAATAATGATAATGATATCATTATGCCGATCTGTGATGATGAATAATAACATAAACATAATACACACAATAAGAGTGTGTTGTGTGTTTGTGAGTGTGTGTTATTTGTGTGTGTGTGTGCGAGCGAGTGTTGTGTGTGTGTGTGCGACTAACTAAATATATATAAAACTATATAAAATATAAATTAAATATCTATATATAAAAAAAAATAATATATAATAAAAATATATAAACAAATATATATATAAAAATTGTAATAATATAACTATAATATACATGTATATATTTGTATATATCACACCCACAACCCACACACACACACACACACACACACACCCACATAAAAAATATATAAATAAATAAAAATATAAAATAATATAGTATAAATATTAAAAAAAAAAAAAAACTCTAAATAACACATACTATAATAAATAAATATACCTAACAATATAATAAAAAAATATAAAAAATATAAAAATATACATAATAAAAAAAGTAATATCAAAAAAAAAACTATCTAAACAAATATATCTACAAAAATCTATATATAAATATAAAACAATCAACAAAACCACCACACAATCTCATATACCATAAAAAAATAAAAAAAAAATCAAAACAATAACAAAAAAATAATATATAAAAAACAAAAAAATGTAAATGTATCCAATATATAAGTTAAACAAGCCTATCTAAAAAACTCTAACACACATATAACAAACAATAAAAACAAATAAAATATAAAAAACTCTACAAAAAACTATACTAAATACACACCCACACCACACACAACTGCACACACACACCCCACCCACCCACACACCCACACATAAAAAAAAACAAGATATCTAAATACTAAATAAATAAAAATAAAACACATCAAAAAACTAAAAACACCGCCAAAAAACCACAACTAACAAACAATAAATACCCAGCAAAACTGAATAGATACCAAAGCCTATATCTCCAAAAAATGGTGTGTGTGTGATCGCGCGTTTGTGTGTGTGTGTTTTTTGGGTGGGGTTTATTTATTTTTTGCTTTTGTGTGTTTGGGTATGTGTGGGTGTTTTGTTTTACTCTACTATCCCGTCAAACTATCCAAAAAAAATACATACACCACACCTTAAAAAAGAAAATATGAAAAAATTTTAAAATTTTAAAAAAATTTTTATATACTTTAAGTAATATTAATATAAATAAATATAAAAAATTTTAAAAATATACAAAAATAAACATATACAAAAATAAAATATAAAATACAAATGTTGGGAAGAAAAAAAAATATATATAAATATAATATAAAATATATAATATATATATATATTAAATTATATAAATACTTGCAAAACACTCATTTTTCCTGTTTTATAAAAAGGCAGATAAAAACCCCCCAAACACAAAAAAAGATTTATATGTAAAAAATGTTTTATATAATAATATAATATATAAAACTATATATATAAAAATAAAGTAAAAATATTTTATAATAACCCTATGAATATATAAAGAAAAAGTAATATATATTAAAAAAAAATCTATATCTAACTAAATTTTCTATCAAACCTTTTATAATTAAAATCTATATCTATATCTTATCTAAATTTTAACTATATATATATATAAAAAAAATATAAATATATTGGGCTTTTCAAAAATACATGTATTTTTTTAGAAAAAAACCTCCCTCGAAAAAGCGTCAAATAAACATCCTTGCTGTTTAGGGTGTTCGGGCTCATTATACCTTTTTTATATAAATATATAATATTATAATATTTTATATAAAAAATTTTATATTAAAAAAAATAAATATATTTTAAGTATAAAATATGTATTAAAAAATAAAAAGTAAAATTTTATGTATCAAAATAAAATATATATATAAATAAAATATAATATATTTTTTAAAAATATATATATAAATATATAAAAATATATAAAAATATAAAAAAAGTGCAAAATTACATATATTTTCAACATATTATATATAAAAAAAAAATATTATATATAATATATTTAAATTTAAATTAAATAATTTTACAAACATAAAAAGGGGGGGTTTTTTGGAAAAAACAACACAAAATTAAAAATTGATTTGATTAAATTTGACAAACAGCAAATTGTATTCCCCCCTTTTGAACAAATAATTTTCCTCAAAAAAAAATATTGGGTTTTCAACACAAAAAAAGTCTTTTTAAGGGCGAAAATTTTGAGTGAAAACAGGGGAGAGAGAGAGAGAAAAGGGGAGAAGAGGCGGAAAAGAGAGAGAGAGGGAGGAGAGAGAGGGGGAGAAGAGAGAGGAGAGAGGGAAGAAGAGGGAGAAAGGGAAGAGAGAGAGAGAAAGAGGAGAGAGAGAGAAGGATAGGAGGGGAAAGAGAGAGAGAAAGAGAAACAAAAAAGAGAAGACAGATAAAGAACAAACAGCCAAATAATTTAAAAAAGAAAAAACAAATCAATGAGAGAAAGAAAACAACAAAACAGATAAAAAGGGGAGAGAGAGAAAAACAACCCAAAAAACAAAAACAGATAAAAATAGAGAGGGGCAAAAAAAAGAGACTATACAAAAAAACCCCCCAAAAAAAAAAAGAAAAAACCCCGCGCTTCCCCAAAAAACAACCGCCTTTATGGGCCTTTTAAAAAACCCGCGTCGAAAAAAAATCGCCACTTTCAAAACCCAAGGGTTTTGGGGAAGTTTCGCCCCTTGCTTTCCCACACATGGGCGAGTTTTAACAGTAAAAATCGGGTCCCAGCATCCCCCTGATTCCCGGGTAAATGCCTTTGAGGAAGGGGGATAAACTTTTATAATTTTTTTTGGGGGATGGGTACGTGTTCGTTGGGGTTTTTTGTATGTGTGTGTGTGGGGGGGGGGGTGAAAGGGGGGGGGGGGTGTTGGGGGGGAGGTGAGGTTGGGGGGGGGGGGTGGGGGGAGATGGTTTGGTTTTGTTGTTTTTGGGGTGTGTGCAGGGGGGGGGGGGGTTTGTGTGGTGTTTTTTTGTTTGTTTGCTTGTGTGTTTTGTTTTGTTTTGTGGGGGTTTTTGGGGTTTTGTTTTTGAACGTGTGTGTAAAATTTTATGTGTGTGTAAGTGCCTTTCGGGCGAGTGTGTGGTGTGGGGGGGGGGTTGTGGAAAACTGAACGTGTGTGTATGTTTTATGTTTGTGTATGTTGTGTG
>NW_028234404.1:7297000-7312000 GCF_977035675.1 Penaeus japonicus
ATAAATCGGAAACAAAGGAGAAACAACAACAAAAAAAGAGAGAGAAAAGCCAAGTAAAAAAAAAAAGCTAAAAACTCATTTTTAAGAATTTTTAAACAAAAAAAAATCGAAAATACAAAATAGAGTGAGCGAAAGAAGCACCAAAAGAGAGATAGGAGCGAGAGACGAAGAGAGAATTACCGAGAGTGTCTGAGCTGCTCGTATTCTCGTAACACAGACAGATGGTATTTTGAAAAGGGGGGGGGGGAGCGCCGCGGCTGAGCACTCGCCGAGCCTAACGGAATACGATTTTTCCGCCAGTTGTGCGAATCCGTTTTACGAAAACGAGGGAGGAAAACGGTCGAAGATTCCCGAGTTCGTTTAGGTTCGTATTTTCTGGATTTTTTTTTTTCTTTTTTTTTTTAATGTTTATAGTCGTATATAGGTCGGTTGATAGATGGATGTAGATGTAGGTATAGATGGATATGTACATACACGCACATACGCACATGGAGATATATAGATTGATGTAGAAATGAGCGTACTTATAGACGTATAATGATAATATATTAATTTTTATTTAGAATCAATTTCGCTTTTTTTCTTTTTTTGTATTTTTTATAATCTCTAAACACACGAGCTCTCTCTCTCTATAATATTTAGAATATATATATATATATATATATATATATATATATATATATATATATATATATATATATATATATTATATCAGCTACCTTTCCTCCTTCTACCTACCCCCCTCCCCGTCCCTCCTCCTTCCTGTCTACCTCATTCCTTTTCACATAACAACCCTTCTGTCAGCTCCCCCCCTCCCCCCTCCCCCCTCTTTTACCAACTCTTTCCGTCCCACCTCCCCTCCTTCCCTCATTTTCTCCTATCCTCCCTCCCTTCCTTCCCTCCCTCTTTCCCTTCTTCCTTCCTTCCCTCCTTCTTTCCCTGCCTCTTTCCCTCCCTCCCTCCTTCTCTCTTTTTTCCCTGCCTCTTTCCCTCCCTCCCTCCTTCCCTCCCTCCCTTCCCTCCTTTCTTTCCCTCACTCCTTTATTCCTTCCTTCCCACTCTTGTTCCATCCCTCCCCCTCCGTCCCTCCCTCCCTCCCTCCCTCCCTCTCCCTCTTTTCCCATAGTGTGAGGGTGGGGGGGGGAGGGAGAGGATGAGGGATGAGAAGAAAAGGGAAAGGGAGAGCAAAATGAGGGAGAAGGGAGGGATTCGGAAGGAGGGGGGTGGAGGAGGGAGGCGAAGAACCGTAAAGAAAGAGCAAAGGGAAGAGGAAGGAAGAGAGAATAAACGGAAGGAGGAAGAAAGGGAGAATTAAGAGGAAGGAGGAAGAGGAAGGAAAGAAGGAGGAGCAGGAAGAGGAGGGAAGGAAAGAGGGGGAGGAAAGTCGTGATTCGGGGAGAGGAGAGGAGAGAGAGGAGAGGAGGGAGGGGGAGGAAAGTCGTGATTGGGGAAGAGGAGAGAAAGGAGGGAGAGGAGGAGGGGGGGGAGGGGGGAGGGGGAGAGGATAGAGTAAGATACGTTGAGCCGCTGTCCAATATAACGGGGTCCTGATACGATTTAGATTGATACCATGAATTACCGGAAGTCCTCCTGTGTTGGTGCCGACGTGATGCGCATCACACCTGCACGAGGCGAAAGAAAGGGGGAGGGAGGGGGAGGGGGGAGGAGGGAGAGGAGGGTGTGTGTGGGAGAGGAGGTGGGAGAGTGTGTGTGGGAGGGAGAGGGAGAGGAGGGGGGGAAAGGGAGATAAGGGTTGTGGGGAGGGGGGTAGATAAAGTTGTTGGAGGGGGGGGGGATGGAGGAAAGGAGGGTGAGAAGAGTATGAGGGAAAAGGGAGGGGAGAGAAGGGGAAGTGGTTGGAGGGAAAGGGAAGGGTGTGTGTGTGAAGGGAGGGGAAGTGTTAGAGGGAAAGGAGATGGGGGGGGGGGAGAAGGAAGTGAGGGGAAGGCAGATAAGACTGAGGGAGAATGAAAGATTAGAAGGAAGGGAAAAGAGTGAAGGGTGCGAAAGAGGGAAGGGGGAGGGGGTAGAGGGAGGAAAGAGGGGTAAGAAAGGGAAGGAGGGTAGGGGGAGAGAAGAACTAGAAGGGAAATAGGTAAGTGTTGAAGAAGAGGAAGAGGAAGATTGGAGGGAGGGAAGAGTGGTAAGAAAGGGAAGGAGGATAGGGGGAGAGAAGAAATAGAAGGGAAGTAGGTAAGTGTTGGAGAAGAGAGTGAATAGAAGAAGGGAGGTGGAGGGCAAAGGTAGGAGTTTGAAGGGAAGTATTACGGATGGAGGGAAGGGGAGAGGAGTGGAGTGAAATCATAGGAGTGGAGGAGAAGGGGTGGAGGGAAATGATAGGAGGGGAGGAGAAGGGATGAGGGAAGGATTAGGAATGGAGGGAAATGATAGGAGAGAAGGAGAAGGTGTGGAGGGAAGGGGAGTGACGTGGAGGGAAACGATAGAAGTTAGGAGGGAAGGTGGAGGGAAAAAAACAAATAAGCTTGGAAGGATGGCAAGTTTAGGATTCTAGGGAAGGAGGGAGGTTTAGGAGAGGGAGGGAGAGGGGGGGTTGTATGGAAGGGGGGGAGAGGGGTTCAGAAAAAAGAAATATGCGGCTCATAAACTCTACGGTTTTATAAGATTTTTTTTTAAAGGAAGGGGGTCATTTGATGCAGTTTATGTAAAGACTGATAGATGAGAATGAGAGAGAGAGGGAGAGAGAGAGAGAAAGAGAGAGAGAGAGAGCGAGAGAGAGAGAGAAAAAAAAAAAGAGAGAGAGAGAGAGGTGCGGGGGAAACACATACACGCAGAATGAGATAGATAAATGGAGAGAGAGGGAGAGAGAGAGAGAGAGAGAGAGAGAGAGAGAGAGAGAGAGAGAGAGAGAGAGAGAGAGAGAGAGAGAGAGAGAGAGAGAGAGAAAAAAAAAAGAGAGAGAGAGAGAGAGAGAGAGAGAGAGAGAGAGTGCGAGCGAGGGAGAAAGAGAGAGCAAGAGAGAGAGAGAGAGAGAGAGAGAGAGAGAGAGAGAGAGAGAGAGAGAGAGAGAGAGAGAGAGAGAGAGAGAGAGAGATCTGATACATAGATACATGCAGAAAGAGCGAGATTATGTATCGATGAATACATATACAGGAAGAGAAAGATTGGAAGAGCGATGGATAGGATAGGCGGATAAAGAGAGAGATATGTCGATAGATAGGTAGAGGGAGAGAGAGGTAGAGAGAGAGGGGGGAGGGGGCAGAGAGAGACAGAAACAGAGAGAAAGAGGAGAGAGAGAAAAAAAAATTAGAGAGAGAGAGACAGTCAGAAACAGAGAGTGAGAGAGAAAGAGGGAGATGGAGACACAACGGAAAGAGACTAGAGAGAAAGGGAGAGCATCGCACAATGAAATATTTATTTCCTCAGACAATTTTTTGACACAAAGACACGTTGTATCCATTCTACTGTTTTCCTGGTTAGTGTACATAGGTTAGACGTATCTAGTTTATATACCAAATCTCGCAAAATTAATGATGATAAATTTCGTTTGAATTGCTCTGACTATTCTTATATCATATAGATAGACTGTATGATATAATGTAGAGACAGAGTGTTGTATTCCTTTAGTTTGACTTTTCAATAGTATTGAAAATCTCAAGTTAATATTGTCCTGGCGAGAGTTTTCAAGAGTCCGTACCTTGTTCAATATGGAGTCTCTGCCACTGTGATTAGTGTTATCTTTAGGTACTTTAGCTTGTCTTGGTCCTTTTGAAGGGGACATAACATTAATTTAAAACATCTTTTGCCTAACACCAAAGCAATTTTCCGGCAATCCGTTCAATTGTATGGTTCCATTGTGTATTATCTTCAATTTGGCCAGAGATTATTCTTCGTATAACCTTTCCGCGTCTCCCATTGGCGGAACGACCGGAAAGGGGGAGTGACCGTGTGGGCTGACTCCGCCCCGTTTGCGCGTCCCTGAACGATGATTGGTCCGCCGCTCTCACCCAATGCGCCTATCGCTTAACAAGAGGAGATAGGTTTAACAAGCAAAGTTAGTATTGGGAAATCTCCATTTAGATCTTGTCTGCGGACCATATTACTTCATATGTACGTAATCAGCGGAGCGAACGCGCTTTTCATAATCAAACATTGAAAGAGTGGATTCCCGAGAAGTGAGTTTGTCGCGAAACTCCTGTGCGACATGTTGACGGCTCCGCCACCCCCATCAATCGGTAAGTACCCCATATTACCAGCGTATTTTGCAAATTTACTCTTAATTACCAGCGGCTCTGGGCTCATTAAGGGGTGCAAATGTGATAGGCACTGGCGAGATTTGATTTGTTGGCCGAGATCAGACACCTTAGGCAAGCTTTTTGGGTTTCGTCAAGTATTCTCCGGGATGTTGTGCCGCGTCTTTTGGTGGGAAGAGGCCGCGCTCGAACCAGCTGTTCCGACCGCGCCGCGACAGGTGGCTTTCCCTCAAGAGCCGTGTGTAACCTGACATCCCAGATGGTCTAAGGTTTGCAGCCTGCAGGTGGCTCGTTTGCCTGTTTGAGAGTCCGTTTGTCAGGGAATAATTGACTCGGAGTTATTGTGATTTCGTTTCCGTGAAGAGATTGAGGGAGCGGCGTGACGCATGCAAATCATGTGATCGGCCGTCGGATATTCTACCGCGGAATGGATACGCTATAAGTTTATTACAAATTTGCAAGTAAGGCGTAGGATATTATTTCATAATCATTGAAACAGGGAGTTCTAAGTGTAATAACATACGATTAAAGACTCCGTGTGATAGTCATATATCTGTGGATTTTCGTTAAGTATTAGACGAAAGCTTTATTCCAAGACCTATATATCCTGAACTACAAAATATCCGTTTCTACAAATTTACCAAGCGTAGAATTAATTCATAATCTAATCGCAACCCTACGTGAAACATAAGTTACGACGGCCTCATAAACTCCATAAAATCGCTCACCGCTATTGTGAACATCTAAAATAAAATTACATTCAGCGCCACTTGAAGAAAACAAAAGGAAAATTAAAACCAATCTACAAGTTACAACACTTTCCGCACTAAACAACTTTTCTGAACGGAAAATTAACTAGTGTTACCCATCGTAAACAGGCGGCGAAATACCTGTACCGGGCCAGAAAGGGTATATTACAAGGCACTGTAGTTAATCGAAGTGCCATTCAGAATAAATGCCAAAAACCGCGCCTTATTGAGGTGAATACATATATTCACTATATACCATTGGATTCTCCGCATATAGCTTGAATGCCTAAGGTGATATAATTCCATTCGTTAGTTTATTTATATTCTATAAATCATTTTCGAAGTAGTGATTTCGCACAGCGGGGTTTTATGTATGTAAGCGAAGGAGCGGAACATCAGATTAAAAGGCATTAAATCGTAGATAAACGGAAACCAGAGCATTAAGAAACAAGATATCGCATCACCTTCGCTTACTTCCGGTAATGATCACCTGACGCTCAAAATCCCAACCCGATAAGACCCGGATTTAAAAGGATTCCTTATCCGATTTTTTTTTAACCGCTTTATTTTTGTAAAACAAATCCGATTTCTGGAGTAAAGAATTCACGTCTTAAATCGGGATTCGGAAATAAACTACAACAAGTTTACGTATGGTTTTGAAGATCGAGATACGACATGGATTAATTTTATGACAGCGGTCGGGTTTTTTTATCGGCCAAGGGGGAAATAATTCACTGCGTGTAAGACAAGCCCTTTCGAATGGGACACGGCGTCGTTTTGTTCAAATTGTTGTTATCATCATTATTATTATTATTATTATTATTATCATTATTATTATTATTATCATTATCATCATTATTATTATCATTATTATCAGTATTATTATTATTATTATTATTATTATTATTATCAAGATCACTATTATTATCATGATCACTATTATTATCCTCATTATTATTATTATCTTTATCATTAATATTATTATTTTTTATCATTATTTTCATTATCATTATTATTATTATCACTGATGTTATTACTATCATTATCATTGCTATCATTATCAATTTTATTATCATTACTATTATTATCATAATTAATAGTAATGATTATGATTATACTATCATTATTAGTATAATATCACCACTATTAATACCATTGCCGATTCATATATTTTTATACATAATATTACTAATAAATTCGACATTATCATTACTAAAATAATGATAATTTTGAGAATAGTAATAGCACTAATACCAATAGTATATTTTGTAATAAGAAAATTAGTAATAATTATAGGGAGGATACGAGTAATAGACATAATAATTATGGTCGTATTGGTAATATTATTTTAATAATTGTGGTAAAAATAATAATTGGAATTATTATATTCATAGTAATATATATCACAGTTGTGGTAGCGCTACGGTTGTGGTAGTTAATAGTAATTTTATAAAAATACAACAGTAAAAACAGCATTGATAGAATTAATAATTATAACGATGGTCGTCGAAATATTAATGATAATGATAACAATAGTCTTCCCCGTTTGATCATCAGAACTCACGCATAAAAACGAAAACAAAGAAAGCAATGCAATTAGAATTGTTTAATTATGATATTGATATCAATCTGTATAAAACATCACATCTTAATATTTTGGAAATTTGTTAATGTCCATTTTTCATTTGAGTTCTTCTTAAAAGGTGATATTGTTCGTTAAGGAGCCTGGTTATCAATGCTTTATATTTTGTTAGTATATATACAATCATATTTTTTGATAAACAAAATAATTTCCAGGATAATTTCATCTTTCGTGTGTTTATTCTCATGACAAGAATTTTTTGAAATCATATCGCATCTCTCTTCAAAATAACAATTTTCCCAAAAAAAATCACACAGTGTGTATATATATACATATATATATATACATATATATATATATATATATATATATATATATATATATATATATATATATATATATATATATATATAATATATATATATATATATATTGTATATATATATATCTATATATATTATATATATATATTATATGTATATATATATCATATATATATATATATATATATATATATATATATATATATATATATATATATATATATACACACATACATATACATACTTATTTCTTTATATAACCAAAATCCAAGAGATTTTCTAAAAGAGCCACATCCCCTCGACTTCCAGGCGTGAGCAAGGACCTGGTCGACGATCTGAACAAGAATGTCACGAACAAGAACCAAAGCGGAGGAGGCGGAGGCGGAGGCGGCGACGGAGGGACATCTCTCACCCAACTCGAGTCTCCGCCGCCCACGCACACCTCACACGCCCTCATTCACGCTCATCATCACCAGCAAGGGCCGCCCACGTTAGCCAACTTGGACGCCCAGTCTTCGGCTACTAACGCCAGCCACAGAGCGGATGTAAGTGGCTTTACGGTTAGTTCTTTGCCGTGTTTTGCGTTGGGGTTGTCGGGGGGGAGGGGGTGGGGGGATCTGGCTTCCGTCTTGGGCTTTTCGAGGGCTATTTCGGTCTTAGGATTCTTGGGATTCTTATTCCTATTCTTATTCTTGTGATTCTCATTCTTATTCTGATTCTTATTCTTGTGATTCTTATTCTTATTCTTATTTTTATTCTTGTGATTCTTATTCTTATTCTTATATTTGTGATTCTTATTTCTTATATTTGTGATTCTTATTCTGATTCTTATTCTTATGATTCTTATTCTGATTCTTATTTTTGTGATTCTGATCCTTGTTCTTATTCTTCTTATTCTTCTTATTCTTATTGTTCATTTATTATTATTATGATTATCCTTATTATCTTTATCACCATTAGTTTCATTATCATCATTACCATTACCACTATCTTCATTTTTTGTTATCATTATTATCAAAATAATAGTGATGATAATAAAGATAATATTATCACTATTATTATGATAACGGTGATAAGAACGCTCTTAAGACTTAGATCAGTAACTGTTATAATTTTTATTATTATTAATGTTATTATAATCACTCTGATTATCATTATCATTGTTGGTGTTGTTATTATTATCATAATTATCATCACTATCATTATAATTATGATTTTCCTATTGTTATTATCAT
This sequence comes from Penaeus japonicus, assembly GCF_977035675.1. NCBI lineage: Eukaryota > Metazoa > Arthropoda > Malacostraca > Decapoda > Penaeidae > Penaeus > Penaeus japonicus. The sequence continues at coordinate 7,305,101 of NW_028234404.1, forward strand.
CATTATTATCATTATCTTTATCAGATTTCGTAGTTCTAATTGATATAATGAAAACCAGAAAATGAAATAACGATAGAAAAGAATAAAACGAAGAAAATTGAAATAATCCTGAAAATATATGCAATAACAATAAAGATACGAATAAACAAAAAAACAAAACATTCCACACTTCCAAACTTCACCCCCCCAAAACAACAAAAACAACAACAACAACAACAATAACAAACGCTAACCCCTTTCCTATCTCATCCCCGCCTGCACAGGTATCGGGCGGCCTCGGCACGATGGGCGTAGGCGGCAGCGATTCGGACAAGTCGGTGAAGCCCAAACGACACCGGACTCGATTCACGCCCGCGCAACTTAACGAACTGGAAAGGTCTTTTGCGAAGACTCACTATCCGGATATTTTCATGAGAGAAGAATTGGCAATGCGGATTGGGCTGACGGAGAGCAGAGTCCAGGTAAGGAGAGATTGTTCTGTTCAAAGGGGGGTTTCTGGGGTGGGGGGTTTCTGGGGGGGGAGGGGATTGGAAGGGGTATGTGGGTATGAGGGAAGGTGTTTTTTTTTTTTTTTTTTTTTTATCAGTGGAGTTTTATGGAGGTTCGGATTCTTGAAGGTGTGATGTGTGTTCAGCTGAAGGAATAAGGTGTCTCAAGATTTTCCTTTTTTTTTTTTTATTATTATTTTTTTTAACGCTTACGAAACGCGTGGTTGAAGACAGACACTAACAGTTCGCAGCGCACGAGGCGAAGACACGGAAGAAGAAGAGGAAGAAGAAAATACAAAAAAAAAATAAGATACATAAAGACAGAAAGATTTAGCAAGAACGGTCGACAACATCAGCGTAATCTTGCATGTATGGCTGGATTGAAGCCGATAATAATTAATGGTTACGCCTGTACCTTGCATAATTAAAGCCAATTACCGGCCGACGGATTGGTCATAGAGTTCACACAGCGAGACAGCGAGAGTGTGAGTGAGTGTATTGTCATGAAATTCTCAAAATCAATTTTTTTTTTAATGCGGGAGATTCGCTGATTTTGAAACCGAAGAGACCGTGAATAAATCTCTTCATTTTATTTATTCATTTTATTTATTTATTTATTTTTATAATACATTAAGTTCTTAAGTTCACGGTGAATATCAGCGAGTTGATAATAGAAATTTTGTTGCAACTGGTTCCCCGTTTTCCTATTGAAATAAACGAAAGCTCAGCGAGAGAGAGAGAGAGAGAGAGAGAGAGACAGATGATTGAGACTATCAAGATTATTACGCTGTGAAACGCTCTCTGCATTATAAAAAAGGCATTACTCGAACCAACCGTAAGGAAAGGGGAAAAAAATGTATACATATTGCCCGATTCATATATCACTCATAAATACGTTACGACTCCCAAAGTGACGTTTCAACGACTGGACCTGTTTTTTTTTTTTTTTTTTTTTTTTTTTAACTTCTGAATGCCGTCGGTTAATAATGTAAAACCAGCGTAGGGTCGGTGGTGTATAAGATGGATCCAATATTTACGATATTTCTTTTCGCGGGAAAACCATCACTCAGGGTTTTGTTTGTGCCCGCGATCTCTGTTCGAATTATACGCGCTATCTTATCTGACAATCAAACATCCATTCGTTTATTTTTATCTCGTTTACTCATCCTGCTCTATTCTTTCCTCATTTTCTTATCAATCAATATCATATTCTTTCATTTATTTATTTATTTTTTCTTTCCCCCGCATTTTCATTCTTTAATTAACGCGTAAGTTCTCCGCTATCGGATTCCCTCTCTCTCTCTCTCTCTCCCCCATTATTCTCTTTCCCTTCACCCCTTCCCCATTATCCCACCATTCACCCTCACCCATTCGCACCCGCGCGTGAGTTCATGAATATAATATTCATAGTACGGCGATGACGAAGTGGCTCACTGTTACGCGTCTCTCAAATGGAGTCAAATGGCTTCTCACTAAGGCCCTCCTCTCGCTCTCTCGCTCTCTCGCTCTCTCTCTCGCTCTCTATGTATCTCTCTCTCTCGCTCTCTCTCTCATTCTCTCTCTTTCTCTGTATCTCTCTGTATCTCTCGTTCTCTCTATCTCTCTCTGTATCTCTCTGTATCTCTCTGTATCTCTCGTTCTCTCTCTCTCTTTCTCTGTATCTCTCTGTATCTCTCCCTCTCTCTCTCTCGCTCTCTCTCTTTGTATCTCTCGCCCTCTCTCTCTGTATCTCTCGTTCTCTCTCTCTCTCTCTCTTTCTCTGTATCTCTCTGTATCTCTCTCTCTCGCTCTCTCTCTCTATGTATCTCTCCCCCTCTCGCTCTCTCTCTTTCTCTGCATCTCTCGTTCTCTCTCTCTCTCTCTCTCTCTCTCTCTCTCTCTCTCTCTCTCTCTCTCTCTCTCTCTCCCCTCTCCTCTCTCCTCTTCAATCCTTAAGTCTCTCTCCTCTTCTCTCAGACCTCTCGTACATTCTCTCTTACTATAATCTCTGCTCTACTCTGTACTCTTGTGTCTTTCTCTTTCCCTCTTTCCCTCGGCGCACGATCTCTATTAGGCAATATATACGTTAAGAAATAAACTCAAGGAAGCGAAGCAGAAAACCTCGTGGGGAACATTGTATATAAACTATAATAGTATGTGCATGTACGTGTGTACGTGTGTGTGTGTGTGTGTGTGTGTGTGTGTGTGTGTGTGTGTGTGTGTGTGTGTGTGTGTGTGTGTGTGTGTGTGTGTGTGTGTGTGTGTGTGTGTGTGTGTGTGTGTGTGTCTGTGTGTGTGTGTGTGTGTGTGTTGCTGTACGTATGGTTCCGTATATGTACGGAAATCTGCACGTCAGCACCATAACATCACCAAAAGAATACCCTGGAACATTATACCTCCTCTCTTTTATAATACATATCCTCCCTGTTTTTTTCCTAATTACCATCACTTTCTCATCTTTTATTTTTATTATTATATATATATATATATATTTTTTACTCGCTCAAGAATAACCTCTTTAATATCCAAAGGCTAGACCGCGCCGCTCGCAAAATTACCCACAATGCCCCGCGGGGTTGGTAGGCTTGGTTGTAACTCCTGTGCTATGTTAGGTTAGAAAATGGAGTGTATTTTTGGGGGCGTGAGGTTTAGGGCGGTGAGAATATTATTTTATTTTTGTTTCATGTTTAAGTTTTTTGTTTTTTTTTCTATTGGATTGCTAGATTTTTTTTTTCTTCTTCTATCGGGTATGGTTTTATTAATTCAATGCGGACATGTATAAAGGTTAGGTTAGGTACTTCCCTTGTGGTTCTACGTGTTAAGCTGAAGATAATTCTTAATGATATTCAAAGTTATCTTAAATTCTCTTCCGCATTGATCCCAAACTGCCATCAGTGGGTCAGATGGATAGTATGACGTCACCACTGACATTGTTCGATGTGACGTCACAGGTTCAGGGAATCTTTCTTTTGGAGAATTTTTTTCTTGGAAATATATTGGTCCATGTAAGATAACATGCATAATTATGTAAGTTGATTTTAAGAAGAGTTTGTATGATTAGTTCACTTAGATAATCAGAAAGATTTGAGATTATGCGTTTACTTTTATTTTTGATAAAATATGAAATTGGCAACAGTGTGAATTCGCACAATGTTGCCAACGTTGGATTAACAAAATGTAATTTTTTTGCATTCGCCTAAACTTGTAATCTTTATATTCGCGTTAATATATTAGTTATTAAATACGTAATCTTGTTGATCATTATTCAATAATAACTATATACAATTAACTAAAAACAAAAATAAAGAACAACCAAATGATAATCAATTTCCTCTCCCGAAAAAAGCTATAAATAAAACATAAACGAATGAATAAATCAGAGTATAGGCTATATATAAAAAAAAAAATCCTGTCGCCCGAAGTGGGATCGGATATCACATCAAAGAATCAAAGCCCGCGCTCCTGATGGCTAAGGGATCACCAAATGGGATCTCGGTGTCGCTACTGGTCCTGTGGGAATCGTAACACCCCCTTCCCCCCCTACCCCCTCCCTCCCCCTCTCCCTTTCCCTCCCCTTTATCACCTTCCCTCTCCCTCCCTCCCTCCCTCCGTCCTTCCCTCTCCCCCCCTCCCCCTCTCCTTTTCCCTCCCCTTTATCACCTTCCCTCTCCCTCCCCCCCTTCCCCCTCCCCCCACCACCCCTACCGATCAAATTACCCCGAGATGAGACATTTGTCCGGGAATTTAACAGATATCGAGTCCTCTCCGCTCGGGGTGTGTCCCGATTTTGTTTTTGTTTATTTTGTCTCGCTTTCTCTGTGCCTACATTGAGACATGGGTATCTTTTTGTTTGTTTTTTTTCTCTTTTATGCTCGCTCTCTCTATCTATCTCTTTCTCTTTTGTGATCTCTCTCTCTCTCTATCTATCTCTCTATCTATCTATCTATCTATCTATCTCTTTCTCTTTTATGATCTCTCTCTCTCTCTCTCTCTCTCTCTCTCTCTCTCTCTCTCTCTCTCTCCCTCTCTCTCTCTTTCTCTCATTCTCTCTATTTCTCTATCTACCTATCTATCTCTCAATCTATCTATCTATCTCTCTTCCTTTCATTTTCCACCTCCTCCTCTTCCTCCCCCACCCCCTTCCCTCCTCCTCCTCTTCTTCTTCTTCTTCTTCCTCTTCCTCCTCTTCCTCCTCCTCCTCCTCCTCCTCCTCCTCCTCCTCCTCCTCCTCCTCCTCCTCCTCCTCCTCCTCCTCCTCCTCCTCCCTCTCACACACATACACACACACACACGCGTCAGATCGCCATCGCCTTCAATATCGGCGATAATAAACGCTATCGGCAGTGGAATCTGTTTCCCCGTCGGCTTACCTGTTCGATCGGGATGGTGATCCGACAGCGAGGGTTGTGCCTTGCTTATCTACAAGGAAGTACCTGGGAATCGTATGGGAATGGGTCGTGGGAATCCGTAATTAAATGGGTATCAAGTGATGGGTTGTCTCGTCGTTTTGAGAGCGCGTGTGTTGATGGCGCGGAAGGGATTGTGAAAAGTTAGCGGGGCGGGCGGTCGTTCATGCGCTACGGATAGCGAGGTTTGGCGGTGAGGTTTCCGATGGCTTTGAGAGATGCGTTGTTGTTGTTGTTTTTATTGTTTTCTTGTGTTGGTAGATTAATAGTATATGCTTTTTTTTTGTTCTTACACGTCGTATCTTCTGAAATATATCTTCCCAATTTAGAATAATAACAGAAAGAAAAATCAAAATAGCCAAACCGCTCGATACCAAAACCGCTTAACCAACGACAATAACAAAGCGCTTACCATCCAAGAACCAGTAACCAACCACTCTACCACTATCCCTACCACAACCAAACCACACAATCTCTGACCTCCTTGTAGAACCCCCCCCCTCCCCTCCCTCCCGGAAAGACAGCCCGGTCTCCTTCGTGGGTTTTATAACCTATAGGAATTTGACATTAAGGGCGGGAAAATCACAGTTTGTTCAGAGCTCCTTCGAAATCTCGGGGATGCCTCTTGCGTGGGCTGGCGGTCAGAGCGGATCCGTGTGTGTGGGCGTGTGTACGTGGGCGTGTGTATGTGTGTGTGTGTGTGTGTGTGTGTTTATTGTGCTTGGTTTGTTTATATATTTGAAGAATTTTCAAGATTATTGTTTTCCTACAACCATCATCATTTTCTTCCTCCTCTTCCTCCTCCTCCTCCCTCCTCCTATTCTTTCTCATCCATCTCTTCTTCTCCCTCCCCTATTCTTCCTCATCCATCTCCTCTTCTTCCTCCTCCTTCCTCCTCCTATTTTTCCTCCTCCTCCTCCTCCTCCTCCTCCTCCTCCTCCTCCTCCTCCTCCTCCTCCTCCTCCTCCTTCTCCTCCTCTTCCTCCTTCTCCTCCCTCCTCCTATTCATCCTCATCCATCTCCTCTTCTTCCTCTTCCTCCTCCATCTCCTCCTCCTCCTCCTCCTCCTCTTTCTCTTCACCTCCCCGCATCCTCTTATCGCACCTATCGCTATCCATCAGTGTTTCTCACCTGTCTGTCAGCCGTACCCTTAGGGGGGGAGGGGAGGGGGAGGGGGGGATGGTCACTATGGAGAGAGGTCGGTGAAATTTATGGTTTTCTGTGCATGATGTTCTTCTGCATATGCTGAATCTTGTTTATATATTTTTTTTTGTATGTTAGATAAGTGTTTTCGTTTTTTTGTGTGTTTGTTTGTTTGATTGTTTTCATTTTCCTTTGCCATATGTTTTGTTCTCTCTTCTGCATATTCTTCGTTCTCAGTCTCTCTCCCTCTTTATCTGTCTCTGTCTCTCTCTTTCCCTTCCCCTTCCATACCAACCTTCCCTTCCATACCCTCCTCCCTTTCCATACCCTACCTCCCCCTCTCCCCATCCCCCTTTCCATACCCCTCCTCCCCTCCATACCCTATCTCCCCTCCATACCCATCCCCCTCCTCCTCCCCCTCCCCCTCCTCCCGACCTCCCGACCTCCCGTCACGTCAGATAGCGATCTTAATTACGAAGCGGCGGAACGCGCTACCGGTAATTGAAGATGAGGTGGATAATGGAAAAATCGATAAAAGGTGTGCGCAGAGGAGAAAAGGGGGGGACTGGGGATACGAACGGGGGGATTAATTCCTTTTGCCGAGTCATGGCGGTGGCGGCGACGGCGACGGCGCGCGCGTGTGTGTGTGTGTGTGTGTGTCGTAAGGGGGGATGGAGAGGGGGGAGGGGGGATGTGTGTGTGTGTGTGTGTACGTCGTAAGGGGAGAGGGGGGGAGGAGGAGAAGTGGGTGAGGGGGGATGTGTGTGTGTGTGTCGTAAGGGGGGAGGGGGGGAGGGGGTATGTGTGTGTGTCTGTGTGTCTGTGTGTGTGTGCGTTTCATAACAATATTGTGTGAATATGATTAACGGGGTTTTCTTGTCGTT
>NW_028234404.1:7317000-7327000 GCF_977035675.1 Penaeus japonicus
AGTGGTGATGGTGAAGGATTGTGGTGATAATGATGATGGTGATGATTGTTTTATCTTATTTAATTTCTTGTTTTGAAATCGAATTTGGAATCGAAATGAGCGTCTCCCACACAAAAAAAAAAAAAAATAGAAAAAAGATACACACACACACACACACACACACACACACACACACACACACACACACACACATATATATATATATATATATATATATATATATATATATATATATATATATGTATGTATGTATGTATGAATAAAACGAAAAAAAATGAAATGAAACGCATGCAGGAGTTGCCCCTTGCACACTCCCTGGACTCGGATTTTGCATTGCGCTTGCTTTTCTAGGTTGCATATTGCAAACATTCCAGATTACTTTGTTTATCAACATGTCAGCTAAGATTCAGAGAGAGAGAGAGAGAGAGAGAGAGACAGAGGTAGAAACAGAGACAGATAGAAAGAAAGAAAGAGAAAGAAAGGTAAGAGGTAAGTCAATATCACGCGAAGAAACACGTGATTTTAACTCATTCATCTTTCATATTTTTGAGCCAGTCCTATGATAGGTCAAGTCAGTATATTTAGCAACTAGATAATAGGCATTTCGTATTTACATCAATTCAGAAGCTTTTGTTAATGATCTTTGACCGTTTCCGATATTTTTAGATTGAAAGTAGAAGAAGAAAAAAAATAAAATAGGCATTTGAGACGGTGTCTTCAAGGGCCATGTTCTCAAGGGTCAAAGCCCATGTTCTCAAGGGTCAAAGGCCATGTTCTCAAGGGTCAAAGGCCATGTTCTCAAGGGTCAAAGGCCATGTTCTCAAGGGTCAAAGGCCATGTTCTCAAGGGTCAAAGGCCATGTTCTCAAGGGTCAAAGGCCATGTTCTCAAGGGTCAAAGCCCATGCTCTCAAGGGTCAAAGGCCATGTTCTCAAGGGTCAAAGGCCAAGATATTCCCCCGCGGTCGACGTCTTAAACCGAACTTTGCTGAAAATATAATGAGGCCAAGACAACGCTGTCATTTTTATGTGTAAAGTGTCTATAATTCAATTGTCTTTACTCCGTCTATATCCTTTCCCTTTTTTTTGTGCCATATTTAATTCACCTGCGAGCTGACCCGGTCGGTGTGAATTATTTGTCTGTCTGACATATGAGTTGGTTCAAAAATTTATTGAAACATTTTCCTGTGAATTGTTCAGACAGGATGAAAGGGGGGGGATATATTTACAAATCATAGATAGGAAAAAAAGGAAAAAAGAAAAAAAAGAAAAAATAGGAAAAATAAGAAAAGAAGGAAACGAAAGAAAAGAAAAAAAAAGGAAGGAAATAAAAAAAAGAAAAAAACAGAAAGAGAAAAAAAAGTAAATAAATAAATATATATATATATATATATATATATATATATATATATATATATATATATATATATAAGAAAAATCAATTTCCCAAAGCCTTTATTTGGCGTCCGGAAACACACGTCACCACCGAACACGTTCTCGACCTGCTGTTTCATCCTCCAGGAAATAACATTATTGCGTCATAGCATCTCTACGGCAAACAGGGAAGATCGATAATACACTAATTTGACCCTAATCGTGTGAGCGCAAATAGACCAGAATTGTTTAATGGCTTCGAGCGCCAGCCCGTGTTAGTTTTGCCCGGTAATTGTTAAATGTACTTGCCTTATCCCAGAATGGCCGGTGGCGTAGAGAACCTGTTTTGTCTTTATCGTGTTTTTCTTCCATTTATGAAATAGATTTTCTTTCTTTCTTTTTTTTTATCTTTTTTTTTTTTTGTTTGTTTCTTTGGGCTACATCTACGTTATCTATTTTTGTTTATTTATCTGTCTCTTCGCCTGTTTCTATCTGTACCTGTTATCTATTTTTCTGTTTCTCTCCGAAATCATGAATCTATCTACTTATATATTCTCTATGTATTGATATATTATTGTATCTCTTTTCTCTAACAAGAATCCTTATCTATCTATCTGTCTATCTAACTTGTCGACCCTCCTATTTCCACGTTGCCTCACTTCTCTTGTCCTCCTCTTCCTCCTCCTTCTTCTTCTTTTTCTTCTTCATCTTCTTCTTCTCCTCCTTCTTCTTCTTCTTCTTCTTCATATTCTTCTTCTCCTCCCCCTTCCTCCTCGTCCTCCACCTCCACCTCCACCTCCACCTCCTCCTCCACCTCCCCCTCCACCTCCCCCTCCACCTCCCCCTCCACCTCCCCCTCCACCTCCACCTCCACCTCCCCCTCCACCTCCACCTCCCCCCCTCCCCCTCCTCCCCCTCCACCTCCACCTCCCCCTCCACCTCCACCTCCATCTCCCCCTCCTCTCCCCCTTCTCCCCCTTCTCCTCCTCCTCCCCCTTCCTCCTCGTCCTCCACCTCCTCTACCACCTCCTCCTCTTATATTCATATTTACTTCCTATCTCCTCATGGTGTGACTGTTACACCTCCAGTTGGCAACCGCGCATTCATGATTCAAAGCGGACGATTAAAGATACAAAAACCTTCATTAAGAATTTAGATGTAAATATTGCATCTGCATGTAAAGGACTGGATCGTAACTCCTCTTCTGGTCGGAGTTTCGGAATCTATTTGGGGAAAAGGAAGGATTTCGTTGGGGTTTCGGGGATGGTCGCTTCGCTTCTTCTGTGACTTCGTGTGTTCGTGTGTTTGTGTTTGTGTGTTTGGGCTGTGTGATTTTGTTGTTGTTTTTTTTTTTTTTTGGTGGGTTTGTTTTGATTTCCTGGGTTGTGTGTTTGGTCTTTCTCTTGAGAGCGCGTTTTGTTTTCTTTTTTCTCTTTTTCTTTTTCTCTTTCTGTTTCTTTTTGGTTTTCTCTCTCTCTCTCTCTCTCTCTCTCTCTCTCTCTCTCTCTCTCTCTATCTATCTATCTATCTATCTATCTGTCTATCTATTTGTCTATATATCTATCTATCTGTCTATCTATCTATCTATCTATCTCTATTTCTCTATCTCTCTCTCTATCTTTTTGCATCTCTATCTCCTTAACCTCTTCTTCCTTCTTCCCCCACCCCCCCACCCCATTTCCACCCATCCTTCTACTTATGTGTGTGTGTGTGTGTGTGTGTGTGTGTGTGTGTGTGTGTGTGTGTGTGTATATATATATATATATATATATATATATATATATATATATATATATATATATACGTACATACAAACACGTAAGTGCACAAGCCGTCACCGGCGCCGAGGCTGGGAAACTCTACCGCTAAATAAATATTCATAAGCATCTGGCCTGCTATTCCGAGGCCGAACCCGTGTTTTCATATGGCTCAGTTTCCCGCTTCCCAAACAAGCAATTATGGACATTATCCCCTCGCTCGATAGGGCACAAATCCCCTCGACGGCGCCGTGCCATTATATATCTTGGCGGCGCGGGCATTAAGGTCGGTTTTCCCTTATCAATGGGTCTTCGGGATAAGCCGTTGGTGACGCGTGAATAAGCGAGGCTGCTGTACTTAATTACCTATTCATTGCATGGAGTTGGCACTTTGTCTCGATGCCGGCTAGGATCTGTTCCTCCGCCGCGTGTCCGATTCTTCTCCACTGCTCTTTCTCTCACTCTCTCTCTCTCGCTCTCTCGATCTCTCGCTCTCTCTCTCGCTCTGTCTCGCTCTCGATCTCTCGCTCTCTCGATCTCTGTTTCGCTTCGCTGCACCTCTCTGTCTTTCTCTCTCTCTCTCCATCTTCTTCTGTTTCGCTTTCTCTCCCTCTCTCTCTCTCTCTCTCTCTCTATCTATCTATCTATCTATCTATCTATCTCTTTTCTTCTCTGTGCCCTTTTTAAAACTTAAAATCTGTTGTTTTCACTTCCTTCGTTTCCACAATAAAAGAAATATATGTCTCATTATTATCGTTATTATTTCATTCATTACTTTTATTTGTTATCTTATTTATCATTTTCGTAATCCTTAAATTCATTCATGTATTTTATCGAATTCTAAACGAATAGAAACAGATTTTTTTTTTCTCTCTATGAATATTACTTCTGAGTAAATAATTCTTAATTGTATATCTTTCTATCGTTGATGGCTCTTAAATATTGATATTGCTTGATATTGCATGAATTACGAATCTTGTGAAGTGTCGTATTGCAATTGCGTGTTTTTGTTGATTGGGAAGGTGTTGGTTGTAAATATTTACTCCCCCCCCCCACTCACCCCCTCCTCCACCCTTCTTCTGTGATTTTTGTTGTATTTTCGTTGGCTCTCTTTCCTCTGCTCTTTCGTCCCTCCCCCTCCCCCTCCCCCCTCCCTCTTTCCTTGCCTCTAACTTTATAGCTCGATCTCTGTATCTATATCTAATTTATAATGAGATTTGTCCTTGTGAAGATGATTGTAATATATATATATTTTTTTTTTCTTTCAAACGTATGTGCAGATCAAGCATTATTGCTTAAAAATATTCCCTTGTATTATCTCAAAGTAACTTTTTTTTAGATATGGTAAATAAATATTATTATCTATTTTTATCTTCATCGTTTTTATCTTCTTTTTCCGTGTCCGCTTAATGATCAATATGATTTTTATATATTTTGGTGCCATTCTCAGTGACCGAGTTGCATTTTGCAATTTTCAAGTGAAAGATGCAAGGAAGGCAGTCAAGGCAATATTGCTGTGTGTCTATATACATTCAGAGTGGCACGAAGCCCAGCATTTTCACTTTGGATGCAATGATCTATCTATCTTTGTTTATTGTTTGTCTTCTTCTTTTTTTTTTTTTTTTTTGGGGGGGTCGTTGTATGTCGATGGTATTTCCTATAATCTCTACTTCTCTCTCTCTCTCTTTCTCTCTCTCTCTCTCTCTCTCTCTCTCTCTCTCTCTCTCTCTCTCTCTCTCTCTCTCTCTCTCTCTCACACACACACACAGACACACAAATACACACAATACAAAATAGCCCGGGGATGTTTGATCAGCCAGCCGTCAGGGAACTCACAAATTCTTCACTAACACTCAAAGACATGTTATTTTATTACCCCGGTCGGTCCACGGCAGCGCCAGGCTAGAGGAAGGGAGTAAGAGAGAGAGAGAGAGAGAGAGAGAGAGAGAGAGAGAGAGAGAGAGAGAGAGAGACTGAGAGACTTACATATATCCTTCACGAGCTATATCTACGATCGTGAATTTTCTCCCGCTTCGAAACCCACCTCCATCCATTTTCATTTCTCCTTCTTCTTCTTCTTTTTGCTTTTGTTTATTTTCATATACGACCAAACCCGTCGATTCCGATACTCCCCCCCCCAAAAAAAAAAAAATATATATATATATATATATATATTAATAGATATATCCTTCGGTACTTATTGATCTCATATCTTGCAAGGGTATTGGCCCATCGACTGAGATGTTTGGGATGTCTTGAGATATAAATAAACGGGCGGTTGCCACGGCGAGAGCTCAAGGGCCACGGGTCGAGCGACGACGGCAATCGATAGCTTCATATTTGTCGAAGGTTTTCTCGCTATCCTCCTAATCTTGGCTTCAGCTTGATCGATTGTCGATACCTTTGGCTGGGCCTTCCTCTTCCTCTTCTATCGTGCCCTTTGCCTTCTTCTTCTTCTTCTTCTTCTTCTTCTTCTTCTTTGTGTTAGGGGGAGAGGGGAGAAAACTTTGGCTGGTCCTTCCTCTTCCTCTTCTATCGTGCCCTTTGCCTTCTTCTTCTTCTTCTTCTTCTTCTTCTTCTTTGTGTTAGGGGGAGAGGGGAGAAAACTTTGGCTGGTCCTTCATCTTCCTCTTCTATCGTGCCCTTTGCCTTCTTCTTCTTCTTCTTCTTCTTCTTCTTTGTGTTAGGGGGAGAGGGGAGAAAACTTTGGCTGGTCCTTCCTCTTCCTCTTCTATCGTGCCCTTTGCCTTCTTCTTCTTCTTCTTCTTTGTGTTAGACATGTGAGGGGATATAGGAAGAGTTAAGGGGAGGGGAGAGAGAGAGAGAGAGAAGGAAGAGGAGTTACGAATGATTAAAGAGGGAATTTTTGAATAAAAGGAGAGAGAGAGAGAGAGAGAGAGAGAGAGCGGGTATACCTTTTTTTATTTTTTTTATTGGTTTCTCCTCACTGGGTATCGTGCACGATTGATTAGTAAGTTGTCATTTAGCACGAGTACGTCAAACACCTTGCTCCTCCCTCCCTCCCTCCCCCCTTTCCCTCCCCCGCTACCTCCCAGTACTCCTTCTTCTCTACCTCTCCCTCCCTCCTTCCATCCCTCTTTCCTCTCTTCCTCCCTCCCTCCATCCCTCCCTCCCTCTATCCATCCATCTATCTTTCCCAATACTCTTCCTCTTTACTTCTCCCTTCATCCCTCCCTCCCTCTCCCTCCCTCTCTCCCTCCCAGTACTCCTTCTTCTCTACCTCTCCCTCCCTCCCTCCCTCCATCCCTCCTTCCTTTCTACCTCCTCCCTCCCTCCCTCCCTCCCTCCTTCCTTCCCTCCCTCCTTCCCTCCCTCCTTCCATCCCCTCTCTCTGCCAGCCAGCTGGTCATAAATCGGGCTTTCCTGTTTCTCCGCGCTCTTCCACCACCTGCAGATGGACTTACATATGTTTCGTCAATATGCCGTTGTTTACTCCAGAAAATATGATGATTTATTGACGGGGGGGAGGGGAGGGGAGGGGAGAGAGGGGGGATTACAGGACCAGAAGGAAGGGCTGAGGGTTCAAGCTGCAAGAACGTCGTATTTCTACGTCTTTCACGTGATGTTATTTGTGTGTTTACTGATTTTTGGATTATTTGATATCATTCTACTGACACGCTGTTGCAATCATTAAATCCCGCATTGGCCGCTGACAGTGACAGAAACAGCGCTTGGTTCGTGGTGGAAGTGGGGGTGGTGGGGGTGGTGGGGGTGGTGGTGGTAGTGATAGTGGTAGTGGGTAGTGGTCACTGGAGTTTGTTTACCGACTTTACGACCAGGCCAGAAGGCGGAGCTTGAGAGGAGCTTGAGATGGGCGGGTTGGGGGGAGGGGGAGGGGGGAGGGAACTCGAGGGCCATAGGAAGGGAAGGGGGGAGGGGGAAGAGGGGTGGAAGGGTAGGAGGGAGTCGGTGACGAAGAGGCATGGGAGGAGATGGAGGGAAGGAACGAGGGAAGGAGCGGGAGACGAGAAGAGAAGAGAAGGAGGGAAGAAGAGTGAGAAGGGAAGGAGGGAAGAGGAAGAAAGGAAGGAGACAGAGAGGAACAAGAAGAGGGCAGAGGAAGAGGAAGGAGAATAATAAAAGAGATAAACAGAAAGGGAAAAATAATAGAAGACAGTAGAAAAGTAAGAAGGAGGAATTAGAAGAGAGAGAGAGAGAGAGAGAGAGAGAGACTGAGAGAGAGAGAGAGAGAAAGAGAGAGAGAAAGAGAAAGAGAGAAAGAGACGTCCATCCAGCGCCACGACAGCCGTAAACACCGCACCCGGCGCCGTACCTTATCCATTGACATTCCATCGTTTGATTGATCACTGGCCATCCGACGACCGCGAGTTTGTCTAAGTCATTTGGACGTATTGCGAACGACCTCGACGACTGCTGGGTGGAAGGGGCGACAGTGCGTGAGGAGCGGATGAAGCGAAAGAGAAATAATTGGCTTTTGAAGCGAGAAATATGACCCCCCCCCAAAAAAAAAAAAAAAAAAAATATATATATATATATATATATATATTATATATATATATATATATATATATATATATATATATATATATATATATATATATATATATATATATAAGGGTTGGTGTAAACTAGATGCTTCGGGGTAGTACAGGCCTATCCGTGTTGAAATTTTGATATGAATCGAATTTTCGGTGGATATGTAATCTTTATTGATATCCGACCTGCAAATATATTCAGATCGACGGAATAGTTAAAGTAACAACACTAATATTTGCGATTCTTATAGCTCCTTTCAACCGTCCCCGTATTCCCAAAAATTCCTCCACAATTTACCGTCTATAAACGCCAGTATAAAAAAAAATATATAAAAAATATAAAATTATATTTTAAAAAAAAACGTATCCACAACAATTGTCTATCCACACCATCCACCTCAAATTTAATCCGAAGCCTGAGCTTCAATATCACCCCACGTCAACAACATCGAAACGCTAAAAGAACTTCAAAAGCAATGTAAGATTGGATGTCCTTGTGGTCTCTCATCTCCCGCCGAAAAAATAAAATGTACACGGCATTCCTGGTACTTTCAAGAGTAGCTGTTTTCTGCTCTAGTCTTCATTCTATTTTTGTTGTTGTTGTTGTTGTTGTTTAGCGGTTTGATTATGTCTCTTGTGATTTCTGTTGTTTTTTTCCCCCTTCGACACGTGTGTTTGATAAGACGAGCAGTTTTCCGCTCTCTCTCTTTTGTTTTATTTAGCTGTTTACGCTCTTTCGATTTCGTTTTTTTCTTCGATATGTGTCTATCGGTTTCTCACTCTCTATTTATCGTCATCATCGTTGTCATTATTATTATCATTATTGTTATCTTCTTTTGTAATTATTGATATTATTATTATAATTTTCTTTCGTGAGTTTGTTTCCGCTCGCTATGCATCGACCGCTGTAACCTCCGCTCTAACGTTGCTTATTACGGTCAGTCTATTATTCAAATCTCGGCGGTAAGAAAAAATATATATATTTCTTTCCCTTTAATGGATATATGAAGTCGGTATAAAAAAAAAGAAAGAAAAAAAAGGATTGACGTCTTTGGGGACTGACGGCCGCTAGGTTTCATTTTTTTTTCCCGCCATTTGCACGCCCGACCGCCCTCTCCTTCGTCCGTATATACAGCCTTTCCTTGCCCGTTCTCTTTCCTTCCCCTTCCCTTCCCTTGCCCCCCTTCCCTTCCCTTCTCCCCCTTCCCTTCTCCCCCCTCTTCCCTTCCCCCCCTTCCCTTCTTCCCCTTCCCTTTCCCTTCCCTCCCTTCCCTTCTCCCCTCGCCCCCTCCCTTTATCCGCCACTTGTGAAACACGAGGCCATTTGTAGCATCGCCGTGTCCGCATAGTTGACACGGTCTCCTCTTTGAAAATTCAACGAGACCAGTTATTCGAAACACTGATAGAGTTCAGACTTCCCTCTTTTTTTCTCAATCTTTTATCCAACCTCTGCGCTTCCATCTGCCGTCCCTCTTCCTCGGGGTTTCGTCCTGTCAGTTTTCTTATCAGGTGTCAGTCAGTCTTCCTGAAGGACGCAGTAGGCAGAGAGGGTGGGGGGGGGGGGAGAGGTCGTCCTCACGATAACCCGGCCTCCGGAAATCGCAAACCGGAATGACACGGGATTAAGCAGTCAGCGATGAGACGGCACAGACGCCCGATTTTATGGCCGGTGAACAAGTCGCCGAGGCGAGGCGGTAGGCCTATAAAATCCCAGATGCCGATTTCCGACGATAACGAAACGTTCTCCCCCCCCTCCTCCTCCTCCTCCTCCTCCACCTCCTCCTCCTCCTCCTCCTCCTCTTCCTCCACCTCCTCCTCCTCCTCCACCTCCTCCTCCACCTCCACCTCCACCTCCACCTCCACCTCCACCTCCACCTCCACCTCCTCCTCCTCCTCCTCCTCCTCCTCCTCCTCCTCCTCCTCCTCCTCCTCCTCCTCCACCTCCACCTCCTCCTCCCCCCCCACCTCCTACTACAATATGGAACATTGTGCAGTCTGCACGTCGAGCTTCCTGTAGTAATGGAAAGAGAAAATAGAAGAAGAAAAAAAAAACAGTTTACGAACAGAGCGTGCCAGGTCGGGGTTCCCGTGTAACAGCGGCACTCTGCGTCCCTCAGCGGTGCCACCATTCATATGTAGGTGCCACAAGGGCCGCTGTGCACTGGGCGGCAGGCGGGAGGGACGGGCGTCAGAGAGACAGAGACAGAAACAGAGACAGAGACTGAGACAGCGAGAAGGAGAGACAGAGACTAAGATAGCGAGACAGAGAAACACAGAAACACAGCGAAATAACCCGATAAACAGAGAGAGAGAGAGAGAAAGGAGACGCCTGGAAACGGTCCCAACCACTCGAA
>NW_028234404.1:7332000-7334500 GCF_977035675.1 Penaeus japonicus
ACACACATAGAGTAGAACCCGGGAAGGAAGGAAGGAAGGAAGCGAAGCAAGCGGAGCCCCGACAGCAGAGAAGACAACCCGGATAATTTGTCTTAATTCCGGGCTGGGTAGTGGCGGCAATATTAATTTGTCTCGCCACCGCCAACTTCCCTTCAAGTCCGCCTCCTTCAAGAAAAAGTTTTGATGTATGAATCTCTGGTGAAGAATGCTGGGATTTTTATGGAAAGGATGGGCGGCGGGATGGGCGGCGGGATGTGGAAGGGGAGAGAGGGTGGGTGGGCGGGAGAGAGGGTGGGAGGGTGGGAGAGAGAGAGAAAGATAGAGGGGAGGTTAGAAGGAAGAGAGGAAGAGAAGGAGGAGAAGGAAAAGGACAGAGAAAGGATGTTGGAGAGAGAGAGAGAGAGAGAGAGAGAGAGAGAGAGAGAGAGAGAGAGAGAGAGAGCAATTGAGCAACCCCAATCCACCCACTGAAACAGCAGATTATCAAGTCATCAATTCCCCCCATCGTGTAATTACATCTTTAATCGAACATCAATCTTACGACATACTGAAAAAAGAAAAGAAAAGAAAAAAAAAGAGAAAAACACATCGACATAATTTCCTATTGAAAAAAATTCTCACCTGCCCCTCCCCCATCCATCCCCCTCCCCCCTCCCGAGGTGGTTTATACAAGCGTATGCCATTGCAACAGCGACCTTTGACACGATAAAAGGTGCAATCACAGAGCAACGGAATCTTTAATGATATGCACGCTACGATTGCAATTCACTCGAGCCATTAAGCCATATAAGATCATAATGAGGGTCAGCCATGGCGAATGGATTTTTTTTTCTTTTTCTTTTTCTTTTTTGGAAAATTGAGTCCAATGACTGATGCACAGATTGGATTTCATGACGTTTGCAAGATGGTGTACATTAAACATGGTATAACAGCCTGGTTATTTATACCCGACATTATCATTATCTTTTTATTTTTTATTTTTTGTGTGTGTGTGTCTATGACGGGGGGGGGGATATAGTATTTCGAAACAGCGGATCTGACAGCAAGATCATAAAAACTGTGTCTGTTTATTCATAAACCGATAATTATTGCTAAACACGTCCACTACAGTAGAGGGGGGGGAGGAGAGCAGGGAGGGATGGGTGGGGAAGGGCAAAGGGTGGAGGGAGAGGTGAGGAGGGGGAAGGAGGGAGAGAGAGGGAGAGAGAGAGGGAAGTAAAGAAAAAAAGGTAGGGAAGGTAGGGTAGGGAAGACAAGGGAGAGAGAAAGGAAGGAGAGAAGGGTAGGGAGGGAAGGGAAGGGAAGGGGGAGGTGGGTGTTGGGGGGGGGGGTGCGTCCAGGAGGCAAGTGGGATCTTGCATTAACCATAAGTCTATCACACGGGCCAGATAGAGTGAAAACCTTTGTTATTTCATTTAGCATTATCCGACTGGGAAGCATTATCTCATTTTTTTCTCTCTCTGACTGTCAATCTGTCTGTATATTTTTTTCCCCATTGTCTATTTTGTTCTCTTTTTTCTCTTTTGTCCGTCGTTTGTCTCTCTCTCTCTCTCTCTCTCTCTCTCTTCTGTCTGTGTGTTTATCTCTCTTCCCCCCTCTCTCTTTCTCTCTTCCTCTCTTTCTCCGTCTCTCTCTCTCTCTCTCTCTCTCTCTCTCTCTCTCTCTCTCTCTCTCTCTCTCTCTCTCTCTCTCTCTCTCTCTCTCTCTCTCTCTCTCTCTCTCTCTTCTGTTTTTGAGTCCTAAATAAAGCAAAGATCGAAATCTAAGAGATATTACAAAGGGGCGTTTGTTACTGTGAGGAAGAAGAAAGAGTAAGTGAGAGAGGAGCAAACAGATAGATAGATAGATAGATAGGTAGGTAGGTAAGTAGATAGGTTGATATATTGATGGATAAATAGATAGCTAGATAGTTAGATGGATGGATAGATAGATAGATGGATAGATAGATAGGTAGATAGATAGATATATGCATTCATAGATATAAAGAGATAGAAAAATAGATAAAGCAAGGGAGTAGATAGTCAGAGAATGGAGAAAAAAAAAGAGCAAATATATAGACAGATAGATAGATAAAGAGAGAGAGAGAGAGAGAGAGAGAGAGAGAGAGAGAAAGAGAGAGAAGAGAAAAGATAGATATATGCATTTCATAGATATAAAGAGATAGAAAAATAGAATAAATGCAAGGGTAGTAGATTAGTCAGAGAATGGAAGAGGAAAAAAAAAGAGCAAATATACAGACAGATAGATAGATAATAGAGAGCGAGATGAGAGATCGTGGAGAGAGAGAGAGAGAAAGAGAGAGAGATAGATAGATAGATAGATAGATAGATAGATAGATAGATAGATAGATAGATAGATAGATAGATAGATAGATAGATAGATAGATAGATAGATAGATAGATAGATAGATAGATAGATAGATAGATAGATAGATAGATAGATAGATAGATAGATAGATAGATAGATAGATAGATAGATAGATAGATAGATAGATAGATAG
>NW_028234404.1:7339500-7344500 GCF_977035675.1 Penaeus japonicus
GCAGCCGGCGTGCCTTTCTGGCTCTCAGGCGGCGGGGATCACGATTATGGTCCATTTGAGGGCATAAAGGGCATTTGAGATTGGTTTTCTATTCGTGGCCGTGTCTCTGATCTATTCAAACAATCAGAACGGGGATCTCGGAAGGATCGGCGGCGGCGAGCAGATCCGAAGGCTTTTTGCGGAGCGGCGCCGGCTGCGCGCCCGCCTCCGTTTCCCCGCCGCGGCAAGAAGTTCCTAAACTTATCGTCTCGCTAACCTCAGGAATTTACCATGAATAAGTGAATCGAGCGCCGTCCAACAATTCTGGGAAGCGAAGCCGGCTTTTGACACAAACTTCCATCCCATTTACAAGGATTTTGGCGGCTCAGAGCGAACACTTGACCGTCCCATTTTACGAGCTTTTTATTTCGCGTTATCGAATTAGCCCCGTTTTGCCTTCCATTCTTGAAAAGTTATCAGAAAATTGAATGCGAAGTGTCGATATCGCCGAAGTTTTTATACCAAATTAGACTCTAAGTCTGGCCTGGAGACCGCCCCGCCCGGAAGCGTCCGTCCAATTTTGCTGCCAGCCAAGTTGTCAGATATCCGTGAGCTTTGACTCTCATTTTCCGAGCCATTTAGAAGTTGCCAATCCGTTTACACGAAACCATCGATCAAGAAGGCGTTGAAAGACCCGGATGACAGGATTTGTCTGGGATTTCGCCGGACAAAGTTCATATTGGCCCCATTATGCGTCCGCCATGATTGTTACAAACAGATTTGCACTCGCGCTCTCTTGTCGACTGAATCCCTTGATGAGTTCGGTATTGACTGACACGTCGGACGATATTAGCCCATTACACATCGCGTCGTGCGGTGGTAATTACTATACGTGTTATATCAGTTACTGATTAGAATGAATGTCTTCGAAATACATAGTACTATGCTCGGAGAGAGAGAGAAAGAAAAAGTTGACCCCGCTACACCTAACGTATTTTGGCGGGAAATATAAAAGAAAGATTTAGATGTACATTGACATACCCGTCTATAATAAATGTGCGGGAAAGGTGATATCATGTTATGGCGGAGGAAGACAAGAGTAAATAACACAGCGTTAATAACCCGAAGAATAATAATAAGGTGTATTCACAACAGGGAAATTATCGGGTAACCAGATACGAGCGTATAATGTTTTCGTATTGATTTTCTCATTCATTCGGGTGGTACATGTCACTTTCGTTTAGTTAATGTATTTTCTCTTCGGTTTGATATAATTTTGAAAGCTGGACTTTATTAATAACAAATAACATTTACAGTTAATTTCTTGAAGGCGATAAGATAGCACACCACCTCACTCACACATCTACGAGAATTTCATCATTAACTTAGTATAAAGTCTTAACTATTAGCGATAAATAAATAAAATGAACACAGATTAAGCGTGGTAGCGACCGAAATGCTAACTGTTCTAGAATAAAAAGCTTCAAAATTAACACAAATTAAGTGTGGTAGCGACGCTGGGCTCTGACTGGAAGGCAATAACAGCGAGGTAATTTATTTCGCGTCGACAGCGGGGGATTTACTCGTGAAAATAATTGACCCACTAAATCCCAGGGGTTTTTCGTCCCCTCATCGGCTTTGGGGGGGGAACTTTGATATTATTCCTCTAGGCTTGGTTGGTTTTTATATATTATCGCCGTCTAGAATAAGCGTAATATTGTTCGTATGTCCATTCGGTCGCGCTATTTTGAAATGAAGACAGTCAAGCAAGACGCAAAAGATACAAGAAACCGTTCACACAAGAGAATAAAATTATATGGTTGAATAACGTTGCCAAACATGGCCCGTTATGTGACGTAAGGGCGAACATCCCAGAAACACAAATATCAGAATTCAAAGGGTATTTCGGACACCTTCTCTCTCTCTCTCTCTCTCTCTTTCCCTCCCTCTCTCTCTCCCTCTCTTTCTCTCTCTCTCCCACCCTTAACCCAGCGGGGCACCCACAAATAACAACACTGATTACCCTTGTTCTCTGTTGTTATTGGATAACAGTGTCGCCTCATAACACATGGCGAATAGGTGTTTAACAGTTCGCGGTACTTTGATCGAGGGAACTGCGATCTGTTTATTAAGGGTGTGAATATTGCGTTTCCAGTCGGGTGATGTGTCTCTCTTTCTGTGTATAGAATTTTGTGTATTTATATGTTTTTTATGTTATTTTTATTGAGTGTTCTTTGTTTTTTGTTGTTGTTTTTTCTTGTTCTCTTGCTGGTACTGTTTTATACGTCTGTTATTTAAGTCTATACATACCATTCTCTCTTTCTCTTTAGATATCCACACACATACACATACACACACGCGCAGACACAAACAAACACAAACAAACACACTCAAACAAACTCACACACACCCGCTTCCTCTCCGTATATTACCTCCTTTTCCAAACATCGCCTCGTTATGTATTTTTTTTATTTTTACTTATTTCTTTTTTTACCCTCTACCTTCTCCTCCCATTTGGCGGGAGTCGGTAAGGTCTATATTCGGCCGACATGTTGCCTTCCCGACAGTTTTGGCGGGATCAAACCAGCGAGCGAGAAGCATTCAAATTACCTCGTTGCGATAGTTAGTGTAGCTTCGCGATATTCAAATGACTTCTTATTGACCTATTTATTGTCCCGAGATTTATAAAATGGCCCATCTTGCTCGCGTTCTCTCGTTTTTTATGCGTTTTTTTGTGGGTGTGTTTTCTTTTTTGAAAGTCTGTCTTTTTTTAAAAAAACAGAAATGTCTGAGGCTTTTTCCTGGGAAGGGACCACTGGCGGGTATTTTTTTTCTTTCTTTTTCTTTTTTTTCTTGCAGGGTAATGCAAGGTAATTGAAAGTTCGTGAACATTTCCCCGAGACTTTATTAGGAGTCCGCGGATTCCCTTCCTTGCTCGACCTTACTTTTAAAAGAAAAAATTATTTTACTCTTTTTTTCCCCCAGTTTAATGCATTTTATTTTCCGTTATCACGATGTTTATATCTTTATCGTAATCATTACCATCGTCTAATTATTTAACCCAGCAACCTCTTAATAAACCTTCCTTTCTTTATCCTTGTTTAATCCATTTTATTTTCCATAATCACGATGTTAATATCATCACAGTATCGTTATCATTATTGATATTATTATCATAATTACCATTTGTGTTATCATTATCATCATTATTATTATCATTATTACCATTTCTGTTATCATTATCATTACGTTGCTATTATCATTATTATTACCATTATCATCTTTTATTATCGTTATCATCATTACCATTATTATCATTAACATTACTGTTATTATAATTATCATTATCATAATCTTTATTATCATCCTTATCACCATTCCCACCACCATTCGCTCTCAACTGACCCGCCTTTCCCTCCGGTTCCAGGTCTGGTTCCAGAACCGCCGCGCCAAGTGGAAGAAGAGGAAGAAGAGCAGCTCCGTCTTCCGTTCCGCCGGCTCCCTCCTCCCCTCCCCCTCCCTCCCGCCCTTCCCTCCCATGGGCGGCGACTCCTTCTGTGGGTCGATGTTCCCTTCTTCAGACACGCGCTGGACCATGGGCGGCATGACGCCCATCAACACAGGTGAGTGCCACGTCTAGAGGCTGGCTTGCTGGCTTGTTTGCTTGCTGGCTTACTGGCTGAATGGTTGGCTTGTTTGCTGGCAGGTTAGTTTGCTTCTTGCTTGCAGGCTGGCTGGAAGGTTGGTTTGCTGGCTTGCTTGCTTCCTGGCTGGCTTATTGGCTGGCTGGCTTGCTTGCTGGCAGGTTGGTTTGCTTGCTTGCTGGCTGGTTAGCTTGCTTATTTGCTGGCTTCCTGGCTACTTGCTTGCTGGCTGGCTGAATGGCTTGCTTGCTTGCAGGCTGGGAAGCGAGTTTACTTTGGCGAATTCGTTTTGCTCTTGTTGATTGTTATTTATCTTTCATTCTTGTGTCTGATTATAATTTGATTATTCTTTGTTCTTTTTATGTAATTGTGTTTTTTAGATAATTGACATTTTGCAGAGCTTCAGAGATTAACCCGAATTCCTTTCTCGTCCGCAGGTGTTGGCACTGGCACCCTCGGCCTAACGTCGCCCCTCCAGCGCCAGGGACTCGGCCAGCTGGGCCAGGGAAGCATGAGCATCACGCAGTCCTTCAGCCAGTCCCTTGGCCAGGGCTTCGGCCAGGGGCTCGGGCAAGGCTTCGGCCAGGGGCTGGGACAAGGGCTAGGTTTAGGACAAGGCCAGGGGCTAGGGTTGGGTCAGGGACAGGGGCTAGGTCAGGGGCTAGGCCAGGGCTTGGGTCAAGGCTTGGGCCAGGGTCTGGGAGGGTCAACGTCGCCGCTGCCGTCGGGTTTGTCCAACATGGGCGGGTCTCCCCCCACTTCCATGTACCAGCCACACTACCAAGCCTTCTCCTCACTCAATAACGCCTTGGGTGAGTACGCAGGTGAGCAGACCAAGATACCCTCTTTTCTTGCCTTGGACTTGGAGAAATACCCTTACGAGTACTACCCTGTAAATCACTCGAATTGAAGGGGGAGGGGGGGGGGGATTTCTCACGGGTCTCAAGGCGTTGGTACTTGAAAGGTTCATGAATCTCGCTGCAATGACGATAATGTTTTTAATAGAGAGAGAGAGATAGATAGATAGAGAGAGTGAGAGAGAGAGAGAAAGAGAAAGCATATATGTTTGTTTACATCGCCTCCATTTCCTTGTCTTAGCTTTAAGGCCTACACACTTAACCCTCGGCAGCCTCGTAAGCGACTATATAGTTACCTTTCCCCCTTCTCCCCAGGATCACCACTAAACTCCCCAGGTCTCCCCAACGGCTTAGGCTCCCCGGCCACCCCTCCCCATAGCGGTTCCTCCTCCCCGTCCACACAGCAGCAACAGCAGTCTCAACAACAGCAGCTCAGCGGAGGCCAGCAGCAGCAGCAGCAACAACAACAACAACAGCAGCAACAGCAGGGGGATCTGCAACAGAACTGCGGGATGGGGTC
>NW_028234404.1:7369500-7374500 GCF_977035675.1 Penaeus japonicus
TCCAAATTCAAACCAACCAACCAACCAACGACTAGGCACGAATTCCCAAGCTTCTTAGCCAATCACGTCGCAGGATGAGCCGTTATAACAGGGAATCTTGCACCCAACAGCAGAGAATTCTTAAGGCGTTGACTTTCTTCTCACAGGAAAACAGGAAAAAATGTCTTAATATCTACGTAGCCACGAGAAAAACATGAAGAACAGGCGGGATGAGTTGACGTGCGTTGAGAAGACCTTATGATAGTAGGTTTACCTGTAAATATGAATGGATTATTAACGTTTTAGGAAAACTGTGATTCTTCGTCATGTTAACCTAATTATATTAAGGATTATACCAATAATAATAATGATGGTACCAGATCTAATTTTAGTTAGTTGATAAAAAAAAAAGATGATAACGATGATTCTCATTAATACTATAACACAAATATCAGTAAAACAACATACAGAAAAAAAAAGAAAATAAAAACCCACTCACCGAAACCTCACCATCCCAAGCCGAGACCGAGACCGAGACCATACAGGCCACTGAGACCCAAGCTACCCAGTCCATAGAGACCGCTGAGACCGTGGAGACCAGCCAGACCACCGAGACCGAGACCACCCAGTCCACCGAGACCGAGACCACCCAGTCCTCCGACGCCCAGGCCAGTCAGCCCGCCGACTCCCAAGCCGAGGCCGTAGCCCCCGTAGCCCCCGTAGAGCCTGGTAAGGGGGAGGGGGGGAAGGAGGGGAGGGAGAGGGAGGAGAGGGGGGAGGAGTGGAGGTGAGGGAGGGAGGAGGGGGGAAGGAGGAGGGGAGGGAAGGAGAGGGAGGAGGAGAGGGAGGAGGAGGGAAGGAGAGGGAGGAGAGGAGGAGAGGGAGGAGAGGGGAGTGGGAGGAGGAGGATGGAGAGGGAGGGGAGGAGGGGAGGGGAGAAGAGGGGGAGAGGGGAAAGGGGAGGGAGGGGAGGAGGGTGGAGGGGAGGAGGAGGAGAGGGTAGGGAGTGGGAGGGGAGGGGAGGTGGAAGGGAGGAGAGTGGGGGAGGAAGGAGGGAGGTGGAGGGGAGGGGAGGGAGTGGGAGTGGGAGGGGAGGGGAGGAAGGAGGAGAGGTAGGAGTGGAGAGTGGGAGGAGGAGAGTAGGGAGTGGACGGGAGAGAGGGGAGGAGAGGGTAGGGAGGGGAGGAGAGGGGAAGAGGAGATGGTAGGGAGTGGGAGGGGAGGGGAGGAGGAGGAGAGGGTAGGGAATGGGAGGGGAGGAGGAAGAGAGGGTAGGGAGTGGCAGGGGGGAAGGGGAGAGGAGGAGGAAAGGGTAGGGAGTGGAAAGGGGGGAGGGGAGAGAAGGAGAGGATAGGGGATGGAGAGAAAGTGGAGGAAGAAAGAGTGGGGAATGGGAGAGGGAGGGGAGGGTAGTAGAATGAGAAGAGAGGGGCGAGCGATGATGGGTTGGAGGTGAGAAGAGGATGGTTAGAAAGAGATAGAAAGGAAAAAAAGAGAAATATATAGAAAAAGGGATGAGAGATGAGAGAAAGAGAGAGTGAGGGCGACGAAAATGAGAAAGAGAGTGAGCAATGGAAGTGAGAGAGAGAGAGTGAACGATGAAAATGTGTTAGGGAGAAGGATCAATGAAGCAGAAAATGAACAAATAAGAGAGAGAGGAAGGGAGGGACGGAGGGAAAGGGTTAGAAACAGAAAATAAGGAGAGAAAGCGATGAAAAGATAAGATTATTTTCATATCAGTCAAAAGTATACGAGTTTAAGGTATAGGGAAATGCGCAAGAGTATAAGGTATATGATATGCAATTATAAATATAATTATATGATATAAGGATATAACATATTAAAGTATAAGGCATATGATATGCAATTTTAAGTATAATTATATTATATAAGTGTATAACATTAAAGTATAAGGTATAAAATATGCAATTGTAAGTATAATTCTACGATATAAGATATTAAAGTTATAAGGTATCGTATATACAAGACCAGAAATATAATCTCTCGTCCATTGCTTTATCGCATAATAAAATAACTATGCAATAACAACCATATAATAAAAAAAAAGATAAGAACAAAACATATTTTCATGGACATTCATTAAAAAAAAAACGAATATATCTAGTACTGGTGGTCTTTTAATATCATTTTGATATAACTTCCTGGTTGTGTGATTACTTCTCTGTTGGAGTGAAAAATGGGATTAGAATATTGATCAATTTGACGAAGAGGAAATCTATTGCGATATTTGCCATATGCCTTTGTTGAACGGATATTGCATATGCCTTCCGTTTATGTTGCAATGCATTGAGGACACAATTTTTTTTTTCTCTTATGTTTTATTTTTTTATTTTCACTTCTCTTTTATTTTCTTCTTTTCTCTTCCTCTTCTTTTTCAAGTCTCTCCTTTCCTTTTTCTTTCTTGTTTTTTCTTCTTCTTTTCCTTCTTCTCCTCCTTCTTCTCCTTCTTCTTCTCCTTTATATCCTTCTCCTTCTTCTCTTCTCCTCCTTCTTTTCCTCCTCCTCCTCCCTCTTCTCCTCCTCCTTCTTCTTCTCCTTCCCCTCCTCCCTCTTCTCCTCCTCCTCCTCCTCCCTCTTCTCCTCCTCCTCCCTCTTCTCCTTCTCCTCCTCCTCCCTCTTCTCCTCCTCCTCCTCCCTCTTCTCCTCCTCCTCCCTCTTCTCCTTCTTCTCCTCCTCCCTCTCCTTTTCCTTCTCCTTCTCCTCCACCTCATAATACTAAATCTTCTTCAATCGTCACGGAGTCTAATACGATATTCCTGATTCTTCTTCCGCCTCCCTCGGTTAACAGAAATTTTAGTCTGATTTTTGTTTTCTTTTTTTTTTTTCAACACTCTGGATCATACGAATGTCTAAGGTTTGATTCAAAACGGATAATTTAATTAATTTCTTCATTCCCGGACGCTTTTGTTAGATCAAAGTTTCAAAAATCAATCTGAAAACTGAAAATAAATATATAATCGAAACCTTTATGGAGTGTTCATTCCTCTGTCTTTAATTTCCTTTCGGTCATTTTAGCGGACACAGAAAACGTTGCTCTTTGATAATTCAAAGACAAGTTATAGGGATTTTGACTTGATGAGGCGAGACCTAACTCAAGGTAAGGTTAAATTATTCTTTCCCCGCTTGTTTCTCATTCGTCTTCGTCTTCTCCTTTTTCTCCCTCTCTTCTTTTAACTCTTTTTATATTATCTTTCTCCTTCTTCTTTACCCTCTTCTTCTTACTCTTTCTTTCTACTTTCCGTCTCCCTCTCCTCCGCCTCCTCTCTCACTTTCTTCCTCCCTCTTTATCCACTCTTCTCCCTTCTCTTTCTCCTACATTCCCCTTTCCGCTTTCCTCCACCTCCGCCAATATCCACCTTTTCTTCCGCTTCCCCTTCCAGCACCACCTTTTCTTCCGCTTCCCCTTCCAGCACCACCTTTTCTTCCGCTTCCCCTTCCAGCACCACCTTTTCTTCCGCTTCCCCTTCCAGCACCACCTTTTCACTCCCATCCTTACTTACCCTCCTAGAAGCGGCAGACTCAAGGCACCGAGGTGGAAGGGCTCTGCTTTCGCCTCTGCTTCTGCTTCTGCTCTCGGTCCGGCAGCAGGGAGGGCGGCTGCTTCGAGGGCGCCCATGAGACACGCCCACACAGCTACAGCAACCTGAAACCGGGCGGGCGCAATGCTTAGACTTTTGTGATAATGCGTAGGTTAAAATAATGTATTGATAACGTGATACTTTCATTAAAAATATTTATCTCAAAATCGTTTTTCTTTTTAGCACGAGTTACCACGAGAGGTTGAAATATGAATAGATTGACGATCAGTTATCAAATAATTGGACACGAGGACACATAATAGATAAAATCCGAATGTTCTTCTCAACCAAAGCAAAATTATTAATAATCACAATTCATATTCACATCAAGATTACTTTGATAAGAAATTAAAATGATTCGACTCATCGTATCAATATTCTATATCCTCTACAAGCTTTGAAAAAAAAAATTGATTGAATATTATTAATCTAAAACGATTAAAAAAAAAGAAATGGAATTATCAAAAATGCGTTTTCTTTTTGTCATATTTTTTGTTTGTTTGTTTTTTGTTTTTTTGTTTCTTTATCGTTGTCCTTTTGGTCTCTTCTTAATTGATTTATCAAAATATCAAGATTGGAATTATTATTGGTAAAAGTAATGATAATAATGATAATAATAAGAATGATAGTCATACACATAATAATGATAATGATTACGATAATGATGATAATGATAATAATAGTGATAAGAATAATAATGATAATAGTAATAATAATAGTACTTATAATGATAATGATAATAGTAATAATAATAGTACTTATAATGGTAATAGTAATAATAATGAGGATAATCAAAATAATGATGCTAATAGTAATGATATTGATAATAATAATGATAATCAAGATAATGATAATAATCAAAATGATTATAATAATGATGATAACGATGATTGTCACTGCACTACATACATATATGATATAAAATACCAATGACATCAATATTGAAGATTAAAGAATGATAATTATATTGGTAATGATACAAAAAGCTAATACTATTATTACTACTACTGATTTTACTATTTACTACTATGATGATGATAAAACAATTATATTGATAATAATGATAA
This sequence comes from Penaeus japonicus, assembly GCF_977035675.1. NCBI lineage: Eukaryota > Metazoa > Arthropoda > Malacostraca > Decapoda > Penaeidae > Penaeus > Penaeus japonicus. The sequence goes on from NW_028234404.1 coordinate 7,374,146, forward strand.
GAAGAATCATGGTGATGATGTTGGTGATGAGGATAAAGACAAGAAGAAAATGAGTAATAATAACAAAAATAATAATAATGATGACAATAAATATGAGTAATAATGACTATGATAATAATGACAATAATCTTGATTTCAAAAATCTCCGAAATGTTTTCAGAAAGTTCCGCTATTTATCATCTTGTGTTGAAAAACGGCTGTTAACTTATCGAAAAATTCACAGATTTGAAAAAAAAAAAAAATTTGCTCTTAATTGCAGTGATTGAAACTTTACCCTCTTTCGAATTGCAAATTGCTGTGTCATTCTCGGGTAAATGTTTTGAGATATCTTGTAATTTGCAACAAAATAAGGATG
>NW_028234404.1:7392000-7412000 GCF_977035675.1 Penaeus japonicus
AGGAATACTTCATGCTAATCTGTCCAGCTGCCATGTTGGTTAATATTCTAGGAACAAAATAAGGGCTAACTTTGCTGTACTTTTGCTGAAGAGCTTGTCCAGTTGTGAGAACATCATCGAGATCAACCATACCCATACCCACAGCCACACCTGTTCTTTCTTGCTCTGTGGGACACTCAGGTTTCCAGCCTGCATTTTCTATGGCTTCCTGAGCTGCAACTAAGGCATAAGCAATAGCAGGGGTCATTGTACGAAGGTCACTTGGGCTAAAATGTTTAGAGAGGTCAAGCTGTCCCTCTTCCTTTCCACGAGGCACAGTTGCCGCCACGCGACATGGCATCTGCAAGAAAGAGGATTGCGAATTTATTTTTTCCTATACAGAAATAGCACTAATACTGCCATCATTTTCTGCACATTAATCCAAAGAGGTTAAGGATGCTACAGTTACATCTTTGAACTACACAACGGCAAAAATATTTGACATATTGTTATTTACTAATTTCTATGACTGTTCTAGGTACCATAAAAGATTAAATTTTATACCGTCAACACATGTGATATCTGTTTTAATATCTAATCTTCTTATAATCTTCTTATATATAACCATTTTCTTAACATCAACACTTGGGAATATGCAAAAATCCATTCATTGGACTTACCCCCTAAAAGATGCAAAGCCTTATGATCTGATAATGATATGCACTAAACAATCACTTCCATCTACTCTAATGCAATCCCCACAATCAAATACGTCATGTTTGTGGAATCTACAGGTCAAAATCTACATCATGACACTTTAAAACATCACAATCATTTTTTGGCTCGCTATGGAATATTGAAACAGGTTGCAAATGTCTCCATTCAAGCATGGCAAGGTGATAAGTACGTCTATTAAGGGTTAAATTACCCATATCAGATTGTTGTTACTCTTTTGAACTGAATTAATGATGGAAAGAACAATACTTTATTCTTAACATTAATCTTTTGTCTATTAGATTTGAAATGTGAATTATCATACTTATATCAAAAGCTTAAAAATAAATATACATCTATCATGGAGAATATACAAGATAGTACAATAAAAAATAAACCCATTACGGATGGGTGTCATGACATACATGACGCAGGAGCTTTGGCCTGACGATGGGCGTCATGACGTTAGGGGATTTTGGATCACTGTGCTATTCTATTGTGCTATGAGTAAGGAGTGAGTCATGACTGAGTGACAATTGCAGTCATAACTATTATAATTACTATAATACTAAGCAAATCTAACACCTAAAACCTAGATGGCACCACTTTCTTCTAGCACCAGCAGGAGAGAGAGCCTTGAATGGCACTTATCCATAGTCTCTAGCAAGCACTATCTTTAGGGAGCAATGACACACAGCAAGATAATGACCTCTTACTCTAAAGTACCACCGATGAAGAACGAGAAGAGGAAGGTGACTCAAATCATGCTAAGTGTCTAAAATGTGGCCCTATGCCTTCTACTGTTAACCTCATTGTAGATGGTTACATGTTTCATATTAATTCATAACAGTACATGAATGCAAAAAAATAAAGTTGTTTTTTGTCCTCCCATAAAACAGCAATACTCCTATCACACTGAGTATAATGAAAATAATGAGCTGATATGGATCCTATATTACAATTTTAGTCAACTGCAGTATTGATAGAGCCTGTCATAAGCCACATATAAGTCTTTAGACAAAATAAAACACACAAAAATGGGTCTAGTTTTACAATGAGTGACTGAAAGAGAAGGGGGAAAGTCAAAGTATGTTATGTGAAGCTGCCTCGGTCTGAAATAAAACCCATCCTGAAGACAGGGCAAGCAAATACATCCCCCATCCGCAATGGGTTAAGTTTATTCTTATGTATTTCCCTAACAGTTAAACTGGTAAACATACTAAAGAATATATGACAACTGAAGAAAGAAGAAGTAAATCAAACCTGTGAAAAACGAGGATCTGTAAGAGCCGCAGTGCCCACTTTTCCTGCAGTGAGCTGTAACCAAGTGATGGGTGCACCCACTCCAAGAGGTGTGACTAACCCTAATCCTGTTACCACTACACGCCTTGCGCAGTTCATCTTCCTGAAAACAAATACATTGATAAACAAAAACAAAAATGAAATCTCATATCTCGTTTATAACTTGCAAGTAATGTATTACTAAATGTGTGAAGAGAGACTCCTTATTCTTAAAACAGCAGGTGTTTCATAACTCGCATTAAGTATTAAAAAATAGGAAATGTGATAAACTCAACACTTCATAAGAGGATATCTAACACTATAAAGTATCTATAGAATAACAAGTCTAATGTTATACATCAGAAAAAAAAAAGTCTGACACTTTAATTTTTTTTTCTTCTTCTTCTTTATTGAGACACACAAGCATGACCATATTTCATAATTGTCATATTCCCAAGATAATAATTTCTAAATTCATAATTCTAAGTATATTTACAAAGCACTTAATAACCTGCAATATAAACGTTGAATAATATCAGATTATTTTATCACTGAGAAGTAAAAATTCAGACATCAGGAATGTATTCTAAGTTAACAGAATTTACACATAAATGCCCATAACCAAACGCCTTTGTGAGAAAGTAAGAAAATATAAATACTGAGGTGTCGAGACATCAAAATAGGAAAATTATTTCAAAATAAAGAAATACAACTTTATATTTTTTGTCCAACTATTCAGCTCTGACCGTAGATAGAACAGATAATACTTTAAATCATAATGACATATCAAATCCCCTTAGAACGAAACAACAAATACAGTATCTAAATAGATCCTGTAATTAAAATACTTAAGAAAAGAAAAGAAATTCGTACGTGCAAACTCCTCCTTGCCATTACATCACTAACCACACGCACCCAAAAAAGTATATAAAACAACCACTCCACCATAAAAGAAGCAACAATTCCCTTAGACTTCAAAATCTGACCCAAAAAGGGGGTTAATCATCACCTTTTCCACAACCACACACGAAGGTCTGTGTTGTCGTCTGTTTGTTTACCTTTTTTGGTCGCTTAGTCACCGAGACGGAGCTTCGTTTCGCATTCACTTTTCTTTGACATATTCTGTTTTCTTTTTTAGTTTTTTATTATTATTATATATATATATATATATATTTTTTTTTTTACTTTTGTGTGGCATTGTTGGGGTTCTGTTGTGGTTGGTGGTGGTGGTTTTTTGTTATGATGGTCGTGGACTATGGGTATGTATGTGAATGTTTATCTATATTTTGTTTATTCTTCTGTGAGTGTTAAATTTTATATGTTTATTGAAGGTGTCTATTAGTCTTTTGCGCATTTCTTTTATCCGAGAACTTTCATCAGTTTCTGTTATATATATGTTACGATAAATTCATATTCTTTCCGAAAAACTAAGCCTTTCTCGTTTCCCATCACTTTTCCAGAAAGACCGGTTTATTTTACGTCCGTAGACATCATACCACAATTCTCCCCAATTACATCATTAAAATAATCAATCCACAGATAAAAACAACACAAAAAAGAACTTCAAGACTAATTCTACCACAAGAAACCACAAATAAAAACACCCAAGGATATATAGAAGAAAAGTAGATCCATGTCGACAATCCATCAATGTTTCAGCAGAAGACGTGAGAGTTTAACTCCTTCAAGAAAGACTCTTATTTTGTCCTCTGGTGAAGCCTTGGCCTTTGGTTATCCACCTTTTCATTCATTCGGGGTCTATTTTCTCGACTTCGGCCGTGCTTCATTGTCAAGTAAGGTGTTCTTTGGTGTTTGGTTGTTGGAATGATAGGGTGATATAACGGGGCTCGGAGGTGCGGGGTTTTGGTTTATCTTTTAAGTGTTATTTTTGTTCATTTTGTGTCATATTTTGTCTTTTGTTTGTTGTGTCTAGGTGGAAGTATGCCTAGGATGGGATTCGTGCGTTGTTTTAACATCTGGTATGCGATGTGAAGGTTATTATGTAGGCCTACATTCGTTGCGTAACACGGCTTTGCTGAAATTATTATTATTGTTATATATTTGAATTTTGTAAAGTTGATGGGAAATCCTAAGCAAAGCATCTCACTGATGATAAAACAAGGATTCTGGTTATTATTGATAGCTTATGAATTGTACTAACCATAGCAACGATACAGGCAGTAACTTGAATGAAACATAAAGCAAGCAATAATGCCTTCATGCACAGTCAGCTCTTTGACAAGGCCAGCCCTTTGCCACCACGAATATTCAAGTAAGTTAACGCTTATAGAGTTCCCTCGCTTTTAAAAGTCAAACAAGGAACCACTCTAAGCTCTGTCTCGCTAGACTTTACGCGGTTGAAGTTTGTTGGCCTTTGCTGGAGCACTGACCGGCATGGAGGCATAGCTTTAGTGGAGCTTGATATAACTTGCAATTTTGCCAACTCCCTTTTAAGGAGGGTTGTAGAGGACAGAAATTTAGAGAAATAAGTCAAAGATGAGGTTTTATTTGTGTGATATCAGCGTGATATGTCTTTGTTATTAATTTGTCTTTTTATCATGCAAAATCCCTGATAAATTTAATTATAGGAGGCCAATATCATTTCTATAGTTGGCTAACAGTGGATTTATCAAATTAAAAAAAAATAAATAAAATGAGCAGTCTATCAGCACTGATATTATTAGTACTTGAGATATTACACTTTCAGAAAAAAATATATGCCGAGGTTATTTCTTTGCCGAGACCAACTTTCACAGCATTAGCTCTTGGGACATTGCTAATAAGAATTAATTTAGTAACATTTCAACGAGTACTTATTCTGACAGATATATCCCAGCACCCCAGACCTAGACAGTGCCAAATTTTGCAAAGATCTCGGGTACAACTAAACATTGCCATATCAAGTGTGGTTGTTGAAAGGGCTTTGAAAATCCTCCTAAATGGACCTCTTTAGTGCATCAAATAAACAGATCCAAGAACCAGTTGTAACTCCTGGTTAAAGTCCAAATTTAGAAGTGAACGTGGAACACTAAATACGGAATAACTTCGAGTCTCGGTCAGGGAGGTAAAATTTGCATTTCTATGTTAAATGCGTTACTGCATTCTACCATCTTTATCACATAGATATAACATCGGTAACTTGATTTTCGACTTGAATTTCTGATTCATTGCTGCCGAGTGCCCACGGGAATTGTCTGTGAAACCTCGCTATCACTTCTCTGCTAAGAGCATATAGGTAATTCCATGATGGTTGTAAGACATCTGGTTAGACAATTTTAGTGGGTCGCGCAGTCTATTGGATTAGTAGCCAGGATTGTCACTCTGACGACCTGGGATCGAGTCTCAGTCAGGGAGGCAAAATTTGTATTTGTATAACTTCACATTCTTACAGGTGCAAACTTGAAAATGAATGCCGAACATATACATGGTTTTCTAATAATACAAGAATGATGACATCTCAGCTGTGCGATTGACACCTAAAGCTCCTGATTGGTTTACTGTTGCATGTTGCATGTAGACGAGTTACAGCATTGATATTGGTACCTGTGGATAGCTGAGACCATATTATAATGATTTTTACTATATTCAGAATTATATTAGTTATAGTCATTTATCTCTGTTCTTTACCTTTTTATGAATTGTGAATATTTTATTATATATATCTTCTTTTTTTATTGTTTTCTTCCCTAGACTATCCACTTTACATTCATAACCTTGCAGTCATGATTTATATTGTTGGTAATGGATGGCAAGTCTCATTTATGCCTATCATGCTCCTATACTTATTATATATTCAGATTCAGACACATTCTCAAAGGAATTAATTAAGCACTTGTCTCTCAGCACCTCTTGATAAACCTTTCCCCCCATCAACTATATGTGTGATATGTGCCAAAAATAGGCACCCTACGCATTATATATTCAGATTCAGATAGTATGTATCGTGATCATTGATACTCCTCGTTACCTGATGTAGAGTTGAACTGATATGGTATACCTTTTGATCCACAGTTTCCGTACCTTTCTAAACCACCTAATGATTGATGGGAAGGAAGTTGTGAATGATAATTGACAATTTGATGGGAAAGAAATTGTAAATGATAATTGAGAGTTGTTCAAGGAATGAAATGAAACCTCGAAATCAGAATCAAAATCTGTCTGTGAAAGGAAATGTAACTTTAAAGGATGGGCAATATAAGGGGCATAGTGTTCTGCTCAAGGTGGGTTTTATTCATAAGGAACAAAGAGTGTGCCCCAGCGCTGAACTTTCCCGCTTCCCTTCCCTTCCCATCCTGCATCCCTCTCCTTTCTGCCGAGCCTTACTCAGACTCCCATACCTTTTAGCTATACACCTTTATCAGAGTGGATATTGTGTATATGGCTATCCTACAGTAACCACCTTTTGTTTTTAAAGGTGTAAATTTGAAAAGGTGGAGATATCTAGATTTTAAGCAGATACAGTAGTCTAGTAAGCTGATAATGTCACTTCAAAAGAATTAAGCATTTTAAAACTCAACAGTGTGTATGTTTGTTTTTTTGTATTTTTAATGGAAAAATTGATTTGAAGTCAGAATCTTGTACAAGTAAAATCCCATTTGCTCTGTGAATGGACACGTCATGAGAATTAACAACATGTTTTAACCCCTTTCAAATGGCTATGTTTCTTGGGGTAAATCACTTTCATGCCATATATTTTCTTTTTGTCAAAATTACAAGCTATTTATTCCTTCAGTTGTGTAACCAAGGCATCATACCAAAAGCTAATTACTATCATAGTACTATTATACCATATATAGACTCATATATCTTACCATAATTCTAGAAAGTAATAGAAACATAGAAAAATAAAGAACATATCGAAAAGCCCACCCGAGGCTGTACATTTTAAGATCTGACCGTTCCATGGAGAGTTATGGAGGAATACCAAGAATCATAGTTCTACCTACAATTTGGACCCAAAACTGATGGAACAAGTGGAGAGGGGACGAAGTAGGGTGGGGGCACGATGATGATGTTTTTTCTTTCATTTATTTTTTGAGGAGCTAGATGTATGCATGTTGGTAGAGAAGGAAGATATTAGTGTTGATGAGAGTGAATACAAAGATGTCTGAATCATACCAAGGTTCTGGTGTAGTACCAAAAGGGTGAAAGGACCGCCACTGCAGCATAGGTTGTCTGGCTTTGTCTGTTTAGTCTTTAAAGTTTCAGATTTCATCTCTGTTTGAGAGTTGTGTTTATCTAAAGTAAAAATGGACTCTCATTAGCTGTAATTGTGTAGAAAAGATTGATTATATGTTTGTGCAATTAGACACTCGTCTTTGCAGAATGGCAGGAGAAGGTAGACAGATGCCAAAGCTGGACCTCCAGAAGGACATACCAAAGCTGAGCCAAGCGCAGATTGATTACATGAAGATCGTCGAGAATCAGGTACACAGATGAAGCTACCTTACGGCGATTTTCCTAGCCTTTGTTTAGTGGTACTATAAACCTTTTGATATTGTTGTTTCTCGTTTGATATTATGTTATAAACTCATATTTTTTGTGTAGATAGTTTCAGTAGTTATAGAGCCCATTAAGTATTAGCCTCTGATTTTTCCATTGAAAAAGATAGTGTATTTTTTGGTTACATATAATTTCTAATGGCTGTGTCGCATAATAACTCTGGTACTGTATTAATACAAGGGAATGTTACCATTTTGTTTTGTATTAATTTACATTATACATTATCTTATTCTCTTATGAGTGACCACTGATCACCTTGGGGATTCTTGATGATGATTCTCTATACTCGAAAGTCTCCTTCTGTTATTTAAATTATCTTAATTAAAGGAGTATCTTTTAATGTCTTTTCAAAAACAGGCATTTTTATTTGTATTATTTTTTCACAATAGATATGACTGTTAGTTTCCTTGAGTAATTAAGAGATCCTTTTCTTATGAAGTATAACAACAGGCTTGCAAAAGGTTCTCATCTTTCCTTTTATAGGATATAACATTTATTCATATGTATTAATGCTCTTGCAAACTTTCCAGAATGTACAGAGAGTCCAAAAGCTGGCCCTGCAAAGACGGAACAACATCGCCGTAGGATGCCTCCTTGGCGTAGGTGTTCTAGGAATTTACACGTACTCAATCTACTCTGTCAAACAAGAAAAATTCCTGGACGAGTTAGAGTGACACTCCACTCTTTGCAATGTTAGAGCTATTGGATTGTACTTTTTGTTTCAAAATAATTAACAATACAGTAATTGGTCATTATATGTGGTCACTTTATTGTCTTTCCTTGCAAAGATGGAAATTAATTCATAATGTTGTTTTCTGTCAGTTGCTGTAGAATGCTAATTGGGTTTAGATATTGTACAATGAATTCCCTGCATTTTTTAAGAAAAATGTTGGTATTAGATTTGATTTCCAGATTTGTGGAAAGTTTAAGGTCAGGTTAAGTATTTGAATATAGTCTATTTAATATTATACAGTACTTTTATGCCTCCTTCAATTCAGAATTGTGATTTTGGTAAGAGAAAAGCATCAGTTTTTGTTCATGGCTTATAAGGTTTCAAAAAAATGTCAAGGTTCTTGTTGATCTAAGTGAGATACATTGCAATGGATAATAATATTGCATAGTATAGGTATTTTCAAAAAACTATATTTCTGTATCACAGCATCCTATGTTGATTGTATTAGTTTATAGATGATGGGCAACCACATCATAAATTATAAATGTGATTGTAAATAAACATTTTTCTTAAGAATTTGATTATTATTTATAATAGAAATACTACTTTGTGATAATAAAACATTTATATTGTGGGAATTACTTCATCATAAGACACAGAAATGTTTATTTAGCTTGATTCCCACAATTCAAGATGAAGTGGTGATCGTATCATTAAACATCTCTAGTTGATTATAGAATGTAAAAAGCTGTATAGACTGTAACTCACATAAGTTTTTGCTTTCTCTCTCTCTCTCTCTCTCTCTCTCTCTCTCTCTCTCTCTCTCTCTCTCTCTCTCTCTCTCTCTCTCTCTCTCTCTCTCTCTCTCTCTCTCTCTCTCTCTCTCTCTCTCTCTCTCTATTTATAATGGATATCTACAGTGTTTGTGTAAGAACTAATGATATATTCACATACACAAAATAATTTTTTACCAAAATTTTGTAAGCAAGGAAAACTTGTTTGTAGACTTTTGTGATGAGTATTGGAAGAAATTAATCAATAGGGTTTTAATTTTTTAAATAGGAAATGGTATTGATCTTGGTCTGAAGTTAACCCTTTAGCAGAGACTCATGTGATATCAAGAGTGTATAGGGGAGAGCAGAACATGAACATGAATTTTATAATTTTGTGGGCCTGTTTCGTTGTCTGGGCAGAAAGCATATATAGGTATGCAAGCAATGTCGGTCATCTTTTACCTCTTCACTCAGTGCTTAGGGTACATTTTTCTCCAAAAGGTTTAGAAAATCCTGAAAAAAATAAACGCTTTAGTGAAACCTAACCTAAACTAATGCTAGGTAGCTATGCCTCCCCTAACCTTGCTTGGTACCTTGATCTTCCCCAATTAATTCCTAACCCTCGTGCTGATTGCAATTATTGGAGGCTTCATATAGTCTCTTAAAGTCTCTTATAACATCAGTTCAAGAGTGTATAGGGGAGAGCAGAACATGAACATGAATTTTATAATTTTGTGGGCCTGTTTCGTTGTCTGGGCAGAAAGCATATATAGGTATGCAAGCAATGTCGGTCATCTTTTACCTCTTCACTCAGTGCTTAGGGTACATTTTTCTCCAAAAGATTTAGCAAATCCTGAAAAAATAAACGCTTTAGCGTAACCTGACCTAAACTAATGCTAGGTAGCTATGCCTCCCCTAACCTTGCTTGGTACCTTGATCTTCCCCAATTAATTCCTAACCCTCGTGCTGATTGCAATAAGTGAAGGCTTCATATAGTCTCATATAGTCTCTTATAACATCAGTTCCAACCAACAGTTTTGTTCTATCTATTCTTACTTGCTATTTTTATTTGTTGAAAATATGTCTATCTGTTATGTGCACGTTACTGTGTTTGTGTTTTTTGTGATTCTGTCTGTATGTGTTCGCATTGTAACTTTTATTCCATCTGGGAGGGTGAAAGGCAGTAAATATCTGGTTTTAGAGGACACTTTTTTAGATATAAGATTTGCATGTGGCACAACCAAATGCATTTTTAAAACATGAAAAAATTGATTTGATTTTTCTAATGAATATGTCATGTGTAGTATGTGGTATAGAAAATTGTCTCTTTTTGAGAACTACCGTTTATTTTGTCTTGGATAATTGTCAATTTGTCAATGCAGTATTCAGCTTCTTTTGCCAGAAGTCCCTTTTATTTTGCTATAACTATTTTCCTGCAAGTCCTTCCCTTGAAAAGTGTTCAATCACAAATTCTTTAACCTGACTGGGCAATAATAAGGTTGATTTCTGAACTTTGGAAACCCATTCTTTTTGCAGATTGATTGATTGATTTTTTTTATTTTTATAGAGCTGTTTATATTAGCCTTATTTCTCTTCCTCATTCTTGTAATAGACTCATTCACACCCATATCTGCATTTCTGAGCAGATCCAACAGTTCAATGGTTTTTAGTAGTTATTATACTTTCATGAATTATTTTCACTGTGTACAGAACCAACAGTAAGGGGGTTTTGATTAAGGTAGATAGATGACTTTTAGCACAATGGGATGTATTACTTTAAAGTGCAAGTGGCAATAATAAACTATGATTATGGTCATTTGATATAGAGCATTGCCTTGCGGAAAGTTATTTTACTTTGGCCTACTGAAAGACTTGGAATTGATATAAGATTGCCTTAGTCTGTTGATTGGCTGGAAAAAAGATAAAAAAAAACATGAGAATTTACAGACTTAAAGAAGGAAGTACAGAACCAGATTTTTCTAGACTTGAGATAGAAAACTATAAAGAAAATTGAATAAACTGGAATTTTTCTGTAGTTCAGAGGCAAAGTAGATGTTTTATGTTCTCTCATCTGACTTTCTTTTAAACTGAAAAAGAAAGAAAAGAGACAGACATAAAACATCTACTTTGCCTCTGAAATACAGAAAGATTCCAGCCTCTACTCGCAGTTTGATATAAAATGGCAAATTCCAGTGTGTGTAATGGTTCATCATTACTTGGTTATTTGTACACAAGATATCCCTTAGAAGAATCAGGAAATATATGCTTTAAAACAAAAGGGAAAAGTCCAAATAATGGAATTTTTGTTTTGTCTTCTTGCAGTTACTTTACCCAATATCTTGTATCCCTGAAATAACAATAATTAAATCAAGATGCTCCCATTTAAGTTAGAAGAACGTGAATGCTGTTGTTTTTATTTTTATCTATAAGAATTATTTGTAACCTTGATATTCTAGTCTAATTTTCTTGTCGACAGAATCGGTACTTCTGCTGTGCCATTCTTCAAGGGAATGTAGTTTTGAATGACAAATATGAACGTTTTTTCATTAAGTTGATGTCTCAAATGTGTGCACAAGAACTAAAAGGAAATTAATAATCCATAAAGTATTATGAATGTTATGATATACAGTTTACCGAGTTTCTTTATGCAAATCTACAGTAGTGAGAATCAAGTACCAGTTACCATTAACATCCTAGCAGGAGACTCTGCCACACATATTCTTACAATGACTATTAATCCCATTCTTAACACGTAGAAAGAAGGGAGGATCTAAATGACATATTAATTTTGCATCAACATTTAATGTGTCACATTTTTGTTTGACAAGGCGGGCTGGTGAAGAGCTATAGATGTATGTATTTATAAAATATATCCTGTATATGGTGAGATTATTTTAATACGATACAATAATACGATAATGGTAACACGATAACACAGAGTAGATTACAGTGAATGAAAACAATACGTCTGCAGTCTCAATGTAATGCCTTCTTTGGTGGAAGAGGAGGGTCATATATGTCAGTAGACCATGGGGAATATTTACAAGGGAATAGGTATCATAATTCATGCAGAAATAGAATAAGAAAGAGAGAGAGAGAGAGAGAGAGAGAGAGAGAGAGAAGGAGAATGAGAGGGAGAGAGAGAGAGAGAGAGAGAGTGAGAGGGAGAGAGTGTGAGAGAGAGAGAGATAGACAGACAGAGAGAGAGAGATAAAAAGAGAGGCAGAGGCAGAGAGAGACAGACAGACAGAGAGACGGAGGCAGAGATGGGGGGAGAGAGAGAGAGACAGAGATACAGAGGGAGAGAGAAAGAGATAGAGAGACATACAGAGAGAGATATTGGTAGATTTATATAATGTCAACTTTCTGAACCTTTCAGACCTTTAGAAAAACATCATTGGAATGAATGAAGGACATCATAAAAACACCTTGTACACATGGTATTATTTACTTGTAAGAATATAAGTCAATAACACACTCTTAATCATCACTAAACTGATGTAGATATTGTAAATCTTGACATGACACTCACAAGATTATAAAAAAATGATGCACATATAGAATATACAAAATACAAAATAAACGACAGAATAAAAAGCTTGCATACTTGTGAATAACTGATATATCACATTTGAACATTAGAATTCTTTCATATCAGAGCATTTTAAATAGACATGGGTTTAATTTTATGACCAATGCTCGGTGCAACTGACAAACGCTCATACACGCTTTACAAAGAAAAAAAGATCTTTTCCAAAAAATGTTCTTCCACACTGAACAAACTTTATACTTTCGTACACTAAAAAATAACACGCATACAAGATATGGAATAGGCATTTACTAAAAGTTGAGGTCTTACGCAAAAAAAAAACATATATCCCCAGATTCAGATTCAAAATGATAATTTTGTGGGATATCCACAACCACACTTTTGTGTTGTTTATTTTATTTTTTTGTTTTTATTCATTTCCCTTTCTTCTCTTTCTTTCTGTTTAGGACTCAACATTTTAATTTATACAATAACATAGCATCAATACCAGAAATATATATATATATATATATGTCTATTCCCTGAAGGAGAACCAACTAAGCCCATCAACTTGCGCTCACTGGCACCGGCTCGGTTTCCCCGTCGTTGATTCGTCGAGATATGCTGATTTCGGTGCGTGTTTCGAATCTAATCCTTGGGGTCGTGGGCGTGGGTCGTGGAGTCGTGGTAGTGGTCGTGGTCGTGGTGGTCTTCGGGGTGGGGGTGGTGGTCGTCGCAGGCCTGTTGGGAGTGTTGGGGGTCGTGGGACGAGGTCGGAAGGGTCGTGGGGTCGTTCTGGGTGACGGGGTCGAAGCAGACAGGTCGGTCGTGAAGCCGAAGAAGTCGTCGAGGGCGTCTGGGGGGCTCGATGATGTTTCCTGCGGGGAAGGGAAGGGAAGGGAAGGAAGTTAGGTGAGAGGTACTTAAGGGATAGTTATTGTTATTACTTTTATTATTGGTATAAGTTGTATTAATATTACTACCTCTGCTACTATTACTGATAATGCTACTGTTACTATTACTTTTACTATTGTCATTGCAACGTGATATCAATAATATGATAATATTAAATAATCATAATAGTCACTCTCACTATTACATTATCATCATGACCGCAACTGTTATCAATATTATCAGCATCATAATCATTATCATCATCATCAAATCCTCACTACAACACCAATAAACTAAAACCCAAATGCACAAATACATTAGAAAAACAAATCACACAGGAGTATCCAATCCCCCATCCTTAAATTAATAAACAGCAAAAACAAAAGCAAATCGTTCAGGAGTATCCAATCCCCCATCCTTAAAATGAAAAACAAAAAACAAAAGTAAATCGCTTAGGAGTATCCAATCCCCCATCCTTAAATTTATAAACAACAAAAACAAAAGCTAATCGCTCTGGAGTATCCAATCCCCCATCCTTAAATTTATAAACAACAAAAACAAAAGCAAATCGCTCTGGAGTATCCAATCCCCCATCCTTAAAATTAAAAACAAAAAACAAAAGTAAATCGCTTAGGAGTATCCAATCCCCCATCCTTAAATTTATAAACAACAAAAACAAAAGCAAATCGCTCTGGAGTATCCAATCCCCCATCCTTAAAATGAAAAACAAAAAACAAAAGTAAATCGCTTAGGAGTATCCAACCCCCCCATCCTTAAAATGAAAAACAAAAAACAAAAGCAAATCGCTCTGGAGTATCCAATCCCCCATCCTTAAATTAATAAACAACAAAAACAAAAGCAAATCGCTTAGGAGTATCCAATCCCCCACACACACACATACCTCAGTCGGTTCGTCCAAAATAAGATCCGGGAACTTATTAATCGACCTGACAACGTCCTGGTCAGTAACGCCAATAACGCCGTCGATAAGGTACACGATCCCCAGGTTGTAAATGAACACTTGAGACTCGATCACCGTTGCGTTGTCGACTTGTATGCTTCCGTCTGGAGGGAGAGAGAGAGAGAGAGAGATTATTTTGAGGTTGTGATTGGGTTTGTGGGGAGGTGGGTGTGGATGTGGGTGGGGAGGTAAGGGTGGGTGTGTGGGGATGGGTGTGAGGGAGGGGGGATGGGTGTAGGGGGAGTGGTTGGGATGGGTGGGGGGATGGGTGTGGGTGTAGGTGTGGGTTATGATTGGTTGTGGTGTGGTGTGGGTGTGGATGTGGGGGGGAGGTGGATGTGGTGGTGTGTGGGGATGGGTGTGAGGAAGGGGGGATGGGTGTGGGTTAGAGGTTATGATTTGGTTTGTGGGTGGGTGGGGGTTAGATGGGCATGGGGTGTGGGTGGGTGTATATTTGTTATTATATTTTGTAATATCGAAAGCATAGACGTGTATCTTATTAATGATATTTGCTGTAACAGGACGTTTTCGAAAGCTGATTAATAATATCAATATTAGGAATGAAGTAATGATAACTTGTAATATAAGTTAATACTTTTCATACTCTAATTTTCTAATAACAAAAATGGCTAATATTAACACTACTGCAATACATCATATTCCATCAATATAACCATCGAAATTTCAAACACTTAAATCACATAACACCACACAACCATGCCTCCACTAACGTAATGAATATTTTATTTCCCACATCCCTTTTCAACTCTTAAACACAAATAAATAATTATTTTATTCATCAAACTACATCCCACGAAATAATAAACAACAAATTCCTACTTTCTCGATTCCATTGAAATAAATCATTTCTTTTTATTCATCAAACTACATCTCACGAAATAATAAACAATAAATTCCTACTTTCTCGATTCCATTTAAATAAATATTTAAATAAATCATTTTTTTTTTACTCATCAATTTACACCCCACGAAATAATAAACAACAAATCCTTCCTTTCTCGATTCCCATTCCATCCAACCTCCACAAACCCCACATCTCTTACCAGGTCCCCTTGAGACGGTGAAGGTGTTGTTAGCCAGGTTGGAGAGCGTAAGGCCATCCTGAAGGTCGTCCTCGTACAGTCGTCCTTGGACCAAGTGGTTGAGGATGAGGTTATCCCTCAAGACGCCGTCGAGTTGGAATGGGTCGGGGGCGTCGGCGTAGAGCATTCCGGCGAGGGCGCTGTTGCTGGGCACGAAGGCGGTGTATTTGAGGGGATCCAGGTTGTCTGTGACGGGAAACGAGGGGAAGTGAGAGGGATTTTATTTTCGTTTTTTTTTTTTTGTTATTATTCTTATTATAGTTTACTTATGTATTTTGTCTGTGAGGGGAAACGAGGGGAAGTGAGAGGGGATTTTTTATTTCTTTCTTTCTTTTCTTTTATTTTATTTATTTTTTCATTTATTTTTTTTTTTTTTTTTTTTTTTTTTTTTTTTTTTTTTTTTTGCTTGTAAGATAAGTCGTAGGTAGGTGATTTTTCTTTCGTTTCTTTTTTTTATTCTTACTTTAGTTTACTTATCTATTTTGTTTTTATTTTATTTGAATATTCTTTTTCATGAGGTTGTACTCTGGTTGTTTTGTGGCTAGTTGGTTTAGTTGCGATTTTGTCTGTGTATTATTGAAATATGTAAGAATAGACTGGAGAACAGATCACTGAGAGATTATAACAATATTATAAAAATATGTGTTCATATATACATACATATATAAATATATGTGTATATATATATATATATATATATATATATATATATATATATATATATATGAATCGATATATATATCTATATATATATATACAGATTTAGATAAACAGGCAGACACATAGATAAATATTCAACTACATCAAATTCACACTAAAGAAAAAAAAAAAGACAAATCACTAAACAAGTAAAACAAACAGACAATACCAAAAACAAAACAAAAACAAAAAATACAAAACAAAACAAAGCAAAAACAAAACAGAGCAAAGCCAGAGTCCCTTCCGTCCTCACTCACCATCGCTTCCGGGGAGAAGATAAGCCAAGTTGGTGTAGTTGAGGTACTCGGCGAAGAAAGTGGTGCGAGGGTCCTGCTCAACTCGCTCCAGAAGGTGAGAAAGGAACTGCGAAGTGGGCCAAGGGCTTCCCAGCAGAGGGGCGGTCTCGAGGTCTCCGTGTTGGGCCAGCAGCTCCTCCACCTGCAGGAGAGAAGGTGAGGGAGTGGGGATTAGATGATGGGTGTTTGGGGGTTGGGGGTTGGGGTGGGGTGGGGTGGGGTGGGGTGGGATGGGGTGGGTTAGTTTAATTAGGTTAGGTTAGGTTTGGTTTGATCAGATTCTGCGTGAGGTTCGGTCAGGTTAGGTAAGGTTAGGTTACGTTAGGTTGGGTTGGGTTGAGTTGAGTTAGGTTAGGTTAGGTTTGATCAGATTCTGCGTGGAAGGAGAGGGCTTAGTTGGGTTATATGACAGGATTCTCAAGATAAAATAGAAAAATATCGATATCATATACAAAGAAAAACAACTTTAGGAATCATCTAGGAAAAATACATAAAAAAAAATAAAAAATAAAATAAATAATAATAATAATAATAATAATGATAATAGATAAAAAAAATAAAAATAAAAATGTGATTATAAAAGACTTAAAATACAAACTCATTCTCATTTTATACTAATCAAACCCAACATTTATTCACCTATTCATATATCTATTTTCAATTGACTTACAATCTCCTCAGGACCCCATCGAGGTAGAGATATATATATATATATATATATATATATATATATATATATATATATATATATATATATATATATATATATATATATTTCCCATCTACATTTTCTCTCATCTAACTAAAACTGTCACCCTCATTACATATCAATTTCCAATATCCTTCCGATGCCCTTATTACTCACCCTTTCATAGTCGACAAAGAGAAGTTCCTGGATACTGTATGAACGCCCTCGAGGTAATGAAGACTCACTCTCGAGTACGACCTCCACTCCATTGGCAAGAAGCTTATCTGTGGAGAAAATACTTGAGTTAGCGCTTGGGTGAAAGAAAACGTATTGTGACTTTTCCCTTTTTTTTTCTTTTCTTTTTTGATTAATTGTTGTTACTATTGTTGTTTTGAGTAATTTTATTCATTTGTTCATTATCTGTAGAGGTTAGATTTGTTATTTTGGAATGGTTGGGTGTGTTGGATGTTCAAATGGATAGTATTATAGAGCAGAAACTAGTAATATCTAGTTTTTTTTGTGTGAGAAATGAAAAAAAACGAGATGATTGCATTATCTCGTGTATTAAAAAATAAATAAAATAAAACAGTTAATTCCGATTTTAAGATAACACAATTCAGCTATGCAATGCCTTGCCCACTTAATATTGATGTTTCACCCTCTCTCTCTCTCTCTCTCTCTCTCTCTCTCTCTCTATCTATCTATCTATCTATCTATCTCTCTCTCTCTCTCTCTCTCTCTCTCTCTCTCTCTCTCTCTCTCTCTAAGTAAACATATATACACTCTTTTACACACGTGTACGTCTGTGTACACTGAATTTATGTCTAAGTAAACATATATACATTCTTTCACACACGTGTACGCTTGTGTACACTCACGCGCACGCACATTCAGAAACACATAGACATACTGATATATGTGTGTGTGTGTGTATAATTCCCCACAAGTCTATGTACTCAATGAGAGTTTTTTTCTTTTTTCTTTTAATCCGCCAAACAACTAACCGATGATTCAACCTGACTATCGAGGTTGACAAATTCTCAGTGATAGCGCCGCAGAAACAGGGTTGTTGACTTTATCAATGTCGCGACTGACTGACAGCTTAGGAGATATGACATTTGGCAGAGGAGAGGAGAGGGGGAAGGGTGGAAGAGGAGGTGGGATGGGATGGAGGGAGGAGTTGGGAGGGGAGGGAGGAGGGAAGGGGAGGGATGGGAGGGGAGGGGAGTGAAAGGAAGGGAGATGAGGAGGAAAATGAGGGGGGAGAAGTGAGAGAGAGGCGAAGAAGGAGGTGGGAGGAAGAGGGAAGGAGAGGGGACGAAAGAGATAAGGAGGAAGGAGAAAGGGAGAAGGAGAGGAGAGGATAGAGGCATGAGAGGACTCGAGGAATAAACAGGGCTGCGTTATCAGTGATCAGAGCACGGTCTCTTAGCCTTAATTAAGTGTACAATCATGTGTCTTCATGCACTATCGGTTCAATGTAAACAAAGTGAAGATTGAGCTAGACTAAGTTAGGCGCTTAGAAGGATTTAGAAGGACTTAGCTCGTTCGAATGAGAAAATAATGATGATAATGGTGATGATAATGAATGTGGTAGTGGTGGTGTTAACGACCGCGGTGATGATACTAAGAATGAGAAGAAAAGGGTGATGTAATATAATGATATTGATGGTAAAAGCAATAAAAATCGAATTATAACAACAATATTAAAACAATATAAACAAACAAAAAACACAGATAATAATGATATCAACAACAACAAAAAGTTATAACAACAATAATAAAAAAAAAAATTAAATGATTATATTGATGATTTCTTCAGTTCACCGTAACAGCAGAACCTCAAAACCTCAACAAATGAAAGAAAACGTGTTAGTTGTGTCCAGCCTTATCTGTCTTTGCCTTTGCTGGTCCAAGAGTAATCCAAATTGGTTGACATTTTATCTCACGAGTGTCCCCAAGGTTGCTGTATCGCTGTGCAAAGTTGCCATGTAAAGGTCGCAGGGTTCCAAAAATAGACTGGTTTGTTTATATGAATGATGTTGTGAAATGGGTGTTTCTTGGGGTTCTCTATCTCTGCTTCTCTGTTTCTGCTTTTCTGTCTCTTTCTTTTCCTCTCTCCCTATCCCTCCCCCTCTCTCTCTACCTCTCCCTCTCTCTCTACCTCTCTCTTTCTCTCTTTCTCTCCCTTTCCATCTCTCTCTCTTTCTCTTTCTCTTTCTCTTTCTCTCCCTCTCCCTCTCTCTCTCTCTCTCTCTCTCTCTCTCCCTCTCTCTCTCTTTCTCTCCTCTCTCCTCTCTCTCTCTCTCTCTCTCCTCTCTCTCTCTCCTCTCTCTCTCTCCTCTCTCTCCCTCTCCTTCTCTCCCTTCCCTCCCACTCCCCTCCCCTCCCCTCCCCTCCCCTCCCCTCCCTCCCTCCCTCCCCCTCCCCCTCCCCCTCCCTCTCCCTCTCCCCCTCCCTTTCCCACTCCCACTCCCTCTCCCTCTCCCACTCCCTCTCTGAATGTCTTTGTATAGGCAGTCTAACGCGTTCAACAGTGCAGATTTCGAGTATGTATTGCAACAGTTGTGTTTACAGAAAGCAACCTTGGAATCTAAAGTATTTCGTTGTCCTCCTTACGACTTTCTAAGTAAACATATATACACTCTTTCACACACATGTACGTCTGTGTACACGGAATTTATGTCTAATTAATCGTATATACACTCTTTCACACACATGTAAGCCTGTGTACACTCATGCGCACGCACCTGCAGAAACACATAGACATACTGATAGATACGTACATATATGCACACAAATATAGAAAAAAATAGATATATAAATACATAGATACAGTGGTATATAGAAGTGTTAGTAGAGGTAAATACAACAGATATAGAAAATAATATACATATAAATACATAGA
>NW_028234404.1:7422000-7427000 GCF_977035675.1 Penaeus japonicus
TATACATGATACAATAATTTCTCTCAACGTATGTGTGTGTGTGTGTCTGTGTGGGTGTTACATACTGTATCCGGTTTACTGTGCATGTCCTCTTGCCTGTATATTTCTTTTAGAGTTGTTTATTCAATGGTATATTTATTCATTTATTCGTCTATTTGTTTGGATTAATTTGCTATTTATTTATTCATTTTTCGATTTGTTTTTGTATCTTCTTGTTTGGGTGGGCTGCTGTACGTATTAGTTTGCGCATATGTAACGTATTTTGTACATGAGTAAGAGTCGTTTTTTTGTCTGTGTGAGTGTGTTCTAAGTTTTCCATGTACGTGTGTAGTAAAAATGAATATAACTTTTTTCCGAAAATGCATACACACAGAAAAAAAAAAAACAGAAAAATAGGTCAATGGAAACATAAACCTAGATATAAATAAATTTACAGATACAAATGGATACACCGACACAGACATCGGTACAAACAGACATATGTGCACACAGCTAACTCCACTTACACAGACGTATGTATGTGAACGTAGTGTAACATGTAACAGTAAGGGAGAAGGGATTTCTTCACCCTTAGGTAACCTTAAGTAGAAATGTCTCCTTCTTTGGGACTTCCCCGTTTCGAGGTGAGTCGGATGGGAAGGGGGAGAGGGAGAGGATGGGGGAGGGTCGGTGGAAGGATAGGTGGATAGGTAGGAAGGTGGAGGGGAGGGGGAGGAGGGTGGGTGGGTGGAAGGACAGGTAGGAAGGTAGGTTGGAGGGGAGGGGGAGGAGGGTGGCTGGGTAGGTGGAAGGATAGGTAGGGAGGGAACGGGGAGAGAGGGAGGAGATAGGGAGATGGGGGTGAGGAGTGCGAAAGGAAGTGGAACGGAGGAAGAGGGAGAGAGGGAAGGGAAGAAAAAGGGTGATATGGAAAGGAAAGAGGGAAATTGGCAAAGATAGAGTGTGTGTGGGAAGGGGGAAGAGAGGAGGGGATGCGAAGAAGCAATAGGAGGGAAGAAGTTGGTAGGTAAAAAGAGACAGAGAGAGAAAAAATATATACAAATAGAAGAAAGGGAAGAAAGAAATAGAGAGAGAGAATCATTGACTCTGAAAGGTATGAATTACTGACACCAATCAATGTCATCTTTGGGTCAAAACAAAAACTAATGGTTTCATTTTCAAACGAAGAACTATGATATTCATTTTTCATCATTATTTTTCAAAAGAAAAGAGAGCAATAAAGTGTAAAAGAGCTGATAACAATGATGATCCGAATAACGAAAGAGAGGACGATTTTTTAAAAAAATAACGGTTAAAAAAAGTTTAAATAAAGTGGCATTCGAAAATAACGGTTATTTTTATCAAATGACGTGACAACCGAAAATAACGGTAAATAAATGTTACAATTAAAAAAATAGTAGTAATAATAATAATAATAATAATAATAGCCAGATGCAATCCACATGAAAAAATCGAAAAAAAAATAAAAATGAAAAGAAAAGGGGTAACGAAACGATTTTTTAAAAATGACAAAGAAGAAATTAAACAAGTAAGAACTGATAGACAGAAAAACGTGGCGGAGGGAGAAGGGGGGGGGAAGGTGGGGAGGGGAAGGTGGGGGGGGGAGGCTGAATCCACGTGACTTGCAAGGCGAACTTGTGGTCAGAATTATTTTTTTCTTATCTTTCTTCTTCTTCTTTTTCTTCTTTACCACTAACGCCGCCTCCTTCTCCTCCTCCTCCTCCTCTTTTTCCTTCGTCTCTTTTGCCTCCTCTTTTTCTTATTTTTTTTTTCTCCTCCTCTTTCCTCCTTCCTCCTCCTCCTCCTCTGCAATCTTCCCTCTTTCCTCTTTCCTCCATACATTCACCTTTCGCCCCTATCCCCTCCTCCTCTTCTTCCCCTTCCCCAACCCTCCCCCTCCCCACCTTCCTCAACCCACCCCCAATCCCACCTCCCTCCCTCCCTCCCTCTCTCCCTCCTTCCCTCCCTCCCTCTCTCCTTCCCTCCCTCCCTCTCTCCTTCCCTCCCTCCCTCCTTCTCTCCCTCTCTCCCAAACCCATCTCCCTCCCTCCCTCTCAACCCCATCTCCCCTCCCTTCCCCCCCTCCCTCCCCATCTGGCCCCAACTAATTTTTCTTTGCATTTCCCAACTGTATTTTTTGGGTCATGTATCATCTTGTGTACACTGAACAACGGCCAAGTTCACATTCTTTTAACTTCGTCTAAGTTAGGGAGGTCTTGCGATTCTCAAGGAGAGCAACTTAGGTGGGGGGGAGAGGGAGAGGGAGAGGGAGAGGGGGAGGGGAAGGGGGAGGGAGAGGGGGTTGAGAAGGTGTTCTTTCAAGGGAGGAGAGGGAGAGGGGGGAGAAGGTGTTCTTTCAAGAGGGGAGGGGTAGAGGGGAGAAAGGGGGTTCTTTCAAGGGAGGAGAGGGGGAGGGGACGTAAGGGTTCAGATGGGGTTCTTTCAAGGGGGGAGAGATGGGAAGGGAGTAGTTGAGGTGTTCTTTTAGGGGAGGGGAGGGGAGGGGAGGGTTCAAGGAGGGGGGTGATGGGGAGTGAGGGATTCAGGTGTTCTTTCAAAGGGCTAGGGTTGGGAGAGGGACAAAGGAAGAGGGGGGAGGGGAGATAAGGAGTGCCAAGGGAGAAGAGGGAAGTGAAAAAAGGAAGAGAAGGATTAAGGTGTTTTTCTAAGGTGAGGGGAAGGAGGGAGAGAGAAAGAAAATAAGAGTTGAAGAAGAAGAGGGGAAAGGAAAGAGAGCAGAGGTCAGAAAGGGGAGGAGTGGGGAGGGGGAGGGAAGGAGAGAAGGGTTAATAAGAGGTTCTTTCTAGAGAATAGACAGGAAAAGAAAAGGGGGGAGGTGTTCTTCCACGAAAGAGGTGGGGTGAGGGGGGTCTTTCAAATTGTGAGATAAATTGGGGCACAGGTAGTGGGGGTCAAGAAATATTCTTCAAAATGGGTGATGGAGAGGGAAGTTTTGTTTTCAAATGGAAGGTGGAAGCCAGGGTTTAGAGATAGCTAGGTGAGGTTCAACCAGGTGAGGTCCAGTCCACATTTGAACCTTGCGTTCGAATGCTCACGAAAATGAGAAAGTGAGGTAGGGTCAGTGGCACAGGGGGAAGCACATACCTCTTATGCCCCCCTCCTCCCTTCCCGGCTTCGTGATGTGTGAATTCAATATTTAACATTGAACATTAAACAAGCAGTGATATAAGATCATGGTAAAACACAAAGGTAAACAAAGCAGTCACGAGAAGCCTCTTTCTCTGAAACCTCTAGAAGGCATTTTCTACCCCAGGCACCCCCCCTCCTTCCTCCTCCCCCATATTTACCTTCTTGATATTTTGGCTAAGCCCCTGGTTAGCTTTATTTATTACTGGGGTTAAGTAGCGAAGTTTAGGCGCAGTAGGAGAAAGGTGTTTTAAGAGAATGAAGAAAAGGTGTGTGTGTGTGTGTGCGTGTGTGCGTGTGTGTGTGCGTGTGCGTGTATGTGAGTGTCTGTGATAATAACTTAATTCAAAAGCAATACCCATAATATTACCATAAATTTCAATAACGTAAATGATAACAAAAACATCACAATTACAACCACATCAATAACAACACCAGAACAAGAACATCTTCGCATAAAAAAAGAAACATACAAATTCACGGGGGAAAGATAGGCAAATCTGCATCAAAAGAGAGACTGGGAGTTGCACCATAATCTGCATCCTGCAATCATTCATCATTGCAAGTAAGGAGAGTTCAACCTCCTGAACTAACCTCTTCGGAGTGTGTGTGTGTGTGTGTGTGTGTGTTAGTTTGTGTGTGCGTGTGTGTGTGTGTGTGTCTGTCTATCTGTCTGTCAACCGCGCCGTTTTCTCTTTCTCTCTCTCTCTCTTTCTCTTTCTCTTTCTCTTTCTCCTTCACCCTTACCCTCACCCTCACCTTCACCCCTCTCCCTCTCCCTCTCCCTCTCCCCCTCCCACTCCCACTCCTCACCCTCACCCTCACCCTCTCCCTCTCCCTCTCCCACTCCCCCTCCCACTCCCTCACCCTCACCCTCACCCTCTCCCACTCCCACTCCCTCTCCCTCTCTTCCCTATTCGCTTTCCCTATTCCATCTTCTCCCTTCCCCTGATTCTTGGCCTCATAACCTTCGCCTTCACCTACTTCGCCTCCGAGACGGTGACGCGGCACCTGACTAACCTAGATTCCTCCTCCTCCTCCTCTCTCTCCTTCTCCTTCTCCTTCTCCTCCTCCTCCTTCTTCCCCTACTTCTCCTTCTTTTTCTTTTTCTTCTTCTTCTTCTTCTTCTTTTTCTCCTTCTTCTTGTCTTCGCTTCTCTTCTCTTCTCCTAATACTTTTCCTCTTCTTTTCTCTTTTTTTCTTCTTCTTCATCTTTTCTTCTTCCTCCTCCTCCTCTTTATTTTTCCCTCTTTTTAGTAATAACTAAAAAATGGTAAAAAAATAAGTGCAAAACAAAATTAACACAAAAACAAATACATATAAAAAAAAAATAAAAACCGACCAAAAAGGAAAATAAAATAAATAAACAAAAGATGAAAGAGACGAAAAAAAAATAATAATAAAAAAAAAAGGAAAAAAAAACAACATGTAAACAGAACATGACTCCCAGCTTTCCTGGAGTGACTTGCCTAACGCGTCCGAATATGATTAGTCAAATCTTTAGCAACTGGCGGATAGGTAATCAATCCCTTGGAAAGTGATTGGGAGGGCTTGGTGCTTATTTTGGTTTTATTTTTATTCTCTTTATTTATTTACTTTTTTATTTTTGTTTGTTTGTTTGCTTTTATAATTTTTTCTGTCTCTTTCATTTACTTCTTCTTCTTCTTCTCTTTTCCTTTTCCTTTATCTTCTCTTTCTGTCTCCTTCTTCACCTTCTCTTTCTCTTTTACCTTCTCTTCTCTATCTCCTTCTCTTTCCCTATCTCTTTCTCCTTCCCCCCCTTCTCCTTCTTCTTGTTCTTCTTTTCTTCTTTTTCGTTTCTTTTTTCATCTTCGTGTGTGTCCTTCTTGAGC
>NW_028234404.1:7432000-7434500 GCF_977035675.1 Penaeus japonicus
GGAGGGGAGGGGAGGGAAGAGAGGGGCAGGGAGACGGAGGATGAGAGGGAAAGGGAGAAGGGAGGGAGGAGTCAAGAAGGACACGGAGGAAAAGGGGACCAAAGGGGAAGAAAGAAGAGGAAGGATGGCACAAGAAAAGAGAGGAAAAGTGGGGATGAAATAAAAAGGAAGAGGGAAAGGGGGGATGGGAGAGGGAGAAGGGGCACGAAAGAAGAGGCGAGAGGGAGAGGGGAATGAAAGATTAAAGGAGATGGAGAAGGAAAGACGGGATAAAGCAAGAAGGAAGAGAGAGATGGAGAGGGAGTGGGAGAGGCTGAGAGAGAGAGATAGAGAGAGAGAGAGAAGGGGGGATGGAAAAGGGGAAGAAAGAGCAAGAGGATTAGGAAGGGGGGAGGGGAAGGGAGGGGGGATGGAAGAGAGGAAGAAAGAGCGAGAGTGGGGGGGAGGGGAAGGGAGGGGGGACAAAGGAAAGGAGAATTTGACCCTGAGGACAGTTTCACCTTCACCTGTCCTTACTTAGTCTTAGTCATTGAGATGGGGCTTAAGGTAGGAGGAGGAGGAGGAGGAGGAGGTGGAGAAGGAGGAGGAGGAGGAAGACGAAGAGGAGCGAGAGGAGGAGGAAGGAGGAGGAGGGAGGAGGAGGAATAGGAGGAAGAAGAAGAAGAATCATAAGAACAATAATCATAAGAAGAGAAGGGGGGAGAAGAAGGAGGAGGAGGAGACCAAGAACAAGAAGGAACAAAGAGAAAGAACAAGAATTCTTATGAGAATGCGCAACCGAATAAACATACGAATGCCGGTAAGACAATCAAACTGACAGGGACTTCATTAAAACAAAACTCAATGTAGAATCGAACAAACAACAACAACAAAAATAACATGACTCTAATAACATTTTTTTTCTTTTTTTGAGATAGTAATAGACAAAAAAGATATTCAATTACACAATAAAAGACGAATTTTAAACAGGAGGCAAAAACGATATTAAAAATGTATCACTAATCGCGTAATATAATTGATAATAAGAATGAAAGTGAATAAATGAATGTATGAATATAGAAAAGATAATGACAGAGAGAGAGATATAGAAGGGAGAGTGAGAGAGAGAGGGAGAGGGGGAGAGAGAAAGAGAAAGAGAGAGAAGAAAGACAAGAAAAAAATATAAAAAGAAAAAAAGAAAAAAAAAGAAAAATAAAAAAATAAAAAATAAAGAATCCGACATCCATACCGATTTATCTCTCTCTCTCTCTCTCTCTCTCTCTCTCTCTCTCTCTCTCTCTCTCTCTTGACAATAGGCAAGCATCGCCATGTGATCCAGAACTGCCACGTTATTCCGCCCGCCCGCACGCCCCCTTTTGGCACCATGCCCAGCCCCCGGCAAGAGCGCGGGGTGCTTTCGGCCTGATACCAAGCTCCTTCTTAGCCTTGGTATCTGAGGGCGTGGGTGGTATCGGGTCCGAACTCGTGGGCTGGGATGTGGAGCGGGTTGCTTGGTGTCAAATGTGGGGTGTTTTCGTGTGAATTCGATTTTTTATTTTTTATTATTTTTTTTATCATTATTAAATCTGTATTGAATTATTAAATCTGCTTTTTTTTCGGGATTCCTTTTTTTCTATCTGTGTGATATATAATTCTTATTCTCCTATGTTATTTATGATGGTTATCATGATTTGTTTTCTGTTTTTTAAGTGGTTATTATCATGGTTACTGTTCTTGGCACTCACTCACTCACTCACACACACACACACATACACATACACACACACACACACACACACACACACACACACACACACACACACACACACACACACACACACACACACACACACACACACACACGCCCTTAATTTCTCCCTCGCCCTCCGGAACACCCAAAGTTCAGAGAGGACACTGGAAAGGGCGTAAGGGCTCCAGGTTCCCAGATCCCTCCCTGAAATCACCCTCCCTTAAGGGTTTATGGCAATCACCATCTCCCTTTTCTCCACTTACCTTATCCTCCGTCCCTCCCTCTCTCCCTCTCTTTTCTCTCTCCCTCTCTTTTCTCTCTCCCTCTCTCTTCTCTCTCACTCTCCCTTCTTTCTCCTTCTTCCTTGTCCCTGTCCCTGTCCCTCTTCCTTCTTCCTCTCCCTCTCCCTACTCCTTGTCCCTTCTCCCACTCCATCTCCTTCTCCCTCTCCATCTCCTTCTCCCTCCTCCTTCTCCCTGCTCCCTTCCCCCTTCTCCCTTCCCCACTTCCCCTCTCCTTCTCCCTTCACCCTCTCCTTCTCCCTTCTCCCTCTACACCAAATTATCAAACATGAACTTCGCCCTCTGTTACTGGGAGGAGCCGTGACCTTGAGCGAATGCAAACTACCATTCCACCACATGCCTAACCTCGCGTGCAACTCTGACCTTGGGCACTTTGCTTTTGGCGGGCCGAAAATGGCGCTCCCCCGCGTCCCCCCCTCCCCTCCCCTCCCCCGTCCTCCCCCATCCTCCTCTTCTCTCTCTCCTTGTT
>NW_028234404.1:7437000-7464500 GCF_977035675.1 Penaeus japonicus
AACACACGCACGAAACAAAGACGAAAAGCGAGTCATTAGCATAAATGTAAAGACAATTCCCACAGACAGAGATATGGCTGGAATGTTGACGAGCCGAGCCGATAGTGGGGGGAAAAACGTCAGAAATTATTTTAAATGATTTTCAAACAAAGGAAATTCATATTCTTATGCTCTCGATTTTTTTTGCTTGTGTTGTTTTAGTTGTTTTTATTTTCATTGTTGTTATCATTATCATTGTTGTTATTATCATTTTTTATCATCATTATTGTTAGTATTATTATCATTATCATTTATATTATCATCATTATCATTATTACTAGTATCATTATTATCATCAGTATTTCTACTACTACTATTACTACCGTCATCATTATTATTATCACTACTACTACTATTACCATCATCAATATTACTACTGCTACAACTACCATCATTATAGTTATTGTCATTATATTTATTACTATTATTATCTTTATTATCATTACCATTATTACTATCAGTGTCATCAGTATCAAATTCTCATCTTCATTATTATAATCATCAGATCAGTTTTAATTATTATCAATATCAGTATTAACATTATCTTTTAAAAAAATCATTATCATTAATCATTCATGCTACCATTAGTATTATAATCATCCTCACTAGAGACAGACAGACAGACAGACAGACACACACACACACACACACACACACACACACACACACACACACACAGTCACACAACACACACAAACACAAACACACACACACAAACAAACAAACAAACACACACAACACACACACACAAACACAAACACAAACAAACACCCCCCCCCCCTACACACACACAAGCAACCCACACACACACACACACAAACACACCCCAGGTTACACTTAACTGGTGACTCCATCCATCCAAATGCCACCGGTATCTTAAATACCCACAGGTGTTTGGTATCCTCAGCTGAAACCCTGTCGAGGCAAGCAGAGATTGAAAGCAAAAACTTGCTCGCTTACGCTTCGCTCCTTTGTACTGACTACATCGCTTGATGTTGTGTTCGCGGACTAAATCACTAGGTATTGTACCATATTGCTCCCTTCTTGTTGTGTCTGTGTGTTAGTCTGTGTGTCTGTCTGTGTGTCTGTCTGTGTGTCAGTATGTGTTTTAAGGTCTGTGGAAGTGCTTTTAACTCCCGTGTGAGAAGTTTTTTTTTAATGTGTCTTTGGAATATTTTGGTTGAAATGTCCTTTTTTCTGTTTTTATTTTCTTTCTTTCTTTTTTTCTTTCTTTCTTTTTTTCTGTATTTCTGATTTTGTAGTTGGAGTTTTCGGTGGTTTTGTAGTATTAATTTCGGATTTATCTATCGGAGATTTTTTCTTAACTGGATGATATGCTCTTTCTTAATCGCAAAACATAAATCAAAACAGGGGAAAAACAATGCTTTTAATCGGAAATTTCCATCGAATCAAAATAACTTCATGCAATGATTCATAAGATCACATTGTTATACCTGGTAAGAATCCACCTGTTTCTCTCTCTCTCTCTCTCTCTCTCTCTCTCTCTCTCTCTCTCTCTCTCTCTCTCTCTCTCTCTCTCTCTCTCTCTCTCTCTCTCTCTCTCTCTCTCTCTCTCTCTCTCTCTCTCTCCTCTCTCTCTCTCTCTCTCTCTCTCTCTCTCTCTCTCTCTCTCGCTCTCTCTCTCTCTCTCGCTCTCTCTTCTCTCTCTCTCGCTCTCTCTTCTCTCTCTCTTCTCTCTCTCTTCTCTCTCTCTTCTCTCTCTCTTCTCTCTCTCTCTCTCTCTCTCTCTCTCTCTCTCTCTCTCTGTTGCTATCTTTTTACCTTTCTGTAGCTTTCTGTATCTCTGTCTCTTTCTTCTCTCTTTCTCTCTGTTTTCTTCTCTATCTCTCTCTCTTTTCTTCTTCTTCTTCTTCTTCTTCTTCTTCTTCTTCTTCTTCTTCTTCTTTCTTCTTCTTCTTCTTCTTCTTCTTCTTCTTCTTCTTCTTCTTCTCTCTCTCTCTCTCTCTCTCTCCCTCCTTTACATTCAGTTTCGAGGTGAACCACAAGAAGCCTCAAATTTGTCTGCGCAGTCAATACTTATTTATCTTTACACACTCCAAGTTTCCTGAGCGTTCCAAAGTCCTTAACGCGCGCAAATATTTCCATTCAACTTTCAAAACTCCAGAAATCCCATGTATTGAAAGGAAAACTAAAGTCATAAACGCAGGAATGGGAAGCTGGGCAAAATAAAACCCAAAAAACTGACATAAACGTGATAAAATAAATCGAGGGTATAGATATAGCGGATAACATACTTCAGCGCATATGTTGTTCTCATTTTGCTACTTAGGGTTAATTAAGGGTCTATCGCACACTCTGCTTCCCTAAATACACCCTGAATACCATACTGCTCCCTTGTACTGACTTATAATCATTAGCATCCTCATTACAGACAGACAGACAGAAAGAAAGAAAGACAAACACACACACACACAAACACTCTTCTTCAAACACATACACACAAACTCTTCTTCGCCTCGCCTAGCCGACCGACCCAGCTAAGACGTCAGAGCTTAAAACGAGTCTGTAACACGAATGCTAAACACATCACACACACTCCCGAAGTCTTTCATCAGTGTAAACTAAAGGTGTCAAGGCTAGACTGAAGATAACAACATACTCAGTGCGAGTGACACCTGTTACAACGAACAGGTGTCGGGGGGATGTTCTTAACGTCTCATCACTGTATAAGGATTATCCTGGGATAAGACTGATGCTGTGGACGTATTTGTTCTGGGATAAACCAGGTGTCATGAGGTTCTTTAGAGATAGTTTATGAGAGAGAGAGAGAGAGAGAGAGAGAAAGAGAAAGAAAAAGAAAGAGAGAGAGAGAGAGAGAGATTCACATTGATAATACTTAAAACTTTGTGAAATAAATGTTTGAAAAAAATAAATGAAAATAAAAAAAAGATAAATATGCATGCACGTGGAAACACACACACACACACACACACACACACACACACACACACACACATATATATATATATAAAATATATATAAATATATATAAAATATAATATATATATATACATATATATATATATATATATATATATATATATATATATATATATATACACTAAATCGTCTACTACATATAGAAACCCTTGAAGTAAACGATTTGTCTCTAAGATTTACTCGCCTTTTCCCGAGCGAGACGTATAATTAGAGATCGTATAATTGGACCGTAAATTTCTTATATATGAAATCTTTACTGGAGGAGAAAAAAAAATCGAATTTCTTCAAGAGCAGATTATCAATGGCCGTTTATCTTTTGTCTTTTTGACAGCCGGTACATCGGGAGGGGGAGGGAGAGGGAGAGGGGAAGGGGAGGGAAGGGAGAGAGGGATGGAGAAGAAGGGAGAGGGAGGGAGAAGAAGGGAGAGGGAGGGAAGGATTGAAGGGGAGAGGGAGGGGAGGAGGAGAGGGGAGGGGAAGAGAGGATGGGAGGGAAAGGGAGAAAGGGTGAGAGAGAGGGGGAAGGGAGGGAAGGAGGAGAAGAGATAGAGGGAGGAGGGGATGGGAAGGGAGGAGAAAGGAGAGGGAGGGAGGGAGAAGGAGGGGGGAGTAAGGGAGTGGGAAGGAAGGAAAGGAGAGAGGGAGAAGGAGAGGTAGGGAAAAAGGGAGAGAAAGACAGAGAGAGAAAAAAAATAGAAAGAGAAGTAGAGAGGGAGAAAGAGAGAAAGACAAGAGACAGAAAGAAACAGACAGACAGAGAGTAATCCAAAACAAAAACAAAAAAGACCTCCCATTTTCCTTCTCCAACACCCAAACGCCCACCAAAAAGTCGGCCTACACAACAAGGTTAGCCATTCTCCCATTCATACCTACGCGCGCAAAAAAGGAAAAAAACGAAAAGAGAAAACGCTCACACTTAAAAGGAGTAAAAAAAAAATGCAAACAGTGTGAGTGTGTGAGGAGAGAGAGAGAGAGACTCGATCGCCTTGGAAGAGACATTTATCATGTATGTACTCTGAGGATGGAAAAGGATTCGAATCTCTTTCATGGCGTTCGATTCGACCCGTTCTGTTCCACGCGGAGGGACATTTCAGATCCGTCACTGATTGTCTGACTTCGGGCAGAGATACGCGTCATCGAGGTTATTGTTATGTTTTTCTTTTCTTTTTCTCTCTGTATGTATGTTTTTTTTTTTCTTTTGTTTATCTCTGTATGTTTTTTTTCTTTTTGTTGGGTGTACTGTATTTTTTTTTTCTTTTCTTTTCTTTTCTTAGGCTTGCCAAGGTTAAATATAATCCCCCTTGTTCAGATACCGTTCCGTGACAAGATCATATATATATACCCTTTCACATTATCCTCAAATAACCTAAATAACGAAAAGGACCTACTCGGAAACATCTAACAATCATGCTAGAAATATAAAAAAAAAATCTACAAAAAAAACACCAAAAGGACAAAGTATTGCAAACAACTGAACGAACTTTTACTCGCTTGCAACATGGCGCGAGTCGTGACGTCGGGCGCGCCAGCTGATTGGTCGAGGGGGGGAGGGGGGAGGGGGGGATTGAGTGCTTTTGTCATGGCTTTTGTTATGTCTTTAGTTGGATAAAGAATTGCTTTCAGAAATTGATTTGTTGTTCGTTTTGGTAGTTTTTTTTGCGTGTGGTTTTCTTTTGCTTTGTTACGTTGTTTTTTTTTTTTTTTTTTTCTTGGTGTATTTTTTTTTTTTTTTTTTAAGTAGAAAGTGTATTCTGTGTTGTTGTTGTTTGGTTATGATTATACATTTCACTCAATACCATAATTTCCCTTATTTAATTTCAACAACATTGCATAAAAAATTAATGTAATTTGAATTATCAGCGACTGATCCCAAAACTACAAATAACATAAAATTACACGATAAATTACAAACCTTCCAATATCACATATCATTTAGCAACTCTCACATACTTTCCTATTAAACCAAAAACACAATAAACCAAATTTACAAATTATAACGTGAAATTCAAACCTAAATATAATTCGAGTTTGATTCATCCATCTATGACTCACTTTCGAAATGAATATGAATCGAAATTACTTAACCAGTGACTATCAAAACCTCGGCTGAATTAATCATATGAATAGCATGCTTCTTTCCCTTCCGGCAACTTAGAGAATCGAATGCCATCTTTGAAGGTCTTACTGACAAGAAAGAAAAAAAAAATACAAGCGTAATGCCACAGACCCCGCCAGAAAGAGATCAAACCCCCCTTTTGCGCCTAACCTACTGAAAATCTCGAGTTCTTCGGACACCCTTGATTTCCAACCTTAAAAAAAAATATCAAATAGGAAATTCTGAGGTACGTGAATGTCTCTCGGGTGTTATTATAATGGCTCTTTAACGGTAGAGATAGCCTGGGGAAGGGAAGGAGGAAGGGGAAGGGGGAAGGGGGAAGGGGGGAGGGGGAAGGGGGAAGGGGGTATACAAAGGTTAGGTTGCTGAGGCCCCGGGCAAGGACACGCTCTTCGGGTGTGTTACTCGGGTAATGGAATGATCTCTTTTCACGTCCCATTGTGTGTTTTTAGTGTTTTTTTGTTTTGTTTGTGTGTGTTTTAGGGGGTGGGTTAATGGGTTAATTGGGAAATGGGGAGGGAGGGTTAATATGTTTTCGTACTTTAATGCTTTTCTCAGGCTAAGCAACCGCATATTTTTGTTACCTTGCGTTTTTTTTTTTCTCTCTCTCTCTCTTTGAGTGTTTGTAATTTTGTTGCTTTGTCATGCGATTAACAAGGATTTGTCTGGAAATCATCTTCGCCCTTTTTTTCCAGAAGGAACAGAAGATTAAGTCCTTGTAGGAAATAGGACGGACATTTATTTAAGAAAAATGTAAATATATGCAACCTCATGCAACGCTAAACTTGTTGGCGTTATAGAGAGAGAAAAAAAACACTACGACCTTAGGACTCTAAAGAAAAGAAAACGAATACATTCACTCCTACGACCTTACGACCCCAAGGATACGAAAACGAAGACACACACGCCGACGATTTATGATTCCCCCAAAAAAAGAAGATTGAAAATACACATTTCACCTACGAATCTTCTACGAAAGTTATATTCTCAAAAAAAATTAAAATACTCACCCCCCCCCCCCCATACCCCGCAGAAAATTAAATCATCCCCCCATTCCATAATCTCACAAAGAAGAACAAAAAATTAAAAAATAGAATCAAAACACGCCCGAAGAAAAATTAAATTAGTCCCCCCCTTTCACATGAACCCCCCAAAAAAGAAAAAGAAAACGGGGAAAACACTTACTCCCTCTCCTGGTGAATTTGATGGTGTTTCCTCCCAAGGTTGTCATCTCAGCCAGACTCGGGAGATCCTCAAGGGCGACGTTGCCTCGGAGGAAGTGGTTGAGGATAACGTCCTTCGTGAAATTGTCGACCAGGAACGGATTGAAGCCCCAGTCAATCGGGTAGTACTTGTAAAAGGCCGCGTCGTTGGGGACAAGGGCTGTGTATCTGCCGGCTGTTTGGAAAGGAAAATGGGTGTTAATTCGAGTATCTTTTTTTATTCTTTTAGCTTTTTTTTATCTTGGAGTATCTTATTTTATATTCTTTTAGCCTTTTTTATCTTGGAGTATCTTTTTTTATATTCTTTTAGCTCTTTTTTATTATCATTCTTTGTGTGTCTTGACTGTTGTGGCATTTGGGGTTGTTAAAAAAAGGGAAGATAGCTTTCTGTTTAGGTTATATATCATTATTATCATTTTATTTTCGGGGTTTGAATTATGGGTTTTGGGCCCGTGTGATATTAAATTATATTTTATTCTTATTGTCATTATTTTTGAACTATTGATTAGGGGAGGGAGGTGGGGAATGGGGAATCATGGGAGTAAGGGTGAAAATGGGTGTTGGAGAGGAGAAGGAGAAGGAGA
Source organism: Penaeus japonicus (assembly GCF_977035675.1). NCBI lineage: Eukaryota > Metazoa > Arthropoda > Malacostraca > Decapoda > Penaeidae > Penaeus > Penaeus japonicus. The sequence continues at coordinate 7,443,924 of NW_028234404.1, forward strand.
AGAAGAAGAAGATAAAGAAGAAGAAGAAGAAGAAAAAAAAAACAAGAAGAAGAAGAAGAAGAAAAGAAGAAGATGAAGATGAAGAAGAAGAAGAAGGAGGAGGAGGAGGAGAAGAAAAAAGAAGAAGAAAAAAAAGGAGGAGGAGAGAGAGGGAGTGAGGAAGAGGGTAGTAAAAGGGCAAGGAGGGAGATAGGAATTAGATGAGAAATAGGGAAGACATAACATTGAGATTCGAGAGAGGAGTAAAAGGGAATTGGGATGGGGAAGAAATGGGAGGTCTAGAGGGGGATGGGGGGGGGGGAAGTATGAGTCGAATAGGGTTGGGGGCGGAAAGGGGTGCCTGGTTGCAAAGGTCATAGGAGTGAGGTCGTGCAAAGGGAAAGGGAGAAGGGAGAGGTCATAGCTGATTGGGTTTTGATCAAGGGAACAGTAACAAAGGCACAGGTCATGGGGTTTCATCTAAGGGCCTTCTCTATCTCTCTTTCCTTCTCTCTCTCTATCTCTTTCTCTTTCTCTTTCTCTCTCTCTCTTTGTCTCTCTTTCTCTTTCTCTCTCTCTCTCACTCTCTCTCTTTCTCTTTCTCTTTCTCTCTCTTTCTCCTTCTCTTTCTCTCTCTCTCTCTCTCTCTTTCTCTTTCTCTCTCTCTCTCTCTCTCTCTCTCTCTCTCTCTCTCCTTTGTTTGCTTTCTCTTTCTCTTTCTCTTTCTCTTTCTCTCTCTCTCTTTCTCTTTCTCTTTCTCTCTCTTTCTCTTTCTCTTTCTCTCTCTCTTTCTCTCCCCCTCCCTCTCTCTATCCCTCCCTCTCTCTCTCCCCCTCTCTCTCCCTCTCTCTCTCCCTCTCTCCCTCCCTCTCCCTCTCCCTCCCCCTCTCTCCCTCTTTCTCTCTCCATTCATTTATCTATTTCACTCTCACAACACATTCACTCAATCCCTCTCTCTGTCAGTCTATCTATCTCACCTACAGAGTAACCTTTGTTTAAAAATAATAATAATAATAAATAAATAAATGAATAAAATACTATGACTACCTCTCCTCTTCTATTCCTAAAGCAATACTTTCTAGTGACTCTTGTTGCACAAAGGAAGGACGCAACCGTCCTGCACTCACTGTCCCTGAAGGTGCCGTTGATTCCGGACTCGAGGAAGTGGTGGAGGAACTCGGCCCCGTCGGCGGAGCGGTGCAGGAGCAGGGAATCGATAAACGACTTGAGGAACGGGTCGTTCTTGCCCGCCGAAGGCCCTGAGAACTCGGAGAAGGCGCTGGAGGGCGTGGTCGAACTTGGCCGGAATTCGGCGAACCCCCCGCCGATGTCGGAGCCGCCGATGGCCTCCTCAGCGAGGATCGGCTCGATGTCGGAGGCGTCGAAGGGGAGCTCGGGCTTCGTGTTGCCGACGCTGTTGATGTCGGAGGGCGTGCCGCGGCGGGGCTTGAAGGTGGCGAAGCGGTGGGTGAGGGGCGGCAGGGTCGTGGGCTCGGAGTCAGGCGTCGGCAGGAGGGACGGGCGGGAGGCCACTTCCGAAGGGCTGACGATCGGGAGGGCGCTGTCGATCACGTACACGATGCCGTCGGAGACCTTGTACTCCTCGCCCGTCAGCTGGACGCCGTTCACGAAGGCGTTCGCTGTAGGGGGGGGAGGGAGAGAACGGGGGTTACTCATACGTTCAGAGGTTGAGAAAGTTTGCGTTACGCTCCTGTTGGCGTAAAGGACTCATCCTGAAGGGGTTGGAAAGAAGACAACAGAGTTTTACGAGTTTTACTGAGACAAGGAAGCGTGCAAGCTAAAAAGCCTTCGGTGTATACGCGTGATTTCCTGCTCTTATTTTCGTTGTTTTGTTTACCCACGTGGCACTAAAGTGATAAACGAGAGATACCATCCTATCGCTTATCTCAATCCCTCTTCTTCTCGCCTTCGAAATCGCTCTCTCTCTCTCCCTCTCCCTCTTCCTCACCGTCTTAATCCTCCTCCCTAACGCTCACCCTGGCTCTCTAAATTCCTCCCTTCCCTCTCCATCTCCTTCTTTCTCTCCTTCTCCTTCTCCTTCTCATTTTCCTTCTCCTTCTTCTCATTCTCATTCTCTCCCTCTCCCTCCACCCTTCCCCCTCACTCTCCACCCTTCCCCCTCACCCTCCACCCTCCATCCTTCCCCCTCACCCTCCACCCTCCACCCTTCCCCCTCACCTTTCCCCCTCCCCTTCCCAACCCCTACCTTCCCAACCCCCTCCCATGATAACACACCCCACCACCGGGAGACACGACAAAACGACAACAAACCGACGACATCAAACATGAGGACCGAGTTGACAGCTCTGCAATATGTCAAACTTCCTCGAAGACAGCTCTCCCTCCCTCCCCGAACAGATTCCAGCGCCGTGTGTGTCAAAGTCGTAAAATGAACACGTTTCATAATGACTAGACGGACGGGTTCAAACGTTTAATGCTCGCCTCCGGATTAGCGTCTCAGGAAGGCCGGATTGCGATAGGCTATTGTTTTGCCGAGATGGATGTTCATATCGCTTGCGTCGGCTTGGTATTAAAGTGATATCGGCAAGCGGTCGGGCGGGATAATTTATCTCTCGTGAAGGTGTTATAATCTAGAGCTATTGCGAGCACTGTCTTTAGTGTTATTATTATGTTTTTTTTTTCTTTATCTCTGTTTAGTGGTTATTTATCGATGTGAGCGAGTGTGGAGATTGTCTACTGGTTGTAAATAGTTCGTGTAAGAATTTTGTTTGTTCTTTGAGTTTTTGTCTTTCTTTCTCTCTTTATTTTCGTTTTTGGATTTTCTTCTTATCATCTCTCTTCTTCTCCTTCTCTTTCTCTTTCTCTTTCTCTTTCCCTTTCTCTCTCTCTTTTTCCCTTTGCCTTTCCCTTTCCTTTCTCTTTCTCTTTTTCTCTCTCTTTTTCCCATCTTCCATCCTCCATTCCCTCCCTCCCTCCTTTATCGCCTTCCTCCTCCCCTTCCCTCTTCCTAGGTAGCTCTCTACCTCTCTACATATATAATTATATCCGTCTATACCCATCCCTTTCCTGTCTCTCTCTGCCTCTCCTCTCTCTCTCTCTCTCTTCTCTCTCTCTCTCTCTTCCCCTTCTTTCCTCTCTCCCTTTGTCCACCTTTCCCTCTCCATCTCTTTTCTTTCACATTCTCCCCTATTTACCCATTTTCCCTCTCCATCTCCCTCTCCCTCTACCTCTCCTTCTCCATCTTCCTCTCCCTCTCTCTCTCCCTCTTACCCTTCTCTCTATCTTTCTCTTTCTCTCCCTCTCCCTCGCCCTCGCCATCTCCATCTCCATCTCCATCTCCATCTCCATCTCCATCTCCATCTCCATCTCCATCTCCATCTCCATCTCCATCTCCATCTCCATCTCCATCTCCATCTCCATCTCCATCTCTCTCTCCCTCTCCCTCTCCCTCTCCATCTCCTCTCCATCTCTATCCCACTCTTACCCTTCTTCTCTCTATCTCTCTCTCCCTCTACCTCTCTTCCCCTCTCTCTCCCTTCCCCTCTCTCTCCCTTCTCCTCTCTCTCCCTTCTCCTCTCTCTCCTTATCCTCCCCTCCCTCTCCATCTCTATCCCAATCTTACCCTTCTTCTCTCTATCTCTACCTCCTTCTACCTCTTTCTCTCCCTCTCCCTCACCCTCTCCATCTCCATCCCACTCTTACCCTTCTTCTCTCTATCTATCTCTCCCTCTCTATCTCTCTTCCCCTCTCTCTCCCTCTCCCTCTCCCCCTCTCTCTCCCTCTACCTCTCTTCTCCTCTCTCTCCCTTTTCCTCTCCCTCCTTATCCCCCCTCCCTCTATCCCCCACCCACGAATCCAAAGCCAAAGACCCAAACACGCCCACGATACTGCAAGCACAGGTGATATAATCGAGGCACAAGCATGTAAAGGTGTGGTCTCTGCATCATGCAAGTTGCAGTTGAACTTCCTTTGCTAATGAGCTTTCATTATCACTCGCTTATTAACACTAATGAGGACCTTGTATTTACAATCCCCCTCCCCCCACCCCCACCCCAAAGACATCCTAGATTTAATCTTCCTTAATTCACTTCCTTATATTTAGCGAAGAAGGAAGGGAGAGAAAAGCGACACAGAGAGTGAGGTTGATAATGATGATGATGATAATAATAATAATAATAATGATAATAATAATAATAATAATAATAATAATAATAATAATAATTATGATAATAACAATAATAATAATAATGATACTAATGATAATGACAACAATAATGATAATAATAATAATAATAATAATAAGAAGAAGAATGATGACGACGGTGACAATAATGATGGTGATGCTGATGGTGGTGAAGATGATGATGATGATGATGATGATAATAATAATGATGATGATGATGATAATGATATGAAGAATCACCCATCACTGCAAATGCTCTGCAACTTAATGACGAATTCTCTCGTCGTGATATTCTGGTGCAGATCATTATGTTAATATGAGAATCTTGGGTTTAATTCTTGTCTTTTTTTTCTTTTTTTTAATATGAAAGTCTTGGATTTAATTCTTAGTTGTTGTTGTTGTTTTTTGTTTGTTTGTTTGTTTGTTTTTGCATTCGCGTGTGTGTGTGTGTGTGTGTGTGTGTGTGTGTGTGTGTGTGTGTGTGTGTGTGTGTGTGTGTGTGTGTGTGTGTGTGTGTGTGTGAGTGTATGTTTAGAGAGAGAGAGAGAGAGAGAGAGAGAGAGAGAGAGAGAGAGAGAGAGAGAGAGAGAGAGAGAGAGAGAGAGAGAGAGAGAGAGAGAGAGAAGAAGAAGAAGAAGAAAAAGAAGAAGAAGAAGAAGAGAGAGAGAAGAAGAAGAAGAAGAGAGAGAAGAAGAAGAAGAAGAATAGAGAGAGAGAGAGAGAGAAGAAGAAGAATAGAGAAGAAAAGAGAGAGAGAGAAAGAGAAAGAGAGAGAGAAGAAAAAAGAGAGAAAGAGAGAGAAGAAAAAAGAAAGAGAAATAAGAAAGAGAGACAAAGACACAGAAAAAGCAAGAGACAAAAATGAGAAAATCAAAGAGTTCCAAAATCAAAAAGATAACAGGAACCAATACACTCCTGTTCTAAGCGCCAGTCAGCCAGCCAGACCTCTAAGGGCGGGGTCGCTTGCAAACTCCATTATGCAAGGTTTGAATTAATATTCTTAAGGACAAGCACTTTTATATCAATCACGGAGGCAATAGATAAAAAGTTAACAAACGATTATATCCTTTTAAGCACTTTCTGAACATTTTTTTTATCGTGTTTATCCTGTTCACCTGTTCGTTTTTAAATAAGAATTTTCTAATTCCAAATTGTCATGGATTTTCTCTTATTAAGTGTATTGTGTAAAATGAATGAAGTTATCATTATGGTTGATCTATTTAATACGGAATTTCAATCATTTTATATTTGGCCTATGACAAGATACGTATTTTAAACGTGGGCGGAGTTGCAGAGTATTGCAGAGCATTGCAATTTTATATGATTTATTGCTTTGTGGATTGCCAATGGGAAGTGGAGGTAGTGGGGATGTACGTGTGTACGTGTGTATGTGTGTGTGTGTGTGTGTGTGTGTGTGTGTGTGTGTGTGTGTGTGTGTGTGTGTGTGTGTGTGTGTGTGTGTGTGTGTGTGTGTGTGTGTGTGCGTGTGTGTGTGTGCGTGTGTGTTTACGTGTGCGTTTGCGTGTGCGTGTGTGTGCGTGTTTGAAGGCAAATAGATAGGTAGATAGATTATAGATAGGTCGATGGTTAATGTGGACGGAAGGATGGATAAATTAATGAAAAATGGATAAATGAATGGATGGATGAATGAATTAATGAACGAATGAATGAATGAATGAATGGATGGATGGATGGATGAATGAATGAATGAATGAATGGATGGATGGATGGATGGATGAATGAATGAATAAATGAATTAACAAACGAATGAACGAACAACGAATGAATGGATGGATAAGGCAATCCCTCTTGACCCTTCGGGACGAAAATACAATCCATTAACACAGCTTTGAGTTCGTTATGACAGATGTAGAAAAGATTGTACACGAGAAGGCATAATAAGTTATTTTATAAAGGCATGAATGGAAATTAATAACATCTTGCACTATTGAATTGAGACAGGTACGGGCTAAAATTGATATTTTGCATTATGTAATTAATAAAGATATGAATGAAAATTATTGATAATTTGCACTTTTGAATATGAACTAAGATTAATAATAATTGATGTAATTCATCAAACTATGAGTGAAAATGAATATCTTGCACTTTTGAATTAAGACAAATATATTCTAGAATCAATACTTTAATTATGCAATTAATCAAAGCATGAATGAAACCGAATCACAATTAGAAAAAAAAAAAAAATCAGCCTTACCCCCATCAGTCGTAAAAATCACGGGCGTCCCGGACAGGGTCTTCAGAGGCGTCGTGGGCGGGTTCTGAGGATCAACCACGTCCCCGAGGATGGCGTGGTTGAGGAGGACGTCCCTGGTGGCGCCGTGGTCCACCAGGAACCCCCCACTCTTCGGGAGGCCGCTGTTCTTCGGGATCAGGAGGGTCCAAGGCTCGGCTGCAGGGAAGAAAACGGAGGTTGGTTATGCGAGGGGAGTCTATTTTTTTGTTTTTTGTTTTTTTTTATGAATGAAGCAAGTAAACAAGATTATTATTATTGTTATCATTATCATTATTATTATTATTATCATTATTATTATTGTTATTATAATTACTGTTATTATTATCTTTATCATTATTATTATTATTATCACTATTATTATTAATAATAATATCATCATCATCGTCATTATCATGATTAGTAATAGTTACAGTACTTCTCCCTCCCCCCTACCCTCCTACCCCTCAAAAAAAAAGATAATTAAAACCATCCTAAGTTCTACCAGACACTCGAACCTGTCACGCAGTCAACACACAGCCTCTGCCTCGTCACAGCTAATGGTCATAAACGCAAGCATGAGACTTTCCGCGGAATGTTAACACCAACGAGTCACTCCTCGTTAAGGGAGGGGGAGACAGATCTTTTGAGTTCATTTAAGTTGGTTTGTTATTTCGGTTTTCGGGTTTTGCGGTCTCTTGTTTGTTTGTTTGTTTTGGGGGGTTTGGGTTGGGTTGGGAGGTGTTTGAATATGTGTTTGTGAGTGATTGTTTGTTTTGTCTTTGTTCTGTTTTTATTATCTTTCTCTCTCTTTCTCTTTCTTTCTATCTCTCCCGCTCTCTCTCTCTCTCTCTCTCTCTCTCTCTCTCTCTCTCTCTCTCTCTCTCTCTCTCTCTCTCTCTCTCTCTCTCTCTCTCTCTCTCTCTCTCCCTCCCCCTCCCTCCCCCCAGCAGAAATTGCCTCGCAACTCAACTAAACATGTCACACATTGCTCAGCTATGTGGTTATTGCTCACTCGCAACGTGTCTCAAATATGATCTCAAAACCACAGGAATGCTCGACAACAAACAACTTGTTAACTTGACCAGCATTTTATATCGGACACACCACCGTCCTTAAATTCAGTCTAGGAATCGCCCAGATAGATTATCTTAATAGAAAATTGGCTTAAGGATAAGAAGGTAGGATGTAGTTTAGGCATTTAGTCCCTTCGGAGAGAACAAAAGCTTTAGTCGATCGCATTAGCATAAAAATGGCTCGTTTCGACGCTGTTCGAAGCTGCTTGACGAGTGAAACCGAGGTGTTCGAATTAATCTCCTAAAGGTGCCAGAGGATTCCCAATATCTTGTGTTGTGTCCAATAAATACACCTTATTTACTGTATTTACACCGAGGAGAAATTACCGATAAGGATGCAAAAAAAAGGAAAGTAGGAGATACATATATATTCCAAAAAAACCTCACCAGCAATTGAAGTGAAGCCATTACACCACGTCAATAAAGATAAGTCTGTCCCGTCTTGTGTTGTCTTTATCTCTGCGGTGTAAGCGATCGCGTGCGAGGCGATACGGTCGGACTTCACCTTGTATATGACAGTGATTACCGCCCCTAGCTTCACCTCAAGGGAATCGGTTTGCCACTCTCATCAACACGCGATCCGTTCTAGCCCCGCCCACCCTCTAGGGAGGTTGCGCCTTGACATTTTCATAGTAAACCTTTGTTCCTTGACATTTTTCTTGTTGTTGTTGCTTTGCTGTTGCTATCCAGTCTGTTTACTCGTTACCTGGATAGCCAATAAGGGCGGGGGAGTTAATTAACGTAGGTCCGAAAGCTCATTTTTCACAGGTGAGTTCCAGCGATGATCAAAGCGATCTTGAATCAGATCACAAGAGCAGGCCGGTGACTTCTGGTTGTGCAGGATGCAGTCTAGAGCTTTAATATTTGCATTCTTCTGCGCAGTAATATCTTATTGTTTTCTCTTCATTTTTTTTCTTTTGTATTATTTTCAGGTTATTGTTATCTTTATTGTTATCATTACTTTTATTGTTATTGCTATTCCCTTCATGTTATAAAACAAACACACACACACACACACACACACACACACACACATACACATACATACTCTCTCCCTCTCCCCTTTGCCCTCGCCCTCGCCCTCCCCCTTCCCCCCTCCCCCTCCCTCTCTCCCTCTCCCCTTTGCCCTCGCCCTCGCCCTCCCCCTTCCCCCCTCCCCCTCCCTCTCTCCCTCTCCCCTTTGCCCTCGCCCTGCCCCCTCCCTCTCCCCCCTCCCTCTCTTCCTGGTACATAAAGAAGATAAATGAAGTTAGTATCAACGAATTCGAACGACGAGGGACGTTACGTGCAGTCAAGGTACAACGTTAACTTCCTGGTATATGGAGGGGCCGTTTCTCTTTTTCGTTTCAATCCTGTCGTTTTGGATTCGTTTGATTATGTTTGTTTTTTTGTTTTTATTTTATGGATTCATTTACTTGGCTATATATTATGTTTTTTATCTAAACACATATATATATTCATATGCGGGCGGACCCAAACACGCACACGCGCGCGCGCGCACACACGCACGCACGCACACACACACACACACACACACACACACACACACACACACACACACACACACACACACACACACACACACACACACACACACACACACACACCTACTACAAAAAAAGCATACACGCACATAGACACACGCACACTGTTAGTTCCACGCGATATTAAATCCAACCTTTATTTGACCTTTTGCAAAATATCTGATGAACGCCGCTGTTAAGCAAATAAATATCTGCATTGAAAACATTAAAAGGAAATTATTGGACACAAACAACTTGTACGCTCGTATCCTCCCTCAAGACCTTCAAGATAAGTGCTTGCGTGACGCCATTAACGATGTACTTTGCGGACACATTAATTTCGGAGAAAACATGGCTTAAGCAAAGAGAATATTGCTAATAAACCACGTTTCTTTAACCACATGACATATTCGCGACGCTTTGAAGAATCTGGCGTCTGACCGCTGTAAAAATGACTCAAATGCCTCAATTTGTCTTAAATATGAGAAAATATTTTAGGCACGTGGGCAGTGGCGTGACGCAACGAGCGAAGATGACAACTTAGAGAGACATGGTTTAGTAATTGTCTTGTCCGTAAAAAAAGAAGAAAAATAAAAAAAAACAAGGGTTTTATCTGTATGAACATGCGACTATATTATTTTGGCACGTGGGCAGTGGCGTGGCGCACGATACGGAGATGGCACTAAAGAGAGATATGGTTCAGTAAATGTTTTGTGCTCGCGGTCGCCAATTTTTCGGTGTAGCCATGTCTGTCTGCTGCGTAATAACGAGTTCGTGTTTTGTTGGTTTTCAGATGCCGGGAAGTTTATGTAAGGTATGAAGAAATGTTCGTAGCTTAAAGAGACACGTTGTTATGAATATATTACTATTGATACTACTCCCACTACTATTCTACTACTATTATTGGCACTACTACTGCTAGTGATAATGAAAATAATAATAGTAATACCAATGATAAGAAGAATAATAATAACTACAATAATTACAATAACATATAACAACGACAACCATCAATATGAAGATAACTACACGCAATTATAATAGCAAGAATGATAATATCATCAGAAGAAAAAACAATAAATATAATAATCACAGAATTGATAATAATAAATAAACAGCGTTACTATTCTTTCCCATAAAGTCAAAAATCACTCATACGTCTCTAACGTTCTTCCAGCGTTACTATTCTTTCCCTTAAAGTATTCGTAAACACAAAGATATCTTTTATTTTAAATGTTTGCTCGGGGCACACACAGGACCTCAATCCCAATCTTTACATTAATCGTTTTTAATCACACTAACCACGCTTGATCAGACGCGCTCAATAACAAGTACAGTTTTCCACTTAATAAAACGACGCGTTTTGTCCTTAAAATCTTTTCATAAACACGGTTAATTCAGAAAAAAGGTGAATATACATCGAAACATCATAATTCAGTCCCTTAATTTAAAGAAATCGTTTTATTAAGTAACTCGAAGAGATATGAAACATCAAAACATATAAGAGACTGAATACCGGTGAGAGATAAGGCCAGCCTCTGACACTGCTTAAACAGGTTGAGACAGAGGAGGAACAGCAGGGAGGAGGAGAAGGAGGAGGAAGAAGAAGAAGAGGAAGAGCAGGTGAAGGAGGAGAAGGAGGAGGTGGTGGTGGAGGTGAAGGAGGCGGTGGTGGTGGAGGAGAAGAAGAGGAGGAGACGGAGGAGGTGGTGGTGGTGGTGGAGACGGAGGAGGTGGTGATGGTGGTGGAGACGGGGGAGGTGGAGGAGGAGCAGCAGCAGGTAGAGGTGTTGGAGGAGAAGACGAAGGATGAGGAGGAGGAAAAGCAAAAGAAGAAGAAGGAGGAAAAGAAGGAAGTGGTGGAGGTAGGTAGTGATGATGATGGAGAAGTGTTTGTGGCGGTGGAGGAGAAGTGACGAGGGGAAAAAAAAGAAAGTTGGAGGAGACGAGGAAGCTCAAGAATGACCAACGTGTGCTTGAAGTGCTTGCTTGGAGATAAGCAAATTTGCACGGTCGAGGAGCCTTGCGTGCTTACATCTGCCCCGACATCACACAAGCCAAAGCCACTGACTTCATCATTCGCTGACATTGTTTCCATTGACATTGACTTCATCATTACCTAAATTATCAAATCACGTGAGTTATATCCTTCCTTCTCCTTTTATTCCTCTTCTTCACCGGGTTATTCCTCTTCTTCACCAGGAATCTAGAATCTAGAAATCCCCTCTTCTAGATACTCTAACTTCCCCCTCCCCACCCCCTTCCCCTCCACCTTCTACCCCCCCACCCCCCAAAAAAAAAGGACCAGGAAAAAAAAAGAAGACAGAAATCCCAGCCGAGATATCTCCTTCCTCCGCACAGCTCGTCGAGCAATTAAACAACATGATAATTCGTAATTAAGGCAAGGGGACACGTCGTTGCGCGGAGACAGCTGTGGGTATATACGAGGGGCAAGATTTCGAACCACAGAGCCGAGATCAATCGTTGTTGGGGATGGATGGAGAGAGTAGGATGGGGTAGGGAGGAAGAGGGAGGGAAAGTGGGTGGGGAGGGGAGGAGGGTGGGAAAGTGGGTGAGGAGGGGAGAGGGAAGGAAAGTGGGTGAGGAGGGGAGAGGGAGAGGGGAAGGGAGGGAGGGAAAGTGGGTGGGAAGGGGAGAGAGAGGGAGGGAAAATGGGTGGGGAGGAGAGAGGGAGAGGGAGGGAGGGGAAATGGGTGAAGAGAGGGAGAGGGAGGTAGGAAAAGTGGGTGAGGAGGGGAGAGGAGAGGGGGAAGTAGGGAAAATGGGTGGGGAGGGGAGAGGGAGGGAGGGAAAGTGGGAGGAGGAGATGGAGGAAAATGAGGAAGAGGAAGAGAAAGAGAGAGATGGTAGAGATACTGTCAACATGATGAAGAGATGAACAAACTAAACTTAATTAATTTTTTTTCTCGATTTTACAAGGTGAATACCCCATCACAATAACAACAACCATCCTAACAATTACAAACATAAAAAAAATCTTCATCTTCACCCCCAAAAAAATAAAACATCTACAAAACGAAACGAAATTCTAAAAACAAGCGATAAAATTCCTTAAAACAGTAAAATTTCGGATGATCGAATGGCGGGGGGCTTTTGAGAGTGACTATCTAAGGGTCGCGTTCTTGATCCCGAGACAGTAAGACTAGTTTTTGTATCCTTTTCTTTTTTTCTTTTCTTCTTGGAAGTATGTCTACGGAGACCCAGCTGAGAAGCGTTTTGTTTTGATGAAGGGATGTTGTTATCCGTTTAAAAAAAAAGATAGATTAACGGTTTTTTTTGTTGTTGTTTTCAAATCGTCCCATGTAAGAGGTAGCTGGTTGATAACAACAAACTATTTTAAAGTGATATTGAGAAATACAGTGTTCTCGCATACAACAAAATCATATCAAATACAACAATCCTCAAACACAATAAATTCACCCAGCTAACCATACGAAATAAAACTACCAACAGACCTACAAAACTAACCCAATCATTCTCTTTCTACCAAAAGCTCCAAGCAAAACAAAAGAACTCGCGATTGCGCAAATCGATCTCTTGTGACACACAGGCCAAGGGAAGGACAGTGGCAAAGGTGAGAGAGATAAGCGTGGAATTTTCTCCACTCCTTAGTACGAAAGAGGGCAACCTGAGGGCGCCAACGAAAAAAAAATTGGGAATATATGTATGAACGCTTCATCATTTTTTTTGCATTTTTTTTCTTCGGCATTTTGCGGTTGAAAGAAAACGGATATTTGAAGAGAAAATGGGAGGGTGTGTTATGCATTCCAGGGCTGGCAATGCGAATGCCATGACGGTGACATAAATTCTTTTACGAACCAATAATTATGTTGTTGTAATAATAAGAATAAAAGGCGGAGGAAACGAAGACAAGACAATAGACAAAACATGTGAATGAAGAGAGCAGGAAACCAAGATATGATTAGTTGAAAACGCGGAAAATAATTAACCGGACAGTTAATGAGTGAGAAATCTCTCTTTCTCTCTCTCTCTCTCTCCCTCTCCCTCTCCCTCTCCCTCTCCCCCTCCCCCTCCCCCTCCCCCTCCTTCCCTCTCTCTCTCTCTCTCTCTCCCTCCCTCTCCCTCTCCCTCTCTCTCTCCTTCTCTCTCTCGCATCTTATTTATTGATTTAAGATCATGATCGCTTTATAACAACATTTACAAAAGTCTTCGTGCCTTGGCTAGTTCCCCCGTTCACTCTGAATGCCAACTATTAATTAACAGAGATTTATAATCCCGAATTCAAGCTAATGAATACTGATTTCTTGGATTTGCTTTTTTTCTTGCCTCTTTGCCCAAGTTTTGTTCTCTTCTTAAATGTTCACTTGTTCAATAACCAGATTCAACTTAATGGAAATTTTGCATCGGTAATATATTGATGGGAAGTTCGTAGTGTCCTGGCTGAGACTACGAACAGCATGATGTATGTTGGGGGACCACATGGAGAGAGGGAGGTTAGAGGGAGAGGGAGGGAGGGAGAGAGAAAAGATAGATAAAGAAATAATGGGAGGGGAGAGAGAGAGAAAAAAAAGATAGATAAAGAAAGGAGGGAGGGAGAGAGAGAGAGAGAAGAGAGAAAATATAGATAAAGAAGTAAGGGGAGGGGAGAGAGAAAAGAGAGGAGAGAAGAGAGAGAGAAATAAGGGGAGGGGAGAGAGAGAGAGAAAAGAGAGATAAAGAAATAAGGGGAGGGAGAGAGAGAGAGAGAGAGAGAGAGAGAGAGAGAGAGAGAGAGAGAGAGAGAGAAATAAAAAGAAACAGAGAGAGTGTGAGAGAGCGTGTGTGCCTGACGCAACGTTTTCTGTTTTCAAAATGACCTTCACGAGCCAACGCAGTTGTACAGCGGTGGTTAAAGGAGGTAATAAGGAGAGAGAATTTCAAGAAAAAGAAAAAAGAATGCACACCAACATAAACAAATCAACTAATAATGAGCGCGCGCACGTGTGTGTGTGTGTGTATGAGTATGTGTATGTGTGTGATGATGTAAACATGACAAATCCCACATCGTCGAGGAGTAAAAAAATAGAAGAAAAAAAATGATGCGGAAATGATGATGATGACGATGGTGGTGATGATAATGATGAAAATGAAAATGAAGATGAAGGTGAAGATGATGACGATAATGGTAATGAACACGATAATAATGATGACTGGAGAAACTAGCTCAGCTCCCAGAAAACGGGACTGAAAACGAGTGTTAAGTTGTAAGATCGTGAGAGCTTCTTATACCTTTTTTTCTTTCTCTCTCTTCTAATGACCTAATGGCCAATTGCTGAGAATGAGGTCATCTTTGGAAGAACAGCCTCGTTGGGCAATGCAATGGGAAGGAGGGAAATGAGGGGAGATATGAGGAGAGGGAAGGAGGGAGGGAGGGAGAGAAAGAGAATAAGAAGAGAAAGAGAAAGGGAGAAGAAAAAGAGAACGAGAAAGAAGGAACCAATGGAGAGAGAAGAACAAAAAAAGAAAAAGAAAAAGAAATCTGTAGCAACGCCCTAACGGTCATGAAACGTATTCAAATGACTCAGAGGAAACGAAAGGAAAAAAAAAAACATTGTTCACACCCAGGATGGACTCATCTACTGTTCCCGACTTTTCTTAGAACGAGATTGAAGGAAACCGATAGTTAGCATGAATTGAATACCGCAATTTACCCTCCCTCCCTCCCTCCCTCCCTCCCTCCTACCCCTTCCCTTCCTTTAACACTCCTTGTACTCTTTAACTTCACTCCCTTGCTCCCCCCCCCCGTACCCTCGTACCCCTCTCCTCTTCTACTCTTCCCCCACTCTACCCAGTCCCCCTTACTTTACACCTTCCCCCCCCTCCTCCGTAACCCCACTCCCACTCCCTTCCTACACTCCAACTCCCCCTCCTCCTTCTTCTTCTTCTTCTCCTCCTCCTCATTCTCCTCCTCCTCCTCCTTCTCCTTCACCTTCTCCTTCTCCTTCTCCTTCTTCTTCTTCTCCTCCTCCCTCCCCCCCTCCACCTCCTCTATCTCCAGACCTCCCCTCCCTCCCCTCCCTCCCCCCACCCGACCTCCCCCCCCGGCAACTGACTCACTCACTTCTATATTATCGGAAATTGAAGTGTTGTGATGTAGATGACCTGATGACACGAACAAAGTCAATTCCCAGACTGTTTTCTCATTTTTTATTAAAAAAAATATATATGTCATGTCATTTATTATTTTATCATTATTATTATTATATGTGTCCGACCTCGTCTCGGTTTAAATCTAAGCTGTCATCAACATGTGGTGACTATTATATTAATACGAAATTTAGGGGGTCGAAGCTGCCGAGGAATTTCTGTTGAGAAATTACGATAAAAAATGTGCTTCTATTTTCCCCGGGGACTTATGTAAGAATGATGTGTATTTGACGCCAATCTGCGCGTGTGATGTGGTTCGCTTCATGAGACGAATTTCACTTGGTAACAGTTTGGATTTTTTATTTTTATTTTTTATTTTTCTTCGTTCTTATTCGCTATATATATGTTTTTTTTTTTTATCTGTCTGTCTCTCTCTCTCTCTCTCTCTCTCTCTCTCTCTCTCTCTCTCTCTCTCTCTCTCTCTCTCTCTCTCTCTCTCTGTCTGTCTGTTTGTCTGTCTGTCTCTCCCTCTCCCTTTCCCTCTGTCTCTCTTTCTCCCTCTCTCTCTCTCTCTTTCTCTCTCCCTCTCTCCCTCTCCCTCTCCCCATCACCCCCCTCTCCCTATCACCCCCTCTCCTTGCATCTCCCCCTTCCATCCCCCTCCCCCTCCCTCCTTCTCCCTCTCCTTACTACCACCCAATTCCTTCCAAGGACGTCTCTGTATGCATTTTCCGTGCCGTCTCACCTTCCTTGTTCAAAAAAAAACAAAAACAAACAAAGAAAACACAAGGAAAGGGAGAACAGTGACCACTTAAGGGTTCGAGTCAACAGTGACTCAGCTTCGATTCCTTACGGGAGTTTCGATCCCACTTTGTGTTTATATTTAGTCTTTTGTTTTTCTTAAAGATAACATTCGTCTTTTTTTTTCTTTTATATCTTAGTAGTTCTTTTCCTTATAGCTCCCGTCTCTTTATTTTTTTATTATTTGTTTTATTTTTTATTATATTGTATCGATGTTTGGCGAGTAGGAGACATGTATATGCACTTAAGTTCTCGACTAGGAAATATGTTAGAAAAAAATATGTTGCTTCGTGGTCAGTAATCGTAAGAATTCGAAAAAAAAATATATATACAGAAATATAAACCTGGACGTGTGTGTGTGTGTGTGTGTGTGTGTGTGTGTGTGTGTGTGTGTGAGAGAGAGAGAGAGAGAGAGAGAGAGAGAGAGAGAGAGAGAGAAGGGAAGAAGGAGAGAGGGAGAGAGAAGGAAAGGAGAGAGAGAGAGAGAGAGAGAGAAAGAAAGAGAGAGAGAAGAAGAGAAAGAAAGACATAAAGAAGGAAAAACGAAGAGAGAGAGAGGAGAGAAGGAGAGAAAGAATGTGAGAGAAAGAGAGATGCTGCATACGTGTTTGTGCGGGCGTGCACAATTGCTTGCTCACTCCCTGAATATATTGCAATTGGGGTCCACCCGGTGTTCTCAGAATTTAGGTTGATCTAGGCTTGGATAAGATTAGCCAGGTTAGGATATGTTAGATTAGGATAGGTTAGGACATGTTACGTTTGGGTAGGATAAGTTAGATTTGCCTAGGTTAGGATATGCTGAATAGATTAGGATGTGTTAGAACTGATTAATTTAGGGTGTGTTAGAGTTAGTTAGGTTAGGATATGTTAGAACCGTTAAGGTTAGGTTAGGATACGTTAGAACTGATAAGGTTAGGTTAGGATATGTTAGAACTGATAAGCTTAGGTTAGGATATGTTAGAACTGATAAGGTTAGGTTAGGATATGTTAGATTAGGTAAGGAACCGGGCAATATACACAAACACGCTTACAATTCCATTGATAAAGCGAATTACAGTAACTTTTCCCCCTTCAGCTTCAGTAGCAACTAACAAGCAGTAAAATACGAGTTTTAACACTTCACATTATCTGAAATTCAGTGTAAGAAGCATGATTCCTGCCTGCAAAAGCCAGCTGTCATCATGATTAATTGCAATGTCTCTGCAAGAATTCATTAGTTCCCTGTTGCTCTGAGTGGGTGGTAGCGCGGTGGGGGGAAGGGGGGGAGGGGGGTCTAAGGGATGGAGGGAGGGAGGAGGGGGAGAAGTGGGAGGGGAGGTAGAAGAAGGTGGAGGGGGAAGAGGGAGGGGGGAGGAGGGGAAGGGGGAGGGAGAAGGTGGAGGAAGGGAGGAGAAGGTGGAGGAGGGGGGAGGGAGGGAGAGGGGAGGCAGGGGAAGAAGGAGAAAAGGTGGAGGAGGGAGGGAGGGAGGGAGAGGGGGTGTAGGAGGTGGAGAAAAAAGGAAGGTATGAAAGAGGTGACAAAGGAAGGAGGAAGGGAGAGAAGGTGGAAGAGGGGGGTGGATGTAAGATGTTTATGCCATGTTAAAAATCTTAAAATAGAAAAACTATCAGAAATTCATTCACTATTATAAGTTCCGATATCATTACTATTGTTATAATCTACTATCATTATCGTGACTATCATTGTAAATGTTACATCATCATATTATAATGATTGTTCCTATAATTATATCTGTATAACCGTTAGAACTGACATTTTGAGTCTTTTTTTTCCAATATTCGTTTTCCTAATCAGCTTGCGTGTTTACACCCGCTAAACCTACGTGCTTAGTCAGCGCTAAACTCCTTTGATTTTATCTACCTCTTCGAATAAACTCATTTGATCGAGCTTATGA
Source organism: Penaeus japonicus (assembly GCF_977035675.1). NCBI lineage: Eukaryota > Metazoa > Arthropoda > Malacostraca > Decapoda > Penaeidae > Penaeus > Penaeus japonicus. Next base: position 7,461,704 of record NW_028234404.1, read on the forward strand.
GCATTAGCATTTGACTAATTCGGAGCATGTCGCTTTGCTTATTCAATTTGGCTTCTGTTCTGTTATAAATATTCCAGAAATTTGTATTGAAAGAGAGCTCGGGATCAAGTCGCTACGTATGCGCTAGATTCTCTCATGGTCGATATGTTTTTCCGCTACGCGACTTCGCTAAATTCCAGCCTCTGTGTCGTGTATTTGTCATAAATCATATAATGTAGACTTTCCGAATGATTTATTAATATGAGATAAAAAAAAAAAAAAATCTTTCATGTATAAGTTTTAGCGTTCGGTGAGCGAAAATAAGACAAATTAAATAAATAAAAGCTAATACAGTGTTTTTATCCATTTATTGCATTGCATCAGTCAAATTGCAGAAGTTCCATTAACAATTTTCTAACTACCATTACCCTCATTAGAAACAAATAAAACCATCCCGCCAAAATTCCACGCCAAACTCTCGACTTCAATTCACATTCCGAAGACAATCATAACAGTTTTAATACTATCACGTTCGTTGCTGTTCTATATCAACATTCCACCGACAAAATTATTTCCCAAATAAGAACAACAATATCCTTGAATGCGGAAATTGCTTGACCGGAAATGAGAAATGGCAAATAGACAATAGGCGGCCATGTTTTTTGTTTTTTTCTTGGAGGGGGGAGGGGGAGGGGGGAGGGGGAGGGAGGGGGGCGAAGACGCGTTTCTTGTGTTCGTATTTAGCGGGTTGGCTTTTGGCGCATTCCGGAATACCTCTTTGGTGGAGACTGGAGGGAAGGTCAGCGGATGTCGAAGTGTTTGGCTGTTTCTGTCTGTCTGTCTTTGTCTGTGTCTTTCTCTTTCTTTCTCTCTCTTTCCCCTCTCTCCTCTCTCTGTCGATCGCTCTCTTTCTCTCTCTCTCCTTCTTTCCTTCTCTCTCTCCTTCTTTCCTTCTCTCTCTCTCTCTCTCTCTCTCTCTCTCTCTCTCTCTCTCTCTCTCTCTCTCTCTCTCTCTCTCTCTCTCTCTCTCTCTCCTTCTCTCCATCCCTCCTTCCCTCTCTCTCTCTCAAACACATCTTTCTATCCCCAAACCACACGAAACCTTATTTTTTCTCATATCAATACATTTCCTTTACCCACTCCAAAAAAAAAATCACAATCTTTTAATTATTCAAGAATCTAATTAAGGCAATATCCGAATTAAACGCCCGTCATGGTACATTAATATTGTTAACAACTCGCACACACTGCTTTGAATTTTTTAAAAAATCAAATTAAAATCAAATAATAATTCCAGTCCTGCCTCCAAGTTCTCATTCAAATAAACCCAAAGTTTGGGTTTTGAAAAAAAAAATGGACCAGACGGCAATTTACATAGTAATGGATTTTGAAGTATATATGATAAAAAAAGAAAAACAAAAAGATGGCTACAGAAACATATATATATTCTCGGTCAAAATCAATCTTAAATAGTCATGTATGAGATGATAATTATTCTTTTTTTTTTCTTATTCTCTAACTTTTCTGTCTTTTAATTCCTTTTTTTTTAGTCTTTCATTCGTTTTTGTTATAGTTACCTTTTACATAGAGGTCGATCGGTTGCTTTTAGTAGTACGTGCGTGTTCTCGAGGTCGCTTTAACCACCGTACACAATAGAGCGGCGGAGGCGAGCGTATAGCGGTCATTGCTATCTAGTTCTAGCGAGGAAAGCGGAAGTTGCTAGAGCGCACCGGTCCGTAACAGGTAATGTCTTCCCGGTATTGACCTCTCTCTCCCCCTCCTTCCTCCTCCCTCCCTCCCTCCCTCCCTCCCCCCCCTCCCCCCCCCCCTCCTCCTCCTCCTCCTCCTCCTCCTCCTCCTCCTCCTCCTCCTCCTCCTCCTCCTCCTCCTCCTCCTCCTCCTCCTCCTCCTCCTCCTCACGCCCCCCAAACAAAGAAAAAATACGGAAGGTGTCTCTTGTTCGCTACACTTTGGCGTGTGTGCGGACACGTAAAGCTACTTAAAATTTATGTGATTTGGTTTCGTTGTGTTTTCCATTGACTAGCTCCGATTCCTATAATGTTTCTGAATTAAAACATGCATATGCACACACACACACACTGTGTGTGTGTGTGTGTGTGTTTGTGTGTATGTGTGTGTGTATATATATATATATATATATATATATATATGTATGTATACATATATATATATATATATATATATATGTATACATATATATTTATATATACATATATATACATATACATATATATATACATATACATATACGTATGTATGTAAATTAGTAGTCAATAAATCTGCAGATTGTTTTATACCGCAGGTTCTACGAGCAAGTTCATGCAAATACTTCCCTTGCAACTTAAATGAATCACATTGCACTTGCCAAAGATGAGGCCCGATAAAGGCTGAGTCCATTAATGAGAACAAGCGGTGCCACTTCGCCTTAGAGATAGCCACTTCGTAAAACGTGTCTCTTGAGAAACTTATGGAGGAAGAGCGAGAGAAGGTGGCGTAAGTGGGGGGGAGGAGGAGAGGGAGGGAGGGAGAGGGAGACGAAGAGAGAGAAAGGGAGAGAGAGAGAAAGTGAGAGGGAGACAAAGAGAGAGAGAAGGAGAGGGAAACAAAGAGAGAGAGAGATACAGAGAAAAAAAGAGCAAGAGAGATAAAGACAGAGACAGCGAAAGAGTGAGAGAGAGAGAGAGAGAGAGAGAGAGAGAGAGAGAGAGAGAGAGAGAGAGAGAGAGAGACAAACAATCCCAGAAGAAGAAAGAGAGACAAACAGAGACACACACACAAGAAGAGAACAAGCAGAAAA
>NW_028234404.1:7472000-7486022 GCF_977035675.1 Penaeus japonicus
TGAGAAGGAAGAGGAGAAGGAGAAGGAAAAGGAGAATGAGGAGAAGGAGAAGAAGAAGGAAAAGGAGAATGAGAAGGAAGAGGAGAAGGAGAAAGAGAAGAAGAAGGAGAAGGAAAATGAGAATGGGGAGAAGAAGGAGATGGAGAAGGAGACTAAAGAGAAGGGAAAGTAGAAGAATAAGGATACGAAGAAGGAGCAGGAGAATGAAGAGACTTTTTTGCGAATGAGGAGATAGTGAAGAACTTGATAATGGTGGTGTGGTGATGGTGGTAATGGTGAAGATCATGGTGAATGGAAGAATGGTGATGATGATAGTGATAGTGATGATGATGATGATAACGATAATGATAACGATAACGATAATGATGACGATAAAAATAACGATAATGAAATTAAAGAAAAAATACAAATAATACGAAAGACGAAGATTTTCTAAAATAAATAAAAATCGGAAATAAAAACAAACAAGACGAAAAGAAAAACAAAAACCAAACAAGCATAATAGGCACAAACACAGGAGACAAAAATATTTAAAGCCAAAGAGAAATGCCAAATATATCAATCAAACTTAGAACTTACTTTAATTCGAAAGCGAGAGAGAGAGAAAGAGAGAGAGACAGAGAGAGAGAGAGAGAAAGAGAAAGAGAGAGAGACAGAGAGAGTGAGAGAGAAAGAGAGAGAGAGACAGAGAGAGTAGTTAAAATAATGACTCTTTACATATAATTAATTGCAAAAAATACAAAACAGAGAGCGAAAGAGAGAAAGAAAAATGTCACGATTGACGATAAATATGTTCGTATGTGTTTTTGTTGTTGTTATTTTTTCGTTTCTAATCTTGTTCTGTTTCCTGGTTAGTTGTTTTCTTGTTTCTTTGTTTGTCATCGCTTCCTTGTTTTGATGTTCCGGTTCTTTGGATTTTGTATTTCTCTTTTTTTTTGTTTTTTGTTTTTTGTCTTTTTCTTTTTTCTCTACTTATCATCATTATTATCGCTATTACTATCTTTTTTATTGTTATTACTATCATCACTATTATCAAAATTACCATTATTATCGTCAATATTTTCATATTCACTGTTATTATCATTATCATCATCCTCATTAATATCATCATTATCATTATCATTACCACAATTATCCTTATATTTATCATTATCATTATCAAAATTCCTACTACCTATTACCTTCTTTATCCCTTTATCTCTTTACCTTCCTTTATTCCTCATTTTCCTCTTATTCTCTTATTCATTTTTGTTTTTCTGTTCAAGTTTCAAATAGATGTCAGATCTATCACCCGTTAATTCGTTAAGCTTTATCTAAGATTAAGCTTTTCGGCGTCAAACTTTTCAAGAAATTTGAAACGTTTGATTAAAAAAAAATCGCTTTTGAATTCTCAATACATATATATATATATATATATATATATATATATATATATATATATATATATATATATATATATATATATATATACATATGTGTGTGTATATATATATATATATATATATATATATATATATATATATATATATATATATATATATATAAGACACAGAAACAAAGACAGATTGATAGATAGATAGACAAATACACACACATAGAAACACAGACAGATAGATAGATAAGCATATAGATAGATATCAGTAGATAGGCAGATGCACACACAGAAACAAAAGCAGATAGACAGATAGACATGTAGATGGATAGATAGATAGATAAGATAGATAGACACATAGAAACACACACAAACACAAACACATACACACACACAAACACCAACCCGTCCAAACAAACACACACACACACACACACACACACAAACACACGCACACACACATTTACAGGATGTGTCTGTGTTAATCCTGGCGTGTTCAGCATAGAAATTCCTTTAATGATTACCTGATACTCGACTCTCTGATTTTTTTTCCTTCTTGTCGTTTTTGCTTTCTCTCCTTTATCCTTTGTTTGTAAATTTCTTCTTCTTTTTACTTTATCTTTGTTTTTATTTTTCCTTTTTTTATTCTATTTTTTTATACTTTTCTCTCTTTTCTATTTTCTTTTTTTCTTATCATTATTCTTTCTTGTCCTTGGCATTCTCTCGTTCCCTCATTTCTTCCCTTCATCTCTCGTTTCTTCTGTCCTTCTTTCTCTCATTATCTCTTCCCTCCTCTTCCCTTTCCCAACACACGCACGTGAGTCCACAAACACAAACACACAAACAAACAAACACTAACACAAACAAATACATACACACACATACACAAACACACACAAACACAAGCACACACACACAAAACGCGCGCTTTCATGCAAATCCGAGCATGCAAGTCACTTCAAGCAGCCTCTACGTCAAGTCAGCTGACGCATGATCAATCTTACGAGCAATAAAGGAAAGAAAGGAAAAACGAAAGACAGAAAGAACGAAAGACAGAAAGAACGAAAGACAGAAAGAACGAAAGACAGAAAGACAAAAAAAAAAGAGAAAAAGAAAGAAAAATAAACGCAAGCAAGAGAGGCCAGCAAGCGATGCCAGGGAGACGCCATGCCTTGAATCGATCTGTCACAGACGATCAGATCTGTCAAGTGTCTGTAAAATGTCAACTCCAATGTGCGGGAAATTCGTTAATTACTCAAGACTCGTTCATGGGCGTCGTTTGTTCTCCGTACGTGATCGTTTGGTTGTTTTGGTTGTTTGTTGGTTGGTTGGTAATGTTGTTGTTATTTATTGTTCATGTTCATTGTCATTATCGTTATCGTTGTTATTATCGTTATTATTATTATTACTATTATCATTATCGTTATTACTACTATCATTCTTATTACTGTTATCATTTTTATTAGTATTATCATTCTTATTACTATTATCATTCTTAATAACAAAGAAAACATTTCCAACGATAAAATACAACACTACAGTAAACACCAACGCCAACGACAATAACAAAAAAACAAAAATAACAACAAACAAACAAACAAAAAACAACACCCACCAACAGTAAAAAAAAAAAAAAAAAAAAAGGAAGACATCTCGACTTCCTTTCTGCTTTTTTTTTTTTTTTTTTTTTGGGGGGGGGGGGAAACCCAGCGATTCATTCACACGTGTTTATTTACGGGTGACTAAGGGCAACCAACTGCGAGAGGGAAAACTAAATGGCTCTATCCGCCGTGGTAGAAAACGTGGCTCTTTTGGTTGACACTTTTTGGGATAAGGGGAGGGGAGGGGAGGGGGAGTGGGGGAAGAGGGGGAAGGAGGAGGGGAGGAGAGGGGGAGGGGGAGGGAGAGGGGAGGGGAGAGGAAGAGAGAGAGGGGGGGAGGAGGAATAAAAAGTAGAGGAAAGAAGAGAAAACGAGAGAAAGAAAGAGAGGGGGGAAAAACACGAGCAAGAAAAAGAAAAAGAATCAGAACACAGCAACAACAATAAATAAACAAATAAACAAACAAAAAATATATAAATATACGTACATACATACATAGACAGAGACAGATAAAGAAATCCATAAAGAAATCCGAACGAGCCAACCCCGCAACAGAACTTAAAAAATCGGAGCGTCCGACGCCAAAGAACTTAAAAAATCGGAGCGCTCGACGCCAAAGAACTTTTAAAAATCGGAGCGTTCCGAACCTCCGCCTCGACCCAACCCCCTTGTCCGGAGTCGTTCAAGAACAAGACAAATTCCTGTCGAGCAAAACGGGGAGGCAGCCAGCAATTGTAAGACGCGCCACACGGCTTCATTATCCAAACACAGAGAACTTAAGAGAGAGAGAGAGAGAGAGAGAGAGAGAGAGAGAGAGAGAGAGAGAGAGAGAGAGAGAGAGAGAGAGAGAGAGAGAGAGAGAGAGAGAGAGAGAACTCGGGCGTGAATTTCGCTTCTCTCTCGCTGGCTGATTTTAGTGCAGATTCCCTTCGTCCGCTGTCAGATGTGATGGATATCCACGTCAGCTGAGGCAGATGTCGGATTTGTCTTCGACACGTAACCGGGTGCAGGCAGGAACTTGATTGTTTTTTTTTTAATCTTTCTCTTTCATTCTTTCGTTCACTCTCGCTCTCTCTCTCTCTCTCGCTTTTGCTCTTGCTCTCTCTATTAATCTCGCTTTCGCTCTCGTTCTCGTTCTCGTTCTCGTTCTCTCTCTCTCTCTCTCTCTCTATTGCTCTCTCTCTCTCTCTCTCTCTCTCTCTCTCTCTCTCTCTCTCTCTCTCTCTCTCTCTCTCTCTCTCTCTCTCTCTCTCAGTGTGTGTGTGTGTGTGTGCGTGTGTTTATGACCTTATCTCTAGCTAACCTAATCTGTCTTATCCTCACCACCTCCTTTCCCCTTTTCCTTTTTGTCTCCTTGCTTGCTTATCTGTTATCCATTAGTCTTCACTTTCTCATTCTATTTTTTATCTCTCACTATGTCTTATATTTATCTACAAATGTCTGTCTTCTCTGACTACACTTTTTTTTCATTATTATTATTTCATTCTTAATTTCTCTCTCTTTCGCTATATATATATATTAATATATATATATATATATATATATATATATATATATATATATATTTCCTCTCTCCTCATACCCTCTCACTTCCTCATTCTCCAAGCTCTTCCTCCTTCCACCCTTCCATCTCTCTCTCCCTCTTCCACCCTCCCTCCCTCCTTCACATCTCTCTCCCTCCTCTCCCTCCCTACTCTTCTTCCCGCTCTCCTCCTCCTCCTCCCTCTTTCTCCCTCCCCCCCTCCTCCACCTCTCCCCCCCTCCTCCCTCACCCTCCCTCCTCCTCCTCCACCTCTCCCCCCCTCCTCCCTTCCTCCCTCCTCCTCCTCCTCCTCCCTCTCCCTCCTCCTCCTCCACCTCTCCCCCCCTCCTCCCTCACCCTCCCTCCCTCCTCCTCCTCCTCCTCCTCCTCCTCCTCCACCTCTCCTCCTCCCTCCCTCCTCCTCCTCCTCCTCCTCCTCCTCCTCCTCCTCCTCCCTCTCTCCCTCCCACCCTCTCAGCAGGACATCACCCAAAATACCTTCTCATTTGGCAACTTTTTCTGACTAATGGTCTTGCCTTAAATATCGTTAATCAAATGAATGCATCTGAGGACTGATATAATCTTCCTTAATGACCCTTAATGGTTTATCAAATCACAAAACTGACAAAGTTTAGTAAAAATGTCTTATTAACCGACCCGCGGATCTTCTTGCTACAATATTTCGCGCGCTTTTGTATGCGATTTAGGTTAAAAAAAACAACAACAACAAAAAGTGATCGTATTTATAGGACAACATATTTTCCCAGATTTGTGAGTCTTTTTGTGTTTTTTTTCTGTCTTATTGTCGATGTTATTAGCTTGTTATCAATTATTGGTTATTACTCCTTATATCTTCACAAAAAAAATCGAGAATTTACGTCCCGAGAAATCATATTGTACTAAGGGAGTAAAAGATGAACTTATATATATATATATGATCCAAGCGTAATAACATTTTTATATAATGTTCCAGTTAGTAGCTACTTTCTTCGGCATTACTTAACACATATCAGGTTATACTTGTTTCTCCTCCCTCCCTCCTCCTCCCCCCTCTCTCCTCTCTCTCTCTTATGTCCTCCTCCTCTTTCTCTCTTTATTCCCTATTCTCTATCCATCTTTTATCCGCTCTCCCTCAAGTACTCCCTTCCCTACCCCCCACCCCCTCTCTCATTCGCTCTCTTTCTCTCTCTCTCCTTTCCTCTCTCCTTCCTTCCCTCCCTTTCCTCCCACACCCTCTCTCCTCCTACCCCTCCCTCCTTACCTCCTTTCCTCCCTCTCTCCTCCCATCCCTCCCTCCTCACTCCTTCCCTCCCTTCTCCCTCCTCCCTCTTCTTTCTATTCTCTTTAATCCCACCTACTTCCTTCACCCCCCCTCCCCCTCCCCTGCCTCCCCCGCATCACATACTTGACATTCAGACCAGTTTTGCCAGCATGCCAGCATACCAGCATAGCACCTTATCTCATAAAGGGAGACTTCGTGTAAAAATAAAATCATAACATTGGTATATAAAAACCGATGTTGCAAGCGACAAAGTTAAAAAATAGAAACAAACAAAGATAAAGGAGAGACGAATGGAAAACACGCTGAAGAATGACAAAGCAAGAAAAAAAAACACTAATAACACTAATACAAACAGACATTTTTCTTTTCTTTTTTTCTTTTTTCCTTTTTCGCGGAACACGTGGAAAGCTAACCTAACAGCCGATCACCTTCTGCCCATTCAGCGCTGCAATAAACCAGAGGCACAGATTGAAACCAAATGTTGGGAAACTCAAGTACCCAATCTCCGTGCAACATACCAGGTACTAACGACTGCTTGTAGCTCATTTCGGAACGTTTAAATTGGTGTTATTATCCTCAGGTGAACCAGACAGGCCTTTGGTTCTTAAAGATCACATTGGGTATTTTCTTTCGTCTCTCGAAGTTGTTGTTTCGTTTTGTTGCTTGTGGTGTTTGCATTTTTTTTTTATTAAGGTTTCTGTTCACTTTCACTTTTCTTTGCATCTGTTTTTTGGTTTTGGGTTTGTTTGTTTGTTTTTTTCTTTAGATGTTTAAGTATAGAAATTCCTCGAGGTACCATGTGGGAAAACAACAAAATGGGAATATGTTTAAAACAAAACATATGCATACTCCACACACACATTTCTTTAAAAAAGAAACGAAAATAACATCTCGCCGAAATATCACCGGAAATCCACTTTTAGAAATAACGGACTTTGGAACACTCCTTTTTGAAATTTTCCATTTATACCCTCCGGCTGTGCCTGGGTGAGGTGAGGCGCGGCTCTGAGGTTAACTTTACCGTTCCTTGCAGTTTGAATGACTCGTTTCCACTCCCATACCCCCGCCCCCCCTCCCCACTTTTCCTCCCTTCCCCCTCACCCTCCTCCTCTCTTTCCCTACCCTCCCCTCCCTCTCTTTCCCTCCCCTCCTCCCTCCCTCTCTTCTCCTCCCTCCTTCCTCCTCCCACCCCCTCCTTCCTCTCCATCCTCCTCTCTTTCCCTCCCCTCCTCCTCCCTCTCCTCTCTTTCCCTCCCCTCCCCCTCTCATCACTCTCCTCTCTTCTCCTCCATCTCCTCCTCCCTCTCCTCTCTTCTCCCCTCCTTCCTCCCCCTCCCCCTTCCCCACCATGCCCACTTCCATCCTCCTTCTCCTCCCTCCCTCCCTCTCCCTTCCCCTTCCCTCTCTCATCCCTTCCCCCTCACTCCCCCTCCCATCCCCCCTCCTTCCTCTCCCTCCTCCCCCTCCATCCTCCTCTCTTTCCACTCCTTCCGCCCCCCCTCCCCCCACTTCCCCACCGTACCCACTTCCATCCCCCTCCTTCTCCTCCCTCTCCTCCTCCCCTTTCCCCTCTGCCTCCCCCCACCCCCCCACCCCTTCGGACTGCTAGGTCTGGTCACGTGACTCGAGAACCCTGTTTGGCGGCACTGGCGAAGATCGTGAAGAATTTTTCGAATTTATGTATATATATATATTTTTTTTTTTTTTATAGGGGAGGAGGTAGGGGGTTATGGGTAAATATAAGGGGGTTTTGTGTGAGGTTTTAGGTGAGGTTAGGAGGACTGTAACATGAAATAAAGCAATAACTCCTTTTTTATTTCTTCTTTTTCTTTTATCTTTCTTTTTTTCTTAATAGCCGCTCCTTCTTTACTAATGACATCATCTTCGTCTCCGTCATACACACACACACACACACACACACACACACACATGCACACTCACACGCACAAACACACACACACGCAAACACACACACACACGCAAACACACACACACGCAAACACACACACACACACACACACACACAAACACACACACACGCAAACACACACACACACAAACACACACACACGTCTTTCCTTCTGGCCGTCCCTGCAGTTGTCTTGAATACCAGGGGGTCATCGCCGCCATAATACCAGATCGACCTTTGACCTATCCCACTACACTTTGACCCCGACCTCGATTCTCGTCTGGGGACGGTAGGGCGGCTGGGGAGGAGGGGAGGTGGTGGATGGGGAGGGAGATGGGAGGAGAGGGAGGGGCGGGGGAGGATGATGGGAGGAGGATGGGGAGGGAGAGGAGGAGGGGTAGGAGGGGGGGAGGGGAAAGGGGAGGAGGAGGAGGAGGAGGAGGTGGTAGTAGAAGAACGAAGAGGAGAAGTATGCAGGAGAATAAGGAGAGGGAAGCGGGAAGAAAGTGGGAGGAGTAGGTGGAAGAATGAGGTGGAAAAAAGAGGAAATAAATGATCAGGGGAAGAGGGAGGAGAGGAGAGGTGGGAAGAGAGATTAGGAAAGGAAGAGATAGAAGAGAGATGGCGGAAAAAGGGAGGAGGAGGAGACGGATAGAGGGAGGAAGATGAGGAAGGAGAGAATACGGAAAGAAGGAGGAAGAGGAGGAGTAGAGAAGACAAAAAGAAAGAGGAGGAGGAGGAGTAGAGAAGACAGAAAGAGGGAGAAAGAAGAGGCAGGAGAGAAGACGGAAAGAGGGAGGAAGAGGAACGGGAAGAGGAGGAGTAGGATAAGAATAATAAGGAGAATACGAGAAATAAGAAAAGAAAAAAAAAAACAGGAAAAGAATGGAAGCAAATGAAGGAAAGAAGGAACACGCTAGCACGCCTGGCGAAGACCAAAGCCGAGTCTGGATTGAGGACCTTTGAGATCTTCGGTGATTTCCTTTCACTTCCTTCTTCGTTTCGATCGTATTTTCTTTCCTTCGATCCCCCCTTTCCCCCCCCCCCACCCCACCCCTTCCAACAACCGTAAAAGCAAGCTATCGTTATCAGCGAAGGGATGACACCAGGCGGGGAGAGAAAAAAAAAATAAGAAAGTTTGACGCTGCGGTACCCAAGCATTAAAATACGACTAGAATGAGGTCGCGTCGTTTATGCGTCTGGTTCCTTCCGTCTTTTAGGATTATTCCCGGTCCTTGAACTCGAAGGAACCCATTACATCCACGACAGGACTTTGTTTGTAAACTTCCACGACGCCGAAATCGCGCTTTGCCTGAACACAGAGAGGATAAAACGATATCGGACTCGACAGCGAACGGTGGCAACGACGCAAACCGGATTTAGCGAGACCAGTCGACCGCCAAGTTCATATATTCCTGCAAATATGATCTCTCTCTCTCTCTCTCTCTCTCTCCGGAATGATAAATTTAAATTCTCCTCGGCACGAAATCAGATTACTTTTAGACCCTCGTCTGCGTGTAGTAGTTTTTTTTTTCTTAATTAACTTATGCAGTTCTGGATAACCATAATATTTTCTTCTCTGGAGTTTTAACAGTCACATTTCTCGCACCTCGTTTATCTGCACGGTTAGCTTCACCGCACCGCCCGCCCGCCCGCCCGCCCGCAGGCTCGCTTCCTCGGTGAGAATATCAGGTTCCGACACCCGCGCCAAAACGAGTGACATCGGAATTTGAAAATCAAGCACAAAAAAAAAACGAGCTTAATGATTCAAAAGTGCATTTTCCTTTTTTTTCCTTTTTTTTTTTTCTTTCTTCCTTTCTCTCTTTCTTTTTTTGGGGGGATGGTTTATCATGGTGTCGTGAATTTTCCGAGTTGACAATTATTCGCCATAATCAGTTCGTTAAATTGTTGCAATGATATGCATCTTGAAGAGGACGAGAGTGAGGCACAGGCAGAGAGAGAGGAAGAGGAAGGATAGACAGAGTGAGAGTAAGAAAAAGAAGATAGAAATATAGAGTGGGATAGAAAGATGACAGACAGTTTCAACATTACATACTTCATAATAATATTAAAGCTGATAATGATAATAATAATAATAATAATAATAATATCAATAATAAGTAATAACAATAACAATGATAATAATAAAGATAATAATAATAATGATAAGAAGAACAATAACAACAATAACAGAAACAACAACAAAAGCAATAAAAATAGCAACAATATCAACAAAAATACCCCCTCCCTCCAAAAAAAATCTAAAAAAAAAAAATCTAAGTGAAAATAAAAAAAACACCGAGGCAGACCAAGTTGAAGACAGAGAGCAGCACGTCAGTCTGTCACGTTAGCCTGTCAGCAGCATCCTCCCATTTCCTTCGAGTGTGAGATAAGGGACATCCTGCCCAGATGCCATCTCCTGAGACGAGGAGATGAGGAGGAGAGGGAGGAGGGAGGAAGAGGAGGTGAGGGAAGGGTGGGAGGGGGGAGGAGAGGGAGGGGGGAGGAAGAGGAGGTGAGGGAAAGGTGGGAGGGGGGAGGAAGAGGAGGAGAGGGAAGGGGGGTTGGGAGGGGGGAGATGAGGAGAGGAGGGGGAGGGGGGAGAGGGTGTTGGGAGGAAGAGGAGGTGAGGGAAGGGTGGGAGGGGGGAGGAAGAGGAGGAGAGGGAAGGGGGGTTGGGAGGGGGGAGATGAGGAGGAGAGGGAGGGGGGAGATGAGGAGAGGAGGGAAGAGTGGGAGGGGAAACGAAGGGTGGGAAGGAGGGAGGAGGGAAGAGAAGGGTGACATGAGGAGGAGAGGGAGAGGCGAAGGTGAGGGGGTGAGAAGGAGGTGAAGGACGGGTGGGAATGTGGGAGGGAGAGAGAGAGAGAGAGAGAGAGAGAGAGAGAGAGAGAGAGAGAGAGAGAGAGAGAGAGAGAGAGAGAGAGAGAGAGAGAGAGAGAGAGAGAGGACAAAAAGAGGGGGAAAAGAGAGCGAGGGAGAGAGAGAAATAACCCAAAATAACACGAAACACGAAGGACACAAAGAACAAAACAATATTAACGACAATAACGCCATGAGATACAATAATAAAAATAAAATAAAATGAAAACTTGAAAAAAACAAAAAAAATCATGAATAGTCAGCCACCTGCAACTCCTTATGCATATTCTTCCTCACTGTCGCCAAGAAACAGGTTTTGGAATGCAATACAAAAAAAAAAGAATCAATTGAAAAGCAAAAAAAAAAAAAGAAAGAAAAAAACCCACTTGCACAGGCTGGGCAGGTTGAACTTCCGGCTCGACCAAGAACCGGAAGTTGAACACTCCTTGAACACCAGAGGGCGTGCGTGCGTTTGTTTGTTTGTGTGTTCCTGTCTTTGTTCTGTGGCTCCTTATAAGGAAGCGAAAAAGGGGTGTAAATAGGAAGTTGGGATAATTATGTGTGTTTCGAAGGTTAATTGTGTTTGTATAAGTATGTGGGGTTTTATAAAGAGAGTGTTAGTTAATAGTTAAAAAAAAAAAAAAATGGTTTAAAGGTATTCGGAAATGTCAGGTAATTACATCGAGAAATTTTTAAATGCCAAAAGGTAAGAAAAAAAAGAATAAATATATATACATATATATATTTCTATACGAGGACATACAAAACATTACAAAAAATGATTATGACCAGAAATAGGAAGAGAAACTTAATGAAAACTTAATGAAAATCAACCAAGAACAATAATACAGGTGAATTGAAACATCGAAAGATCAAGGGTATACTCGAACATAAATAATGAGTTGAAACAAATGGAAAAGAACGCCGAAAAAAATAAATGCTCACAGAATTCAGGAAACGGAGAGGTACAGATAGATGTGTGTCAAGCGTAAAGAAAAAAAAACACGAAAATGGATAGAATTTCTGATTGATATGACAAAAATGCGGAAAAAACGGAAAAGGAAGAATATACAAGCTCGGAAAATACATATGCACAGGATCGAAGAAACGACGTGTGTAGAACAGAAAAAAAAACACGACAAACACAGAAAACAAAACACACACAACACAGAGAAAACACACGACAAACAGAAACAAAAACACGACAAACACAGAAAAAACAAAACACACACGACAAACAGAAAATGACACACACACACATGCGCAGCACACACACACCAACCACAAAAAAAACACCAAACGGAAAAACAAAACAAAACACAAACGCCACGCGCAGCAAAAGAACAAAAACAAAACACACACGCCATGCGCACGAGAAACCGACCCGAAACGCGAAACCATCCTGTGAAAGCGAAAGGAAGACACAAAATCGAAGAAGAATTAGAGAAAAATACAAAAGCGACCAGACAACCAAGAAGAATAAAAACACAGGAAGTAAAATAAGATGATACAGCAGGTTGGGCGACCAGCAGACTACTTAAATAAGTGACATTCAATTAAGGATTATTTTCACTCTTCGCGGGTGAATGTTGTCAAAATGGCCGTGCTTTTTATCTATTTTTATTTTTTTTCTTAATCTATCGTGGATATCAGGTTTATGTGGATAATATTTAAGTGTGGGAGATAATGACTCTTTGGCGCCATTAATGATAAATCCGTTTTGTGTATTTTTGATTCGTTGTCTTTTTATATAATTGATCTAAGTGCAATTTATCAAAGGAGATTGCTATTAAGATATTTGTATTAATTTTATCTCTTTTATTGGGATGTAATTGCAAGATTCCTCGTTTAAATGTTATTTATTGTTTATGTTGTCGTTATTGTTTATGCTGATGGAAAACAAAATGGAGGGGGGAGGGGGAGGGGGAGGAGGAGGGGGAGGAGGAGGAGGAGAAGGAGGAGGAGAAGAAGAAGGAGGAGAAGGAGAAGGAGGAGAAGGAGGAAGAGGAGGGGAGAGGAAGGGGGAGGGGGAGTAGCAGAGGAGGAGGAGGAGGAGGAGGAGGAGGAGGAGGAGGAGGAGGAAGAAGAGGAAGAGGAGGATGGAGGAGGAGGAGGAGGGGGAGGGGGGTAAGGTGAGGAAACGCGAAGAAGAGGAGGAAAAAAAAATAAGAATGAGAATGAACAGAAGAAGAAGAAACAGAAGAAGAGGGAGAAGAACAAGAAGAACAAGACGAACAAGAGGAGGAGGAAGAAGAAGAAGAAGAAGGAGAGTGGGAGGAAGGGCGGGCGGCGTCAACAGGCCGCGTCGTCTGAAGTGGTCCATCGGAGGTGGTACAGGAAACGGAACATGGGTACAGCGTGGGTACAAGAGGCCTGGATCAGACGTGAGCGCGTTGGGTTGGGTGCCCAGCGGAACGGAGATCCGGTCTTTGATAACCCTTTATCTCTCATTCTCTCTCTCTCTATCTTTTGCTCTTTCGCTCTCGCTCTGGCTTTCGCTCTTTATCTCGAACTCTCTCTCTTTCGCTCTCGCTCTCGCTCTGGCTTTCGCTCTCTATCTCGAACTCTCTCTCTTTCGCTCTCGCTCTCGCTCTGGCTTTCGCTCTCTATCTCGAACTCTCTCTCTTTCGCTCTCGCTCTCGCTATGGCTTTCACTCTCTCACTCTCGCTCTCGCTATGGCTTTCGCTCTCTATCTCGAACTCTCTCTCTTTCGCTCTCGCTCTCGCTATGGCTTTCACTCTCTCACTCTCGCTCTCGCTATGGCTTTCGCTCTGGCTTTCGCTCTCTATCTCGAACTCTCTCTCTTTCGCTCTCGCTCTCGCTCTGGCTTTCGCTCTCTATCTCGAACTCTCTCTCTTTCGCTCTCGCTCTGGCTTTCGCTCTCTCTCTCGCTCTCTCTTTCACTCTCGCTCTCGATCTCTTTGCTTTCGCTCTCGCTCTTTCGCTTTCGCTTTCTCTTTCTCTCCTTCGCTGTCTCTCCCTATCTCCCTTTCCTTTCTTCCTTCTCTCCCTCCCTCCCTTCTTTCCTCCTTCTCACCCACACTCCTTCACTTCCTCCCCTCTCCTCCCCTTCCCACCTCCCCTCCCTCCCTCCTTTCCTTCCCCTCCCCTTCCCACTTCCCATCCCCTCCCCTCCCTTCCTTCCCACCTCCCCTCCTGTCCCATCTCCCCTCCCTCCCTCCCCTTCCTCCCTCCCTTCCCCTCCTCCCCTCCCTCCCTATCTCTTTCCAACACTCGGTACCAATCTTGAATTCCCTTCATGCTCCGCTGAACAAGGCATATCCTGTACCTGTGCGTCTGTTGCAGAAGAAGAAGACGAAAAACGGCAACCAAAAGTAAAAAAAATAAGAAGAAAAAAATAATAAAATAATAATAATAATAAAAATAATAATGATTATAACAATAATGATAATAATAAAAATAATAATAATAATAATAATAATAATAATAATAATGATAATGATAATAATAAT
>NW_028234404.1:7486122-7491122 GCF_977035675.1 Penaeus japonicus
TTATGTTTTCTCTCTTCTTTCTCTCTCTTCGATATTCATCGTTGCACAACCAAGTGGTTTGACAAGCAAGGGAAAGCGCACGCAGAATTGCTAAAACATATACATATGAAGCGGACAGAAGAATTGGTAATCAAGAGACTGTGTGTAAAAGTTCAATCTGAACATTGTGACATTTTTGCGTCAGGGCCGACTGGGTAATGTGAGTACTGTATAGCACTGTCTGTCACGCAACTCTCGCTCGCTCGCTCGCTCGCTCGCTCGCTGTGAAAATTATATCAATTCCTTCGGGAGCGAATGGTCCGCTTGCAACTTAACAGGATTTAGTTTCACTCTCTGTTCATGTCTCTGTCTTTGTCTTTGTTTTTGTATCTCTCTCTCTCTCTCTCTCTCTCTCTCTCTCTCTCTCTCTCTCTCTCTCTCTCTCGTATTTCCTCTAACTCTTCACTCCCTTTCTCTCCATCCTTGTCCCTCTCTCCTCCCTCTCCCCTCCCCATCCCTCTCCCTCTCCCCTTCCCCCTCCCCCTCCCTCTTTATCTCCCCCTCCCCATCCCTTCCCCCCTTCCTCTCCCTCTCCCTCTTTCCCTTTCTCCCTCCCTCCCTTATTTCGAGATCTCACAGCGCCTGTTTCTCGCCACCTACTACCCGGTGTGCCATCCAGCCATCCAGCCTTGCCCAGGGCGAGCCTTCCACACTACCTACGCGACTACTTTCTCCCCATCGTCTATAGATGCAGTCCGGGACCTGTAGACGCCTTGGATGGACATACATATACGTATACACACAAGCACGCACGTACGCACGCACACGCACGTACGCATACGCACGCACACACAAATACAAACAAACAATCACACGCATATACACACACACACAAACACAAACAATCACACACACACATACAAACAATCACACACACACACACACACACACACACACAATCACACACAACACACGAACACATTCACATACGTCCATACAAGCAAGCACATACGCAGAAGACAAACAAACACACAATTCAGAGACCCCAGACACAAGCAGGCGTACTAACTCTTAAAACACAAACTAAATCAGAACTTGCGTATATGGGTCACGGACACATTTAGTCGCATGCAAGAAAGTAACAAGCAACTTTTGCAACGCGTCTGCAAGGAAACTCGAAATCATAATAAACAGACAATGTTGCCAACTTTTTTTTTTTTTATATATGTATACTTTGAAGTGATACAGCGTTTTTGTTTGTTTTTTTGGTTTTTGTTTTTTTGTGAGGGAGAGAGGGAGGGGAGGGTGGAAAGAGAGGGAGAGAGAGAGAGAGCATGAGAGAGAGGGAGGGAGGGAAAGAGAGAGAGAGAGAGAAAGAAAGAGACAGAAAACGAGAGAGAGAGATATTATGGATTGACAGATAACAGATAGACTGAAAGATGGAGAGAAAGAAAAAAAAAAAATACAAACCAAAATTACAAATAGATTACAGAAAAAAAACATAAACTGCCTAATCACAAGAGTACCCATGTGTCTTCTTGTGCACCCCCTCCCCCTTCTTGACTACCCTCTCTCTCTCTCTCTCTCTCTCTCTCTCTCTCTCTTTCTCTTTCTCTTTCTCTTTCTCTTTCTCTTTCTCTTTCTCTCTCTCTCTCTCTCTCTCTCTCTCTCTGTCTCTCTCTCTCTCTCTCTCTCTCTCTCTCTCTTTCTCTCTCTCTCTCTCTCTCTCTCTCTCTCTCTCTCTCTCTCTCTCTCTCTCTCTCTCTCTCTCTCTCTCTCTCTCTCTCTCTCTCTCTCTCTCTCCCTCTCCCTCTCCCTCTCTCTCGAAGCTTCCTATCCACCTGAGCGAGCGTTAAGATCTCCCTTCTACCGCTTGAGGACGCGTCGAAACAGGTTGGGAGGGGGAGGGGGGAGGGGACGAGATAGGGAGGGGAAGGAGGAGGAGGTGGCGAGCGATAGATAGAGGGAGAGAGAGCGAGATAGATAGATAGAGAGAGAGAGAAAGAGAGAGAGAGTGAGGGAGGGAGGGAGGGAGGGAGAGAGAGAGAGAGAGAGAGAGAGAGAGAAAAGAAAGAGAGAGAGAAAAAGAGAAAAAAAAGGAGAGAGAGAGGAAGGAGGGGTCTAGTAGAGAAGGTTAGGGGGTGGGAGATGGAGGGAGGGTGCCGATGTGTTAGGCACTATATCCGGCCCCCCATCCCAATCTCCATCCCCTTTCTCCCCCTCCTCTTCCCCCTCCCCCTCTGTGTTAGGCACTATATCCGGCCCCCCCACCCCCATCCCCTTTCTCCCCCTCCTCCCCTCTTCCTCCCCCACCCCCCCTTCCTACGAAACGCGGCAGGCGATGCAACGCGACTTTCTCTTTCAACGAACCACAAGCCAAGGCTCACGAGCTTACGAATATATACTAACCAATCCTCTTGTCTCTCTCTCCCCCCCCCTCACTCCCTTACTCCCCCCCAACCCCCTTCCGCTCTCTCTTGCTCTTGCTCTCGCTTTCGCTCTCTCTCTCTCTCTCTCTCTCTCTCTCTCTCTCTCTCTATCTATCTATCTATCTATCTATCTATCCATATCTCTCTCTCTCTCTCTCTCTCTATCTATCTATTTATCCATCTCTCTCTCTCTCTCTCTCTCTCTCTATCTATCTATCTATCTATCTATCTATCTATCTATCCATATCTCTCTCTCTCTCTATCTATCTATTTATCCATCTCTCTCTCTCTCTCTCTCTCTCTCTCTCTCTCTCTCTCTCTCTCTCTCTCTCTCATTCGCTCTCTCACCGTCTTCTTTCTATTTCCCTTCCTTCCTACCTAATTTGTGTGTGTGTGTATGTATTGGTGTGTGTTTACGTATGTATGTATGCATGTATGTGTATGTATGTATGTATGCATGTATGTATGTATGTGTCTGTGTGTATGTGTGCATGTGTGTATGTATGTATGTATGTATGTATGTATGTATGTATGTATGTATGTGTATGTATGTGTATGTGTATGTATGTGTATGTATGTGTATGTATGTGCATGTATGTGTATGTATGTGTGTGTATGTGTATGTATGTATGTATGTGTGTCGTGACGGCCAGAGAGGAGCGGCCGAAGCGCGCGCGTCCCTCCTCGCGTGGGCGCCTCGCATCGCACGCCCATTTCTCGGAAGGACGATGACACAGGAGGAGGAGGAGGAGGAGGAGGAGGAGGAGGAGGAGGAGGAGGAGGAGCAGCCCGACCCGTCATTTTCATCACCACCGCATGATGATCGCTCGGTCAGCTGATGGTGGATAGTTCTTTCCTTTCTTCTTCTCCTTCTCCTTCTCCTCTTCCTCTTCTCCTTCTTCTATTCCTCACCCCTTCCTCTTCTCCTCTTCTCATATTCCTCTCCTCACTCTTCCTATTCTCCTTCTATTCGTCACCCTTCCTCTTCTCATATTCATCACCCTTCCTCTTCTCCTTTTCTCTTCCTCACCCTCCCTTTCCCCTTCTCCTATTCCTCCCCCTTCCTCTTCTCTTCTTCCTCTTCCTCCCCCTCCTCTTCTCCTTCTCCTCCTTCCCCTTCCCCTCTTCCTCCCCCTTCCCCTCCTCCTCCACTGTCCTTAGCCCTCCCCATCCCCCTTCCCCTCCCCCCTCCCCCAACCCCCTACCCCTTCCCCCCAACCCCCTACCCCCTTCCAACCAATTTACCAATTTCCCGGGGTTGAGGAAGGACTCTGAACCCCAATCCGCTCATTATTATTGCACCAATTACGACCTTTGACGCTGCCTCGGGTCGCTGCTCGAAGTGGATTTGACAACGACCCCCCCTTCCCTCCCCCTTCTTTGACAACGGCCCTCCATCACTACACGACCGCCCCTCCCCCTTCCCCCTTCCCCCTTCCCCCCTCTCCCTCCACCTCTTTAGTCATGCGTCCAGCTTCTTCATGGGAGGGTTGAATTAGGCAAACGCATAGCTTTTGTTCTTTCTATTTCGCTCTATCTCTATTTCGCTCTATCCAGTACTCGTTCACTTACTCATTTACTCATTGTCTCTTTTTCAATGTCTCGTTCTCTATCTCTCTATCTATCTCTATCTTTACCTACCTACCTACCTACCTCTCTCTCTTTCTCTCTCTCTCTCTCTCTCTCTCTCTCTCTCTCTCTCTCTCTCTCTCTCTCTCTCTCTCTCTCTCTCTCTCTCTCTCTATTTCTCTCTCTCTCTCTCTCTATTTCTCTCTGTTTCTCCTCCTCCTCTCTTTCTCAATTTTTATTCCCCTTTTCCTTTCTTCCGCCATCTTTATAAAAAAAACTATATATATATAAGAAGAACAGAGAGAAGCTAAAACCCACACACAAAAAGTTAGCCATTGTAGAATTATGTCACAAAAGAACGAGAAAGTTGGACGAAAAGATAATATCAAATCTCGTGAGATTTGTCCAAGAATCAGTGACTTTTTTTCTTTTCTTTTCTTTTTTTTTTTGTTAAAGAGGTCAAGCAAATTGTAAACTTCAGTCTGTCTCTCTCTCTCGCTTGTGACTTTAGAAAGAAAGAAAATATATACGCTTGACACCTGATGATTTCTCGTTTTTTTTTTTACTATAGTTCTAATTGTTATGGTTATAGTTATAGTTTAAATCGTGTTGTTATTAAGAGATTAAAATTCTTCGCCGCTGTACATAGTAATATTTCCCTTTAAGTGTATCCATTGTTACTATTACAATAAGATCATAATCTACGTAGCTGCTATTTCCAAAGAGACTTGTCATCAAGTATTTTTCACACACAAAAAAAAATGAAATACAGTAAATGAAGTAAAAAAAAAAAAAGATTTTTTTTTTTTAGCTTACACACGTACCCGCTTCGAGCCTAAACCACATTCTCCGAAACATCGTCAGTGGCTTCTGTTCTACCAATTTGCATATCACTACCATCTTCTGATAACCATGATGATTCAGTAAATGGCTGACTGATGACTAAATTATAATAGAGATGACTAAATTATAACCCTCTCTCTTCCGTATCCCCCTCCCCTCCCCCGTCCTATTTATCATTTA
>NW_028234404.1:7501122-7503622 GCF_977035675.1 Penaeus japonicus
AGTTGAAGGTTAAACATCTCCCAGTTTCTCCTCTAACACAAGTCTTGACCTGAATTGCCGAGTCTCTGACCTCGACTGGCAACGTTCCTGTATTTCCGAACCCCCCCAACCCCACACCCACCCAACCCACCCCAACCCACCCACTGTTCACCCCCAGGTCATATACACAACTTGAGTCTCTTGGTGGAGGTAACTTTGTGACTAACTTTGGTTCAAGTTTTATTTTTTATTTTTTTTATTCTGATGAGATAAACTTGTGACTCAGACTCGTTTTATTTTTCCTCACTGATGGTTTGACTCTGACTTAGGTTAAAGTTATGTTCGTACAGACGATGGAATCATATTGTTTTTTTATGGTTAGGGGCTTTATCTATTTGAAAACTATTTTGAATTAGGGATGGTTTACCGCCATGCGTTGATATATTTTACATAAAAAAATGTACCCATCGATATATGAACGTTTCTAATTCTATATCTAATGTCTTCTAGGATTATCGGTACATGTATTTGTTCATCTTGTCACGTTGCAATTTTGTTACACTACAGTACTAACCGAAAGGAATTTACCATATTAACTCTGCACATTAAAAAAATAATAATAATAAACGCCCTTTGCCTCTCAATGGAACGCACCTAAAACACTTTTTATTTTTTAACACCAGTGACAAACAAACTACAATCCTGCTGTGCCTTTCTATGATCGCTAAACCTAAACTACAACTTTCAGTTTTAATTAAGTGTAAAGGTCGCGCCATATTCGGCTCGGTTGAGACACGTCATCACACTCGTCCCTCTACCTGAAGGCGACGCCCCCCGAGATAGGCGGTGGGCGTCCTGTGTTAGTAACAGACCGAAGCTCTACTTACTGGAGGTGTGCACGGGATCCGCCAGCACGTAGATGAACCAGAGGGAGAGGAACTTGTCCGCCTGCGCCTCCTTCAGGAGCGAGTTATCAATCCTTGCCGTATCGGGCACAACGAGGCGACCCTCGACTGTGTTCGGGATAAAGGAGGCTTCGCTATAACGGGTCCCGGCGGCAGCAACAGCAGCCAGGAGGAGCAACACACACAGTCGCGGCGACGCCATGGTTGTGAAAGTGGCGTAGTCGAAAGGCTAACTGAAGCCTCGACGCGGCCACGCGGGTCCTTATATACCTTCTGGCAACGTCCTTCCAGCGTTTCCCGCCAAGGACACGACCGTGCACGCTGTACCGTTAAGGTGCACCGTCGCTTATCAAACCTCCCCCTCCTCCCCCCTCTATAGAAGAAGAAGGGCACGTCCTCGCTAAGGGCAAAACACGTGGCACAAAAGCGAAAAAGCTAAAGGAATGTGCAACAGACAGATGAGGCAACGGTTCTGTTGGATGCTGCCGGCCGGCGTCGCTACCCGGCTGTGTTCCTGCTCCTGGGGCATGGGCACAGGGGCACAGGGGCATGGGGCAGGGGGGGGGTCAGGTTGCCCTTAGCTCTGTGACGTTTATGCGCCTGGTTGCAGAGGCAGAGGCAAGGGACAGTGAAATGAAGTATGAGGTGGAAGCCGGTTTAAGGAATCCATGATGTTATCATAGTGTTTTAGTGAATAGTATATAATTTGGGGATGTGATGCAGCATCGCATTTTTAGTCTTCGAAATTATATAACTCCAGAAATGTATATATAATGAAGGATTATCTTTTGTCACCAAATATCCAACTTGTCGAAAATATTTGAGTTAATAGACGCCCCTTTATATACAAGAATATCCATCGAATCCCGATCATAAATAAATTAAGTTAAGAACGTTTAAATTAAGTTAAGAAGTTAGGTTAACAGTTAAAAACGCAGAAAGCACGTTACTTTTCAATCTACTTAAGAAATCTATTTCTTCTACCCACAATAACTCACAATCTACCCTTTTCTACCCTAACCTATTCCAGAATTCCACTCTTTACCACAAATCTACCCTTAACCTACTCTTAATTAACACCTACCATAATCACCTACCATAATCTACCACCCAAATCTGATCAGGGTTTTATCATAATACACCAAAAACGTAATCCGGAATTCTACTGACAAACAGCCAAGCCAAGATATCAAACAACCAACTAATAGAGCAACCAATTAACCAAAAACAACAACAACAACAAAAATTGGTTAACCAATCAACCATGAGACAAACCAATTACACAAGAAACCAGTCGTTTCACCAAACAATCACCCGGTGAAACAACCAAACCACCCAATTAACCAAGCAATCAACCACTTAACCAAGAAACTAAACAACCCAACCACTCAACCAAACAATTAACCAGTTAACCGTTGACGAATATTGTTGACGAATATTTCCCTTTTCGTCGGAGATCCAAATGTAACTGAACATAGGCCTATATCATAACCATGCATCAATACATTTAATAATCATTTAACTAAGATAATTAGATTAATCAAATTAATTAAATTGATTAAATAATCATTTAATTAAGATACAAAAAAACAACAACGCCTTTACGAAAGAAAAGA
>NW_028234404.1:7523622-7526122 GCF_977035675.1 Penaeus japonicus
GGTAAGTTGGTCACTAGAGGAGGAGGAGGAGGAGGAGGAGGAGGATTGGGGGGGGGGAGGAGGAGTGGTGGGGAGAGATAGGAGGAGGAGGAGGAGGAGGATTGGGGAGGAGGAGGAGGATTGGGGGGGAGGAGGAGGAGAGGGGGAGGGGGAGGGGGAGGAGGAGGAGGGAAGGAGGAGGAGGATTGGGGGTGGGGAGGAGGAGGAGGAGGAGGAGGGGCAGGAGAGGGGGAGAGGAGGGGGAGGAGGAGGAAAAAAAAGAGAGATTGATGTTTATTGTTGATTTAATTAATGATGATATTCTACTTTCTGTAGTATTGATAGTTCCTCTGTCCTTTCGCTGAGATGAGTTTGTAAAAGTTAATTAGTTTGATGTCTTTTTGTGTTTAGTTTTCGTGTTATGTTTGAGTTTGTTTTGTATGGTGAGAGAAGTGCATGGACTGCACTAATGATAATAAGTGAGAGATTATTATTATTTCATTATTAATATTGTTATCCTTATTATAAGTGAGAGATTATTATTATCATTATTTCATTATTATTATTGTTATCATTATCATTAGTATCATCATGACTATTATTATCATGATTATCATTATTATCAAATGACAAAAAAATAAAAAATATATTATATTATTAGATTTTCATCAAATTTTATAATTAAAATAAAAGTTATTATATTAAACGATAGGGAAATTCAAAATACTTCTTTTAAATATCGCAAAAAATTAAAAGTTAAAAAAAATGTGAATTTTATTTAGACATGCAGTGAAAAACATGTCTTAAGAAAAACAATCTATATATCCTTCTTGCACGCGAATAGAATTAAAAAGAAAAGAAAAAAACAAAAACAAAAGACAAACGTAGGAAACAGATATGGTTTATTAATGACTTAGAGAGAAAGGGAGTAAAAGTGTGGGAAGAGAAAAGCAAAGAACGAACCAAAGAAGAAGAAAAAAAGAGAAAAAGAGAAAGGCGAAGGAAAGTTGCGGGTAAAAATTGAACTAAAACGACAGAACAACAAGATAAATAACGAAAAGACACTAGTAAGATACGATGATAAATGAACTGAACATAAGAATCATAATAAAGAGAAAAAAAAAATATCGAAAATAGTAAACTGGCAACATAATCATACGGATTACGTGACTAATATCATAATTCTAATGAAATAATGTGATTTCAGGTGGATTACAAGAGTAAAATATCCTGGATTTTAGCTGTTTTTTGTT
Source organism: Penaeus japonicus (assembly GCF_977035675.1). NCBI lineage: Eukaryota > Metazoa > Arthropoda > Malacostraca > Decapoda > Penaeidae > Penaeus > Penaeus japonicus. The sequence goes on from NW_028234404.1 coordinate 7,524,855, forward strand.
TAGTTTTGTTTGCTTTTGTTTTTTGTTTTGTTTTTTTTGTTTTGTCTCGTTTTTTTTCTATTGAGGGTGGGGGGGGCGGTCAAACAGGAGTCCTTGTTAAATGACTAACAAGGACCCCACAAAAGAGAGAGTGAAGGATATATATATATATATATATATATATATATATATATATATATATATATATATATATACATACATATCTCAGACCACAACAAACAGACAAACAAACAAACAAAATAGCAACTAAAACTAGAGAAATAATAATCAGAGTAAGGAAGAGTTAAAGAGTAAAAGCTAATACATACATAAGAAAAAAAGGAATACACAGAAATAAAAAATCAGAAAGATCAATTCTCAGTCATAACACGTAGAAGACAAGCTTTCTGACTCGATCACTTTCTCGGCGCTTCGTCGGAAATGCTTCGAAATGATGCAAGTGAGAAATGCAAGCTTATGCCAGCCCACAGTTGTTATGCCTTAACATGATTTCTATTATTATTATTGTTAATATCTCTTTTGTTATTATTATTACTAGTATTCTTATTTTATGCTTTAACATTATCACTATTATTATTATCGTTATTATCTCCATTATTATTATTATTACTAGTATTCTTATTTTATACTTTAACATTATCACTATTATTATTATCGTTATTATCTCTTTTGTTATTATTATTACTAGTATTCTTATTTCATGATTTAACATTATCTCTATTGTTATTATCGTTATTATTTCCATTATTATTATTATTATTACTAGTATTCTTATTTTATGATTTAATATTATCTCTATTATTATCATTATTATCTAGTTATTACTATTATTCTTATTGCTGTTATCATTGTCATTATCATCATTATTTTCTTTATTGTTATCGTTATTATTATTATCAGTTTCTGTTATTATCATCACTATCATTATTATCATTATCACTGCTGTTATTAGTATCATTATTACCGTTATTTTTGTCGTTATTAATATCATTATTATCATTATCCTCATCATCATCATTACTACTTCCATTAGCATTAGTATTGTTATTTTATCATCATTATTTTGAATTACAATTCCATCTTCTTTTTCAGTTTCTTCTTTAAGTGTTGTCAACTTTTAATAAATTATAAACATCGAAACATTACACACACTCACACACACAAAACAAACACACACACACACAAACAAACACACACACACACACACACACACACACACACACACACACACACACACACACACACACACACACACACACACACACACA
>NW_028234404.1:7546122-7556122 GCF_977035675.1 Penaeus japonicus
ATATATTTATATTTATATTTATATTTATATTTATATTTATATATGTATGTATGTATGTATATATATATATATATATATATATATATATATATATATATATATATATATATATATATATATATATATACATACATATATACACACACCCTCCCTGTGAAAGACCCACCCAAGCGGCCGCCGCTGTTACATTTCCCTCCCCGTTTCCACCGCCAGGCGTGCGCAGTCGAGAGCGCCGCCCACCACCACCCGACACGCCCAGTTCTCGTGCTCATGACCGCCCTCGCGCTCGACTCCGCCCACCCGCTCCTCCAGGTGAGAATACGCCTTTTCGTTTTTATTTTAAATATTTATTCGTTTCATTTCGTTTAGCTTCGTTCGCGCCGGAGATTCTGTCAACATAGGAAAGTTTTATTATTGTTTTTTATTGTCATTATTATCGTTGTCATTAGTAATTTTCATTATCTTCATTATTATTAATGTAATTGTAATTGTTGTTGTTGTTGTTGTTGTTCTTGTTGTTGTTATTATTATCATTATTATTAATATCATTATTATTATTATTATTATTATTATTATTATTATTATTATTATTATTATTATTATTATCATAACAATAATAATAATAATAATAATAATAATAATAATAACTATTATTATTATTGTTAGTATTGTTAACATTGTTAGTATTAAGATGATAATTATTATCATTGTTATCATTATCATTATTATCATTATTATTACTATTATTATCATAACTACCACCATTATTATTATTATTATTATTATTATTATATCGCCACCACAATCATCACATCCACCATCACACTCATCACAACCATAATCTTCACCACAATCAATCACCCCCATCACCACAACCAACGATCCCATCACCACAATCAACCACCCCATCACCACAACCAATGATCCCCATCACCACAATCAACCACCCCCATCACCACAATCAATGATCCCCATCACCACAATCAACCACCCCCATCACCACAATCAATGATCCCCATCACCACAATCAACCACCCCCATCACCACAACCAATGATCCACATCACCACAATCAACCACCCCCATCACCACAACCAATGATCCCCATCACCACAATCAACCACCCCCATCACCACAACCAATGACCCCCATCACCACAACCAATGATCCCCATCACCACAATCAACCACCCCCATCACCACAATCAACCACCCCCATCATCACAACCAATGATCCCCATCACCAAAATCAACCACCCCCATCACCACGAAATATGATCCCATCACCACAATCAACCACCCCCATCACCACAATCAATGATCCCCATCATTCCAACCACCCCCATCACCACAATCAATGATCCCCATCATCATAACCAATGATCCCCATCACCACAATCAATGATCCCCATCATCACAACCAATGATCCCCATCACCACAATCAACCACCCCCATCACCACAATCAATGATCCCCATCACCACAACCAATGATCCCCATCACCACAATCAACCACCCCCATCACCACAATCAATGATCCCCATCATCACAACCAATGATCCCCATCACCACAATCAACCACCCCCATCACCACAATCAATGATCCCCATCACCACAATCAACCACCCCCATCACCACAACCAATGATCCCCATCACCACAACCAATGATCCCCATCACCACAATCAACCACCCCCATCACCACAATCAACCACCCCCATCACCACAATCAACCACCCCCATCACCACAATCAACCACCCCCATCACCACAATCAACAATCCCCATCACCACAACCAATGATCCCCATCACCACAACCAATGATCCCCATCACCACAACCAACCACCCCATCACCACAACCACCCCATCACCACAACCAATGACCCCATCACCACAACCAATCACCCCATCACCACAATCAAACACCCCCATCACCACAATCAACCACCCCCATCACCACAACCAACACCATCACCACAATCAACCACCCCCATCACCACAATGAATGATCCCATTACCACAACCACCCCCATCACCACAATCAACCACCCCCATCACCACAATCAATGATCCCCATCACCACAACAACCCCCATCACCACAATCAACCACCCCCATCACCACAACCAATAATCCCCATCACAATCAACCACCACCATCACCAAAACCAATGATCCCCATCACCACAATCAACCACCCCATCACCACAACCAATGATCCCCATCACCACAATCAACCACCCCCATCACCACAACCAACACCATCACCACAATCAACCACCCCCATCACCACAATCAATGATCCCCATCACCACAACCACTCCCATCACCACAATCAACCACCCCCATCACCACAACCAATAATCCCCATCACAATCAACCACCCCCATCACCACAACCAACACCATCACCACAATCAATTATCCCCATCACCACAATCAACCACCCCCATCACCACAACCAATGATCCCCATCACCAAAATCAACTACCCCCATCACCACAATCAATGATCCCCATCACCACAATCAATGATCCCCATCACCACAATCAATGATCCCCATCACCACAACTAACACCATCACCACAATCAATGATCCCCATCACCACAACCAACACCATCACCACAATCAATGATCCCATTACCACAACCAACACCATCACCACAATCAACCACCCCCATCACCACAATCAATGATCCCATCACCACAATCAACCAACGACCATCACCACAATAAATGATCCCATTACCACAACCACCCCCATCACCACAATCAACCACCCCCATCACCACAATCAACCACCCCCATCACCACAATCAACCATCCCCATCATCCCAACCACTCCCATCACCACAATCAACCACCCCCATCACCACAACCAATGATCCCCATCACCACAATCAACCACCCCCATCACCACAATCAATGATCCCCATCACCACAATCAACCACCCCCATCACAACAACCAATGACCCCCATCACCACAATCAACCATCCCCCATCATCCCAACCACTCCCATCCCCACAACCAACCACCCCATCACCACAATCAACCACCCCCATCACCACAACCAATGATCCCCACAACCACCCATCACCACAACCAATGATTCCCATCATCACAACCACTCCTATCACCACAACCAATGATCCCCATCACCACGATCAACCACCCCCATCATCCCAACCACTCCCATCACCACAACCAATGACCCCCATCACCACAATCAACCACCCCCATCACCACAACCAATGATCCCCATCACCACAATCAACCACCCCCCATCACCACAATCAACCACCCCCATCACCACAATCAACCACCCCCTATCACTACAATCAACCACCCCCATCACCACAATCAATGATCCCCATCACCACAATCAACCACCCCCCATCACCACAATCAATGATCCCCATCACCACAATCAACCACCCCCCATCACCACAATCAACCACCCCCATCACCACAATCAACCATCCCATCACCACAACCAATGATCCCCATCACCACAATCAATGATCCTCATCATCACAACCAATGATCCACATCCCCACAATCAACCACCCCCATCACCACAACCAATGATCCACATCACCACAATCAACCACCCCCATCATCCCAACCACCCCCATCGCCACAACCAATGACCCCCATCACCACAATCAACCACCCCCCCTCACCACAATCAATGATCCCCATCACCACAATCAACCACCCCATCACCACAATCAATGACCCCCTCACCACAATCAACCACCCCCCCTCACCACAATCAATGATCCCCATCACCACAATCAACCACCCCATCACCACAATCAATGATCCCCATCACCACAATCAACCACCCCCCTCACCACAACCCCCACCGTCCGCCCGGCAGGTGGTGCGGGGGCTGGACAACGTGAGCTTCGGCTGGCTGGACCTCGACCGCGTGTTCGGGGGTCCCGGAGAGCTCCAGGAATGGCACGCGGACCGAATGTGGCTCCTCAATGAGGGTGAGAGACACAGGGGGGTGATGGGGGTGGGGGATGGGGGGAGAGGGGTGGGAAGGGGGGTGGGGATGGGGTGTGTGTGTGAGAGGCAAGGGAGGGAGGGGGGGTGAGTGTGTGAGAGGCAAGGGAGGGGGGGTGAGTGTGTGAGAGGCAAGGGAGGGAGGGGGGGTGAGTGTGTGAGAGGCAAGGGAGGGGGGGGGAGTGTGTGAGAGGCAAGGGAGGGGGGGGAGTGTGTGAGAGGCAAGGGAGGGGGGGGAGGGTGTGAGAGGCAAGGGGGGGGGGGGAGTGTGTGAGAGGCATGGGAGGGGGGGGTGAGTGTGTGAGAGGCAAGGGAGGGAGGGGGGTGAGTGTGTGAGAGGCAAGGGAGGGGGGTGAGTGTGTGAGAGGCAAGGGAGGGGGGTGAGTGTGTGAGAGGCAAGGGAGGGGGGTGAGTGTGTGAGAGGCAAGGGAGGGGGGTGAGTGTGTGAGAGGCAAGGGAGGGGGGGTGAGTGTGTGAGAGGCAAGGGAGGGAGGGGAGTGTGTGAGAGGCAAGGGAGGGAGGGGAGTGTGTGAGAGGCAAGGGAGGGAGGGGGGGTGAGTGTGTGAGAGGCAAGGGAGGGGGGGTGAGTGTGTGAGAGGCAAGGGAGGGGGGGGGAGTGTGTGAGAGGCAAGGGAGGGGGGGAGAGGGTGTGAGAGGCAGGGGAGGGGGGGTGAGTGTGTGAGAGGCAGCGGGGAGGGGGGTGAGTGTGTGAGAGGCAAGGGAGGGGGGTGAGTGTGTGAGAGGCAAGGGAGGGGGGGGAGTGTGTGAGAGGCAACGGGGGGGGCGGCGTGTGTGAGAGGCAAGGGAGGGGGGGTGAGTGTGTGAGAGGCAAGGGAGGGGGGTGAGTGTGTGAGAGGCAAGGGAGGGGGGTGAGTGTGTGAGAGGCAAGGGAGGGGGGGTGAGTGTGTGAGAGGCAAGGGAGGGGGGGGGGGGGGTGTGAGGGGAAGGGGGGGGGGGGGGGGGGGTGGGAGGGGGAAGGGGGGGGGGGGGGGGGTGGGGGAGGGGGAGTGAGGTGGAGGGGAGGGGGGGGGGGGGGGGGAGGAGTGGGAGGGGGGGGGGGTGGGGTGGGAGAGGATGGGGGGAGGGGGGGGGTGGGTGGGGAGTGGGGGGGGGAGGGGGAGGGGGGAGAGTGGGTGGGAGGGGGTGGGTGTGGGAGGGGGGTGGGGAGGAGGGGAGTGTGTGGGAGGGAGGGGGGGGGGAGGTGAGTGTGTGAGAGGCAAGGGAGGGGGGTGAGTGTGTGAGAGGCAAGGGAGGGGGGTGAGTGTGTGAGAGGCAAGGGAGGGGGGGGAGGGTGTGAGAGGCAAGGGAGGGGGGGGGGGGGAGTGTGTGAGAGGCAGGGGAGGGGGGGGAGAGTGTGAGAGGCGAGGGAGGGGGGTGAGTGTGTGAGAGGCAAGGGAGGGGGGTGAGTGTGTGAGAGGCAAGGGAGGGGGGGGAGTGTGAGAGGCAAGGGAGGGGGGGTGAGGGTGTGAGAGGCAGGGGGGGGGGGTGAGTGTGTGAGAGGCAAGGGAGGGGGGTGAGTGTGTGAGAGGCAAGGGAGGGGGGTGAGGGTGTGGGAGGGAAGGGAGGGGGGGTGAGTGTGTGAGAGGCAAGGGAGGGGGGGGGAGTGTGTGAGAGGCAAGGGAGGGGGGGTGAGTGTGTGAGAGGCAAGGGAGGGGGGGTGAGTGTGTGAGAGGCAAGGGAGGGGGGGTGAGTGTGTGAGAGGCAAGGGAGGGGGGGTGAGTGTGTGAGAGGCAAGGGAGGGGGGTGAGTGTGTGAGAGGCAAGGGAGGGGGGGGGGGGCGTGTGTGAGAGGCAAGGGAGGGGGGGGGAGTGTGAGAGGCAAGGGAGGGGGGTGAGTGTGAGAGGCAAGGGAGGGGGGGAGTGTGTGAGAGGGAAGGAGGGGAGGGGGGGTGAGTGTGTGAGAGGCAAGGGAGGGGGGTGAGTGTGTGAGAGGCAAGGGAGGGAGGGGGGGTGAGTGTGTGAGAGGCAAGGGAGGGGGGTGAGTGTGTGAGAGGCAAGGGAGGGGGGGGGGAGTGTGTGAGAGGCAAGGGAGGGGGGGTGAGTGTGTGAGAGGCAAGGGAGGGGGGTGAGTGTGTGAGAGGCAAGGGAGGGGGGGTGAGTGTGTGAGAGGCAAGGGAGGGGGGGGAGTGTGTGAGAGGCAAGGGAGGGGGGGGGGGGGGTGTGCGAGGCAGGGGAGGGGGGGGGGGGGGGTGTGTGAGAGGCAAGGAGGGGGGTGAGTGTGTGGAGGCAAGGGAGGGGGGTGAGTGTGTGAGAGGCAAGGGAGGGGGGTGAGTGTGTGAGAGGCAAGGGAGGGGGGTGAGTGTGTGAGAGGCAAGGGAGGGGGGTGAGTGTGTGAGAGGCAAGGGAGGGGGGGTGAGTGTGTGAGAGGCAAGGGAGGGGGTGAGTGTGTGAGAGGCAAGGGAGGGGGGTGAGTGTGTGAGAGGCAAGGGAGGGGGGGGGGGGGGGGAGGGGCAGGGGGGGGGGGGGGAGTGTGTGAGAGGCAAGGGAGGGGGGTGAGTGTGTGAGAGGCAAGGGAGGAGGGTGAGTGTGTGAGAGGCAAGGAAGGGGGGTGAGTGTGTGAGAGGCAAGGGAGGGGGGGGGGTGTGTGGGAGGCACGGGAGGGGGGGGGTGTGGGTGAGAGGCACGGAAGGGGGGGGAGTGTGAGAGGCAAGGGAGGGGGTGAGTGTGTGAGAGGCAAGGGAGGGAGGGGAGTGGGGGAGAGCTAAGGAGGGGGGGTGAGTGTGTGAGAGGCAAGGGGGGGGGGAGGGTGTGAGGCAAGGGAGGGGGGGTGAGTGTGTGAGAGGCAAGGGAGGGGGGGGGTGAGTGTGTGAGACAAGGGGGGTGAGTGTGTGAGAGGCAAGGGAGGGGGGGGGAGTGTGTGAGAGGCAAGGGAGGGGGGGTGAGTGTGTGAGAGGCAAGGGAGGGGGGGGTGAGTGTGTGAGAGGCAAGGGAGGGGGGGGTGAGTGTGTGAGAGGCAAGGGAGGGGGGTGAGTGTGTGAGAGGCAAGGGAGGGGGGGTGAGTGTGTGAGAGGCAAGGGAGGGGGGGTGAGTGTGTGAGAGGCAAGGGAGGGGGGGTGAGTGTGTGAGAGGCAAGGGAGGGGGGGTGAGTGTGTGAGAGGCAAGGGGGGGGGGGTGAGTGTGTGAGAGGCAAGGGAGGGGGGGTGAGTGTGTGAGAGGCAAGGGAGGGGGGGTGAGTGTGTGAGAGGCAAGGGAGGGGGGTGAGTGTGTGAGAGGCAAGGGAGGGGGGGGTGAGTGTGTGAGAGGCAAGGGAGGGGGGTGAGGGTGTGAGAGGCAAGGGAGGGGGTGCGTGCGTTTGAGAGGCAAGGGAGGGGGGGTGAGTGTGTGAGACAAGGGAGGGGGGTGAGTGTGTGAGAGGCAAGGGAGGGGGGGGGGCGTGTGAGAGGCAAGGGAGGGGGGGGGAGTGTGTGAGAGGCAAGGGAGGGGGGGTGAGTGTGTGAGAGGCAAGGGAGGGGGGGGAGGGGGTGAGAGGCAAGGGAGAGGGGGGGAGTGTGTGAGAGGCAAGGGAGGGGGGTGAGTGTGTGAGAGGCAAGGGAGGGGGGGTGAGTGTGTGAGAGGCAAGGGAGGGGGGGTGAGTGTGTGAGAGGCAAGGGAGGGGGGGGGAGTGTGTGAGAGGCAAGGGAGGGGGGGGGAGTGTGTGAGAGGCAAGGGAGGGGGGTGAGTGTGTGAGAGGCAAGGGAGGGGGGGTGAGTGTGTGAGAGGCAAGGGAGGGGGGGGGGGGGGGGAGAGGCAAGGGGGGGGGGGGGGGGTGTGAGAGGCAAGGGAGGGGGGGGGAGTGTGTGAGAGGCAAGGGAGGGGGGTGAGTGTGTGAGAGGCGGGGGAGGGGGGGTGAGTGTGTGAGAGGCAAGGGAGGGGGGGTGAGTGTGTGAGAGGCAAGGGAGGGGGGTGAGTGTGTGAGAGGCAAGGGAGGGGGGGTGAGTGTGTGAGAGGCAAGGAGGGGGGGTGAGTGTGTGAGAGGCAAGGGAGGGAGGGGGAGAGTGTGTGAGAGGCAAGGGAGGGGGGGGTGAGTGTGTGGGACAAGGGGGTGTGAGTGTGTGAGAGGCAAGGGAGGGGGGTGAGGCAAGGGGGGTGAGTGTGTGAGAGGCAAGGGAGGGGGGGTGGGGTGTTGAGAGGCAAGGGAGGGGGGGTGAGTGTGTGAGAGGCAAGGAGAGGGGGGTGAGTGTGTGAGAGGCAAGGGAGGGGGGTGAGTGTGTGAGAGCAGGGAGGGGGGTGAGTGTTGTGGAGCAAGGAGGGGGGTTGAGTGTGTGAGAGGCAAGGGAGGGAGGGGGAGTGAGTGAGTGTGTGAGAGGCAGGGAGGGGGGAGGGGAGTGTGTGAGAGGCAAGGGAGGGAGGGGGGGTGAGTGTGTGAGAGGCAAGGGAGGGAGGGGGGTGAGTGTGTGAGAGGCAAGGGAGGGGGGGTGAGTGTGTGAGAGGCAAGGGAGGGGGGGGGAGTGTGTGAGAGGCAAGGGAGGGGGGTGAGTGTGTGAGAGGCAAGGGAGGGGGGGGGAGTGTGTGAGAGGCAAGGGAGGGGGGGTGAGTGTAGCAAGGTGCAGGGAGGGGTGAGTGTGTGAGAGGCAAGGGAGGGGGGAGGGGGGGTGAGTGTGTGAGAGGCAAGGGAGGGGGGTGAGTGTGTGAGAGGCATGGGAGGGGGGGGGCGAGGGTGTGAGACAAGGGGGGTGGGGGTGTGAGAGGCAAGGGTGGGGGGCGGGTGAGTGTGTGAGACAAGGGGGGTGAGTGTGTGAGAGGCAAGGGAGGGGGGGTGTTGTGTGATGAGAGGCAAGGGGGGGGGTGAGTGTGTGAGAGGCAAGGGGGGGGGGGTGAGTGTGTGAGAGGCATGGGAGGGGGGGGGGGTGAGGGTGTGAGAGGCAAGTGAAGGCAAGGGAGGGGGGTTGAGTGTGTGAGAGGCAAGGGAGGGGGGGGTGAGTGTGTGAGAGGCAAGGGAGGGAGGGGGGGGAGTGTGTGAGAGGCAAGGGAGGGAGGGGGGGTGAGTGTGTGAGAGGCAAGGGAGGGGGGGTGAGTGTGTGAGAGGCAAGGGAGGGGGGGTGAGTGTGTGAGAGGCAAGGGAGGGGGGGTGAGTGTGTGAGAGGCAAGGGAGGGGGGGTGAGTGTGTGAGAGGCAAGGGAGGGGGGGTGAGTGTGTGAGAGGCAAGGGAGGGAGGGGGGGGAGGGGGTGAGTTGTGTGAGAGGCAAGGGAGGGGGTGAGTGTGGGAGAGCAAGGGAGGGGGGGTGAGTGTGTGAGAGGCAAGGGAGGGGGGGTGAGTGTGTGAGAGGCAAGGGCGGGGGGGTGAGTGTGTGAGAGGCAAGGGAGGGAGGGTAGAGGCAAGGGTTGAGGGGTGTGTGAGGCAAGGAGGGGGGGGGGTGAGTATGGTGTGTGAGGCAAGGGGGGTGAGTGGGGGGTGAGTGTGTGCAGTGAGGCAAGGGAGGGGGGGTGAGTGTGTGAGAGGCAAGGGAAGGGAGGGGGGTGTGTGTGTTGAGAGGCAAGGGTAGGGGGGGTGGCCGGGTGATTGTGTGAGAGGCAAGGGGGTGTCGAGTGTGTTGACGAGGTAGTGTAATAAGATCTCCTCGTTAGGGAGTTACGCTATGGTCTCGCGGGTGTGTGATAGACGAAAGTGTGTCGAGAATTATTTCCTCCGTGCCCAACGCGTCGACACAGCCTATGATCAAAAGCTGCCCGTCCTAGACCGAGCCACGGAACCGACGACAGTGATGGAAGATCGGATGATTGGGGGGCAGGAGCTTAGGGGTTCTTTCAGGCACGTTATGGAAGCCTAAGCAGGCGGTCGGGGTAACAGTCGAGACGTTAGGGAGGGGGAGGTATTGTATGAGTATGAGCTCGATGGATGGGTGGGGTCCGTGTGGAAGGGGTATGCGAGCACGAAGGGGTAGGGTAGTTGGGGGGGGGTGGGGAAGGGGAGAGGAGAGGGGGGGGGGGATGGGGGGGGGGGGGGGAGGCGGGGGGAGGGGTGGGGAGGGGAGGGGGGGGATGGGGGGGGAGGGGGGAGGGGTGGGGGAGG
>NW_028234404.1:7563622-7566122 GCF_977035675.1 Penaeus japonicus
AATAGATGATATGCGAAACTCCTAATTACAAAGAACATCATCTAATATAAATGTTGCTAATAATGTACCTATCTGTCTTCAAAAGAGTGACGGCCACGTGTGCTTCGGCGCGAGGCGGTTCTCCTCTCAGTCTTCCTCACCACACATGACTATCAAACCTTCGCCAAAGGAAAAATATACCAAAAATATTTCTCTAAATAGCTATAAACAATCACTACTTCATGAATGTTGTATCAACACCATAGAAATCCTCTTTTTTTTCTCATTTCTTTATTCTTTTTTTGAGGAGGAGGGGGGGGGGCACTTGTACTAAATCTAGGAGTGTTTCTGGAAGTGATGATTCTTTTGTTTGATTTTCGAGAAAAATAGGCAACAAAAGACGACTTCATCTGACGATCTGCGAGTTGAACAAGGATACATATTCACTTCACCTATAAGGTACTCACTCTCATCGACACACACAAGGCAGGATTTATACACGTTATCATCATAAAAAGGAAATCCGTCACAATTCAATCTATACCTATACACTCTGCTTCCCAATTACACGTTGGCTTCGGCCACCTCTCCTGAAGTTGCCTCAGCGTTCCCTAGACGATTCTAATCAGCTTTCATCTCCAGATACCTGAATTATATGAGGAAAATATAAGTCTCCAGACACAACTCGGAAAACTCTCACCCAGATGCCGTCAACCAGTCCTATTGGTCTAGTAAGCTGATCATCTCCAGCCTAATGGAACTAATATAGGCGACAAATGAATACAAGTGTATGGTGTACATTACACAGTCATTCATATGCATCATAAGAGCACAGCAGTAAACCTGACATGCAGACTTCACATCTGGACACAGAGCAAGAAGGATGTAGGTTTATTTCGGGTATGTAGAACAGATTACGGAATCTTGTATGGCATCGCTCTTTGTCGTGTTGGTGAGCTGGCTCAGTTCGCTGCCGAACTCAGTGCTCAACAGGCTTGGCCTCGGCAGCCTCCCAGCAGCATTCTATCTGCCATTCGTCGCGGCGTCTTTGGACTGTCTTCGCTTCTGTACTTGACGCTGGTGTTCCCTCTGCAGGTCGTCTTCACTCAGGTCCAACCTCTGCATCTGCGGAAGCAAATTTCACCATCAGACTCTTGCTGCAGTATGATGTGAGGTTCCTGAACTTTCTTAAATAAATATAACTTTTCATCCCTCCCTGCAGTGTATAACTTATCTACATGAACTTCTCTTCAATAATGACAATACGACAATATTTCTCAAAATTACAACATCTCTCCCTCCCTCTCTCTCTCTCTCTCCCCCTCTCTCTCCCTCTCCCTCTCCCTCTCCCTCTCCCTCTCCCTTTCCCTCTCCCTCTCCCTAAATTTGATCCATATCATCATGCACTTTGTAAAAGCAAAGCAGCTTACCTGGAATAGGAGGAAACCTTCCGACATGACACCATGCTCAATGTTGCGCAGAGCCTGGAGCGTCTCATACATCCCAGGACAGCGCTTGAGTACTTGCGGTCTCAGTCCATACTTCAGGAGCACCAAGCCGACTCTGAATAACACCTTGACGCCTGTTTGGGTGAGAAAGAGGACTTGTTTAGAAGGTCCGTTTATTCATTGATTGCTTTGCATGCCAATATCAATTTCTTTCAACTTCTCATTAAATGACTATAGTAACAGCTCCACTACATGTGAAAATTCTTACAATCAATGAAAAAAAAAAAGATGCCAAGAGGGTTAACGAAATTTCCTTTATTTCTATTACTCCACATAACACACACATATATAAACAGCAAAACGCATGCCCTAATCTCTACCTACCCTCGCAAAATATCATGTCCCACACTCGTAGGACCGATGCCCAGGGTAACGTCCGTGAAAAGAGGCACATGAACCACTCTGTCATGTAGAGTACTGGCTCGATTTTGTGTTTTTTCTGAAAGGAAAAGAACAATTTGTTACAACAAAACCCTAATCACTGTCCTATCTTTGATACTTTATATAACACTTGATATACATTACATGGTATCACAGTTAATATGTTATCATTGAGAACCAAACTATTTCATCTTGTTTGAGTTGATACAGACAAGGACAACTAATGCTCTCACTGTTCTATGACTCGACATGAAAACACCTTTTTAAAAATTCAAAAGAACTCTTGCAACTAAATGCCTGATGAACTGAATTGTTTGTTCAATAAATCAATCATCCTTGTCTAAAATAATCATTGGCTAATGCTTACTTTCTCACTCTTTCAAAAAAAGAAGAAAAAAAAAAAATTGAACTCAAGAAATATACATTCAAATAATACACACACACACACACACACACACAAAAAAAAAAAAAAAGAAAAAAAGAAAAAAAGAAAAAGAAAAAAAAAAAAAAAAAAAAAAAAAATTCACTGTCCACAACCGATAAGAGACATCCGAAGCAAAATCACAAACACACATAACATGAAACAGAGCCACAAACAAGACGAAGGAAGAGAAGAGCAGGAAACGGCACTT
>NW_028234404.1:7571122-7591122 GCF_977035675.1 Penaeus japonicus
TTCTTCTCCACCTTTTCTTTCTCTTTATCCCCCCCCCCCCCCTTATCCCTCTCCCACGCGTTCTCTCTCCTGTCTCCTCTTTTCTTTCTCCGACTCTGACTCCGACTCCGTCTCCCTCCCCCTCCCCCTCCCCCTCATCTACAACTCCTCCCTCTCCTTCCCCTTACCCTACCCCTTTAACCTCCCCCTATTTTTATTTTCTTCTGTTTCCTCTTCACCCTTCCTTCCTTCCTTCCTTCCTTCTCCTTCCCTTCCCTCCTTCCCTCCCTCCCTCCCTCCTTCCCTCCCTTCGTCCGTCCCTCCTTCCCTCCCTCTCTCTCTCTCTCTCCTTCCCTCCCTCCCTCCCTCTCTCTCCTTCCCTCCCTCCCTCCCTCCCTCCCTCCCTCCCTCCCTCCCTCCCTTCATTCATTCATTCCTTCCTCCCTCCCCAAAAGCTGAAAATGAATTTCACTTTTACTACAACACGTACCGAAAGTGCAATATACTCGAAGCTACAGCACATTCACCCCGCCTTCAGAAAACGAAATAGATAAATAAAAGAAACATACATACAAATAAACAAACAGATAAAAAAAAAATATATACATATAAATAAACACACAGATAAAAAAAAAGAAAGAAAAAAAGAAAAAAAAAAAAGAAAGAAAAGAAAAAGAAAAAAAAAGAAAAGAAAAAGAAAAAAAAAGAAAAAAAAAAAGAAAAAATTTATATATATATATATATATAAATATATAAACAAATAAACAGTACCTGACATGACGTCATTCCCCAAGCACACCATTTCACTGGTAGACGTATAGAGCAAGCAAAAGGTTTAGCTTTGTGCCCAAGGACCATCGGAGAATATCGCGATTGTGTATATACATCACGGTGGCTACTTTGTGTTGCTTTGTATTTACAGGATGTTTGTGGAGTGCAAAGGATACAAGGTGCGTTAGTATTCTTTTTTTTTCTTTCCTTGACTTCTTATTCATTCATCTATCTATTTATCTATCTACCTTTCTATCCATCTATCCATCCAGCTATACATTCTTTCATTAACTCACTCAATCGCTCACCCATTCTCTTTGTCTGTCTGCCTGTCTGTCAGTCTGTGCCTGTCTGTCTGTTTGTGTCTCACTCACACACACACACACTCTCACTCTCACTCTCACTCTCACTCTCACTCTCACTCTCACTCTCACTCTCACTCTCACTCTCACTCTCACTCTCACTCTCACTCTCACTCTCACTCTCACTCTCACTCTCACTCTCACTCTCACTCACTCTCACTCTCACTCTCACTCTCTCTCTCTCTCTCTCTCTCTCTCTCTCTCTCTCTCACTCTCCATCCTTTCTCTCTCTCTCCCCTCCCTCCCCTCTTCTCTCCTCCTCCTCATCTCTCTCTCTCTCTCTCTCTCACACACACTCACACACACTCACACACACACACACACACACACACACACACACACACACACACACACACACACACACACACACACACACACACACACACACACACTCACACACACACACACACACACCCGACACTCGCAATTCGTTAGTGCAGCGCTTGGCAATTAAATAGAATAAAAAAGGTTATAGTCAGTCGCAGCGTAATCAATAAATAAACAATAAAAACAGAGGAAGAAGAAGAAGAAGAAGAAAAAAAAAAGAAAAAACACGGATTAGGTTCCCCCGTATGATACAGCATGCACTGGTGCCACGCCGCTCGCCCGACACCCGACCTGTGCCCTGCCCCTGAACCCTACCCCTACCCCTACCCCTACCCCCACGAGGCACCAGAACCGCCCGACGAAACCCGACCGAAACTGACCGATGTACCAGACGGATGCCATGGCTGTAGGCGACGGCGACGGCGACGGTGAAGGAGGGGGGTGACGGAGACGATGAAGGAGGGGGGGGGGGTGACGGCGACGGCGACGGCGACGGCGAGGGGGTACTTGGTTCCGCGAGGCCGCCCTTCACTCGAGGCTGGTGTGGGCGGCAGGAACGCCTGGACGCCTGTGCCTGCAGACGCCGTTCTCTTTCCCTCTCTCCCTCTCTCCCTCTCCCTCTCTTTCTCTCTTCTCTCGCGCACACACACGCGCTCTGGCGACAACAATCCGACTGTCCGAAAATTCCCAAATTCCCTCGCTAGTTCTCTTTTTCTCTGTGTGCGTGTGTGTGTCTGTCTGTCTCTCTCTCTCTCTCTGTCTCTGTCTCGCTCCTTCCGCCTCCTCCCTCTGGCGTGGGGGGGGGGGGGGAGAAGGGGGGGGGGGGGGGTAGAAGGGAGGGTGGAGGGGTAGAAGGGGTGGAGGGGGGGGTGACGAAGTGCAGGAGCGACCGCTAACGGAACGTGGCGGTGGTTATATATATATTTTTTTTCTCTCTCTCTTTTTCACAAAACGTTCTCCGCCTTTTGTTCTGCTCTCTCTACCTCTCTCTCTCTCGCTTTCCCTCTCGCACCTACAGGAGGAGTCCGCCCTGTCCACCCAGAGTCCTAAGGGCGCAGGACCCCAGCCGCCATCCTGCAGGACCCCGCTCAAGGGAACAGAGGAGGGAAGGGGGGAAGGGGGAGGGACACCGGAGAGGATGGAGAGGCCTCCTCCCCTTGAAATGGAAGGTGGGGGAGGGGGAGAGGAGAGGGGGAGGGGAGGGGAGGGGAGGGGAGGGGAGGGGGAGCGGAAGGGGGTGGTGGTGGTGGTGGTGGGGGAGGGCGCGGAAGTGAAGGTGGGTGGAGTCCCCTCGATGTATTGTTTCCCTCCGCTTACTATTGCATGGGGAAGGGGTGGGTGGGTGGGCGTGGGGGAGGGGGGGGAGGGGTGGGGGGGTGAACAGTTACAATCCCGTGCGGCGATTTGTTATATAAATAGATTTTTTTTCTTCTTTTTCTTCTGTTTCCTTCTCTTTCTCTTTCTCTTCTCTTTTTTCTCTCTCTTCTCCTCTGCTTCCTATCGATGTTCTCGTTCTTTTATATCACTTTCGTCTTACTTTCTTTTTTTTCTTTTTTTTTTAATCCTTTTCCTTTTAATTTTCTTTCCTTTTCCTTTTAATTTCTCTTTCTTTTCCTTTTAATTTCCTTCTCTTTTCATTTTAATTATCTTTCCTTTTCCTTTTAATTTTCTTTTCTTTTCCTTTTTTTTACCACTTGTTCACCTGTAATTTCACTGCATGTGTCTACAGTGTCATAAAAAAAATGGGGAAAAGAAACAAGCAAACAAATACATTAGCAAACACGGCACATAAAAAACAAATACAAAACAAAACAAAAACAGTCGACTTCGAAGCGAAATACAGACGCGCAAAAAAAATGCAATCAAAACATGAAGATAAGTTGTTTTTTTAATGAAAATGGTGACATGTAATGGTTCGAAATCAAAGTACAACATCGCTTTATAATAATGTATATAATATAGTTATTCACTATATTTCATAGCGTATACTATTTATAGCATGTGACACATGTTATCTTGTTTTCAACTCATTCTCATTCTAACTTCTATGTTACTTTCACTTTCACTCGTTCTCTCTCTCTCTCTCTCTCTCTCTCTCTCTCTCTCTCTTCGTCCTTCATCCGCTCGTCTCAAGTCTCCATCTCCTCATCTACCACCAATCTTCAAATCCTATTTAACTCCTCCCTCCCTCCTCCCTCTCACGCTACCCATCACTCATCCGTCTCTCCTTCTCATCTGATCTCTCCTCTCCAAGTACCTCGACTCTCTCCTCCCATTCACTTCCTCTCTCTCCTCTCTCTCTCAGTCCCTCCATCTCTCTCTTCGTCATCTCCCTTCATCTCACACGTTCGTCTCCTCTCTCTCTCCCTCGCTCTCCTCATCCTCTCTCTCCCAATCGGGGTTGTGTTGAGTGGCGGGTCTCGTCATTGTCCTCTTCTCCATCCTCTCTCTCTCTCTCTCTCTCTCTCTCTCTCTCTCTCACTCTCTCTCTCTCTCTTATCTCCCTCCCTACCACACTCCCCTCCTCCCCACCCACTCTCCGCTCCCTCTCTCTCCTTCCCATCACCACCCTCTTCCCTCCCCTCCTCTCTTCCCCCCCCCTCTCTCCCTCCCACCCTCTCTCCCTTCCTCCCCCTCCCCCTTTCCCTCTCTCTCCCCTCTCCCCCCTCTCTCTACCTCTCCCCCTCACCTCCTCTCCATTATCTCCCCCCTCACCTGCCGCCCCCTTACCCCCCCTTACCATACCCCTCCCTAAACCAACCCTCTCCCTCTCTCCCTCCCTCCCTCTCCCTAACCCCCCCTCCTCCTCCCTCCCTCCCTTCCTCCCCCTCTCCCTCTCCCCCTCACCTCCCCCTTACCCCTCTCCCTACCTCCCCCCTCTCCCTCCCCCCCCCTCTCTCTCTCCAGTGGCCTTCTCGCTCAATCACCAAGTGTTACCAATACTGCCCTCGAAGCCCCCCCCCCCCCAGGCCCCCCCCCCCCCCCCGCCCTCGACTGAGCTGGCAACTGCGTCTTTGAAATAAACACAACAGCAGGGAGGAGGGAGAGGGGGAGGGAGGGAGGGAGGAGGGAGAGGGAGGGGAGAGGGAGGGATTGAAGGAGGGAGGGAGGAGGAGGAGGAGGAGGGAGAGGGAGAGAGAGAGAGAGAGAGAGAGAGAGAGAGAGAGAGAGAGAGAGAGAGAGAGAGAGAGAGAGAGAGAGAGAGAGAGAGAGAGAAAGAGGAGGGAGAGGGAGGGAGAGAGGGAGGGAGGGAGGGAGGGAGGGAGGGAGAGAGAGAGGAGGAAGGGAGGAAGGAGAGAGGAGGTAGAGGAGGGTGGAGGGAGGGAGAGAGAGAAGGAGAGAGAGGGAGGGAGGGAGAGGGAGAGAGGGAGGGAAGGAGAAAGGGAGAGAGGGAGGAGGTTGGGGAGGGTAGAGGGAGGGAGAGAGAGAGGGCGGGAGACAGACAGACAGACAGAGAGACAGAGAGAGAGAGAAAGAACGGCATTCGTAATCATAACTGTTATTAAAAATAGGTAATCAAACAGAAAAAAGAATCTTAATTAAGAGGTTATTATCGCTGGCGCTAATGGGCGGCAAACGGCAAATGGGCGATGGACGACGAAGACACACACACACTAAGAGACACAAAGAGAGAGAGAGAGAGAGAGAGAGAGAGAGAGAGAGAGAGAGAGAGAGAGAGAGAGAGAGAGAGAGAGAGAGAGAGAGAGAGAGAGAGAGAGAGAGAGAGAGAGAGAGAAAGAAAGAGAGAGAGAGAGAGAGAGAGAGATAAAGAGAGAAAGAGAGAGAGGGAGAGAAAGAGAGAGAGGGAGAGAAAGAGAGAGAGGGAGAGACAGAGGGAGAGAAAGAGAGAGAGAGATAAAGAGAAAGAGAGAGAGAGAGAGATAAAGGAGAGAGAGAGAGAGAGAGAGAGAGAGAGAGAGAGAGAGAAGAGGAGAGGAGAGAGAGAGAGAGAGAGAGAGAGAGAGGAGAGGAGAGGGAGAGAGAGAGAAGAGAGAGAGATGAGAAGGGAGAGAGAGAGAGAGAGAGTGAGAGAGTGAGTCGAGTGAGAGAGAGTGAGATGAGAGAGAGGAGAGAATGAGAGGATCGTGAGAGGAAGAAGAGAGAAAGAAAGAGGAGAGAGGAGAGAGAGAAAAGAGCGAAAGTGAGAGAGAGAGAGAGCGAAAGAGAGAGAGAGCACAAGGAGAAGAAAAGAGTTAGAGAGGAGACAGAGTGGGAGAGAGAGAGAATATAAAGGAGGAGAGGGAGAGACGACGAGAGAGAGAGAAGAGAGAGAGAAAAAAAAGAAAAGAGAAAAGAGAGAGGAGAGAGGAGAGAATAAAGGAGAGAGGGATGAGAGAGAGAGAGAGAGCGGAGAGAGAGAGAGAGAGAAGAGAGGATTGGAGAGAGTGAGCGGAGAGAGAGAGAGATGAAGAGAGAGAGAGAGAGAGGAGAGGAGGAGAGAATGTGTTGAGGAGGAGAGGGAGAGGAGAGAGGATAAAGAGGAGAGGGAAGAGATGAGAGAGGGAGAGAGAGAGCGAGAGACGAGAGAGAGAGAGAAGAAGAGAGAGAGAAGGAGAGACTACACTCGAGAGAGAGAGAGGAGAGAGAGAGAGGGGGTGAGAGAGAGAGAGAGAGAGAGAGAGAGAGAGAGGGAGAGCGAGTGAGAGAGAGAGAGAGAGATTGTGAGACTGAGAGAGAGTAGAGAGAGAAGAGAGAGATTTGTGAGAGAGGAGAGGAGATGGAACCTCACGATAGAGAGGAGAGAGGACACGGGGGCGGAGAGGGAGAGAAAGAGAGAGGGAGAGAAAGAGAGAGAGGGAGAGAGAGATCGGCCGCCCCGCCCACCTGGTACGGTCGGCCCCTGCGGCAACCCTACACCGGCGGGATCGCTTCGTACCGCATGCGACCCCACCCCCCCCAGTTCGCGCTTCGGCTTTCCTCAGTGTGTTGGTCTATTGGTCTATTTGTCTGTTTGTCTATTTGTCTCCTGATCTGCCCTCCTGTCTGAATGTCTGTTCTGTCTCTCTGCTTGACTTTGGTTCGGTGACTGGCTGTCTGGGTTTGAAAAACACACACACTACAAACAAACAAACACAAACAAAAACACAAACACAAACACACACACACACACATACACACTAACATCACCCCATCCCCCTGCTCCACCTCCACTACCTCCACCTTCTAACCCCTTCCAACCCCATCCCAACCCATCCCATCCCCCCACTCCACCTCCCCTTCCACCAACCCCTTCCACCAACCCCCTACCCCGGACGCAGGCTCCTCCCCCCCCCCCTCTCCCCTTCAGCCTTAACAGCCTTAAACACGGCCGAATGGAGGCTGTTTTGTCGCTCATGGGTTCTGGGAAGTATTTGGGCGCCCTCCCGTTCCAGTTGGGGGTGCCCTTGTTGTGGGTGTGGTTGTTCTGGTTGTGGTTGTTGTTGCTGATGTATTTGTTGTTGTGGTTGTGGCTGTTGTTGCTGATGTATTTGTTGTTGTGGTTGTGGCTGTTGTTGCTGATGTATTTGTTGTTGTGGTTGTTGTTGGTGGTGGAGATGTATTTGCTGTTGTTGTGGTTGTTGTTGTTGTTGGTGGTGATGTATTTGTTGTGGTTGTGGTTGTTGTTGGTGGTGGTGATGTATTTGTTGTGGTTGTGGTTGTTGTTGGTGGTGGTGATGTATTTGTTGTGGTTGTGGTTGTTGTTGTTGGTGGTGGTGGTGATGTATTTGTTGTGGTTGTTGGTGATGATGTATTTGTTGTTGTTGCTGTATTTGTTGTTCTGGCTGTGGTTGGTAGTGGTGGTGATGTATTTGTATTTATTATTGTTGTTGCTGTTGTTATTATTGATTTTGTTTTTGACAGCGCTGTATTTGGTGGGGTTGTTTTGGGTTGCTGATATTGTGTTAGAATTGGAGTTGCTGTTCTTGTTCTTGTTCTTGTTCTTGGTGGTGGTGGTGTCGTCGCTTTCATGTTGGCGGTGTTGTTCTTGTTGTTAATACTCTAGCTACAGATAGATAGACAGACGGACAGACAACAAAGAGAAATAAAAATCCTTCGAAATGTTTCTCTCCCAATCTCCCTCACTCATTCACTCACTCACTCACTCGCCCACCCTCCCCCCTACCCCTTCCCCCACTCCGCCTCCCCCTCTCCAACTCCACCTTCTTTCCCTCTATTCCCCCTCTCCACCTCCACCTCCACCTCCACCTCCACCTCCACCTCCACTTCCACCTCCACCTCCACCTCCCTCTCCCTCTCCACCTCCATCTTACTCTCACTCTCCCTCTCCCTCTCCTTCTCCCTTTCCCTCTCCTTCTCCCTCTCCCTCTCCCTCTCCTTCTCCTTCTCCCTCTCCACCTCCACCTCCACCTTACTCTCACTCTCCCTCTCCTTCTCCCTTTCCCTCTCCCTCTCCTTCTCCCTTTCCCTCTCCCTCTCCCTCTCCACCTCCCTCTCCCTCTCCTTCTCCCTCTCCCTCTCCCTCTCCTTCTCCCTCTCCACCTCCACCTCCACCTTACTCTCACTCTCCCTCTCCCTCTCATTCTCCCTTTCCCTCTCCCTCTCCCTCTCCCTCTCCTTCTCCCTTTCCCTCTCCCTCTCCCCCTCCCTTTCCCTCTCCCTCTCCCTCTCCTTCTCCCTTTCCCTCTCCCTCTCCCTCTCCTTCTCCCTTTCCCTCTCCTTCTCCCTTTCTTTCTCCACCTCAGTCATCAAACACGTCCCCCGCCTCCCCCTTCCCCTATCCCCCCCCCACCTCAATATCTCAGACTCCTGCACGACAAGCAGACTAAACATCAGTCAAAATATGCAACACAGAAATGTCAACGTTGCAAGCGTCTGCACCACATCAACTCTCTGTCAAGCATCCCCCTTTTCTCTTTCCTTCTTCCATCTCCTTCATCTCCGTCTCTATCTCTATCTCTATCTCCCTTTTCCTCTTTCTTGTCTTTCCCTCTACCCCTCCCTTTCCCTCTCTCCCTTCCCTTTCTCTCTCCCTCTTCCCTTTCCTTCTGACTATGACTCTCATACTCAGACTCTCATACTCATACTCATATTCATACTCATACTCACACTTTCACTCTCACTCATGCTCCCCTTCTCCCTCTCCCTTCCCTCTCCCTCTCTCCTTTGATTTAATTCCCCTGTCGCCAATTTCGCAACCCGTATCATTCTCCTTTGGAGGAAAAAAAAAGTGTTTATCTCTTTATCATGTCTCCGGCCCCATTTCCACTCAGAATTTCACTTTCGTTTCCTTTGCTTGCTTGCTTGCTTGCTTGCTTGCTTGCTTGCTTGGTTCTTTCATCTCTTCTCTCCTTCCACCCTCCCCTCCTCCTCCCTTCCCCTTCCTCGCCTCTCCCTTCCTTTTTCCCTTCTTCCCCTTCATCTTGCTTCCGGTAACCTTCCCTTCCTCGTCAAACATTAAACATTTTTCCCCCTCCCCTCCCCTCTCCTCTTCCCCTCCCACCCCTCCCCTCTCCTTCCCCACCCCTCCCCTCCCCTCTCTCCCTCCCCAGTTGGGGGGTGGGTGGAGATGAAAGGAGAGGGAGCAATAGAGAAATCAAACGTAGACACCTTTCACAAAACGAAGAAAGAAAAATAAATATATACACGACATAAAGAAATAAACACCAAACAAACAAAACAATCAATCAAAAACTAAAAAAAAGTCCTCTCGCCATATAAAAAAAGATTTTTCAAAATAAAAATAAAAAACTCATGAAACAGGGCGAGTAAATGACGAACCACCAGCCATCCCAGCTCAAGCCACACGTTGACTGACTGACTGACTGACTGACTGACTGACTGACTGACTGACTAACTGCCTACCTAACTAACAGGCAGACGGACTACCGACTGACTGGCACGCTGCATGACACTCCTATCCGGTGTCCATTGTTGGGAGGGGGGGGCGGGGTGTCATGCGCGCTGGAGGGGGAGTGAAGGGGGTGAAATCCGTGTCTGCTGTTATTGTGAACTGTATCACTAGAGTTCTCTTTTGTTTCTGACGGTCTGTCTGTGTCTATCTTCATCTCTTTCTCTCTGTCTGTGTCTCTGTCTATCTCTGTCTGTCTATCTCTGTCTCTGTCTGTTTAACTGTCTGCCTGTCTGTCTGCCTGCCTTCCTGCCTGCCAGCCAGCCAGCCTACTTGCCTGCCTGCCTGCCTGCCTGCCTGCCTGCCTGCCTGCCTGCCTGCCTGCCTGCCTGCCTGCCTGCCTGCCTGCCTGCCTGCCAGCCAGCCAGCCAGCCAGCCAGCCAGCCAGCCAGCCTGCCTGCCAGCCATCCTGTCAGCCTGTATGACTGCCTACCTACCTGCCTGTCTCTGTATTCGTCTCCCCCACCCCCGTACAAACAAAACCAATCCAACACACAAGAATACCAGAACGCCGACGCCGACCACTGGCAAAACATCATACTAATTAGTCATTCCTCCATACCTCCCCTCCCCCCAACCTCCCTTTTACCCTAGCCCTCCTTCACCTTCTTTCACCCCCTCCCTATCTCCTCCCCTCCCCTCCCATCTCTCTATCTCCTACCCTCCCTCCTCCCCTCCCTTCCCTTCTCCTTTCTCCCCCCTCCCCTCCCTACCTCCCTTTCTCTTCCCCCCTCCCCCTACCTCCGTGCCCCGCCTCTGATCAAGAGATAAGGTAGCCGATAAGGCATTAGTACACACACACCTCTACTCTGCCCTCCCCTGCCCTGCCCCCTCCCCTCCCCCTCCCTATACCCCTTCCCAAGACACGACAACCCTGCCTCGTTCACCCTGTCGCTACCCCGATATACAATCTTTAGGGAAAAAAATGAAAAACAATAATAACAATAATAATAATTATGATAATGATAATGATAATGATAATGATCATTATCATTATAATAATAATAATAATAATAATAATAATAATATATAATTATAATAGTAAAAAACAATAATAATATCTATAATAATAATAATAATAATAATAATAATAATAAAATAATAACAATTATCATAATAATAATAATAACGAGGACTACCAAAATGATTGGGAGAGCGAGACAGACAGAGAGATATTGAGCGATAGAGAGAGAGATTGAGGGAGAAGAAAAGGAAGAGCATGAGAGAGAAAAGAGGGAAAGGGGTGGAAGAGGGAGAAGGAAAAGGAGGAAAGAGGTGTAGCCGGAGCGAAGGAAGGTGAGAGGAGGTGGAAGTGAGGAGGGATGGGGTGTGAAATTCAGGGGGGGGGGCGTCATTTTAACACGTATTCCCCCAGCAAGTCCGGCTTGAGCAATTGCGTCCACACAACCTAAAAAAAAGTCCCAAAGAGGATACAGTGACGCAAACAAACATATATAAATAAAATACACGCACACACGCCTACACAAACACACAGATACATACACACACAAACACAGACAGACACACACACACAAACACACACACACACACACACACACACACACACACACACACACACATAGAGAAGAATGAGAGAGAGAGAGAGAGAGAGAGAGAGAGAGAGGGAAGAGAGAGAGAGAGAGAGAGAGAGAGAGAGAGAGTGAGGAGAGAGAGAGAGGGAGAGAGAGAGAGAGAGAGAGAGAGAGAGAGAGAGAGAGAGAGAGAGAGAGAGAGAGAGAGAAAGAGAGAGAGAGAAACAGTGAGACAGAGACAGAGAAAGAGAAACAGTGACACAAAGACAGAGAAATAGAAACAGTGAGACAGAGACAGAGAAAGAGAAACAGTGACACAAAGACAGAGAAATAGAAACAGTGAGACAGAGACAGAGAAAGAGAAACAGTGATACAAAGACAGAGAAATAGAAACGGTGAGACAGAGACAGAGACAGAGACAAAGACAGAAAAAGAGAGACAGAGAGACAGATAAACAGAGAGAAAGAGAGAGAACATGCAACCGGCAAGCAATCAGGATGAATCACAAGGCAATCGAAGGGCCAGACGCACTCGAAACAGGCGAGTCCAGAAAATCCTGTCCTCCGTTGACTCATCGCTGCCAGCCGAGCGCGCCGGGGAAAAAAGGATGACCTTCAGGAAAGAGGGAAGGAAAGAAAGAGGGGCAAAGAGAAAGAGGGAAAAAATGAAAGAAAGATGGGTAAAGAGAAAGAGGAAAGAAAGATAGGCAAAGAGAAAAAGGGAATGGGGAAAGAAAGATGGGCAAAGAGAAAGAGGAAAGAAAGATAGGCAAAGAGAAAGAGGAAAGGAAAGAAAGATAGGTAAAGAGAAAGAGGAAAGGAAAGAAATATAGGTAAAGAGAAAGAGGAAAGAAAGATAGGCAAAGAGAAAGAGGAAAGGAAAGAAAGATAGGCAAAGAGAAAACGAAAGTAAGATGGGAAAAGAGGAAGGGATGAAAGATAGGCAAAGAGGAAAGAAGAAAGAGAAAGAGAAAGAAAGAGTCCTAAAACATCACACTCAAGAAAGAAACACGGGACCTAAATTAAAGTACTCAAACGAACCGACCAGACCCCCCCTAATCCCCCCTCCCCCTTCCCCACACACACACATACCCCCACGAAGGGCCTTTATCTCCCGCCTAATGAATGAATGAATGAATGAATGAATGACACGCCACCTGTCTCCCGCATCCCGCCACACCACCGAACTCCAACTTCCCCTAAATAGGAAGTTTTTCCCCCCGACAACAAGCGCGGAGGGGCGCGAACACCAACCCCAAACCATCCTTCCCATCCTACGCGTGGGCGGCGGCGACGGCGACGACAGCGGACGGATCTTCTTACGCAACGGTTTGTCCGAAAGCCCCGACGACTTTCCCAAAGCGGCGGCCACTCGCGTCACTCGCCCTAAAGGTACGACGCGACAGGGACGCTTCTTCACCTGCACTGAGGCAGCAGGGTTCTCACGTACCGAGAGTCAACAGAGAGAGCGGATGTACACGTACACATGCATACACATGTGCGTACGTACGTTCGTATACACACACACACACACACACACACACACACACACACACACACACACACACACACACACACACACACACACACACACACACACACACACACACTCACACACACATATACATATATATTCATTCACACGCACACACCGTCTACTGACTCACTGACAGACAGACAGACAGACAGACAGACTGACTGATTGACTGACTCTCGATCTCTCTCTTTCTCTTTCTTTTTCTTTCTCTTTCTCTCTCCCTCTCCCTCTCCCTCTCTCTCTCTCTCTCTCTCTCTCTCTACGTCCGCACTCCCCGAGCAACGCACACTGTACAAACACCCATACATATTCCCCCGGAAGTCCACACCCGCGCGGGGTCCATTCAAATCAAGCCCTGCCCCCATCCCGCCAGTCCTCCCCCCATCTGCCACCAGCCACTGACAACAAACTACCACCACGAAACGCGCTTCTGCTACTTTAAAAAAAGAAAAAGAAAAAAGAAAAAAAAGCTGACACCGAACCCCTGTGCCACCATCGCATCGGTCTAACCGGCGGGGAATGACACGTGATATGAGGCGCACTGCAACACAGCCCTACACTTCCTTCCCTCCTTCTCTCTATCTTTCTCTTTCTCTTTCTTTCTCTCTCTCTCTCGTTCTCTTTCTCTTTATCTCTCTCTTTAGTTTTCTCTCTTTCTCTCTATAGTTCCTTCCCTTCCTTTCAACCTCATCACTCACACCCTCTGTGTCTTTCTCCTCCCCTTTCTTCCCCCTTCCTTTCCCTCTCTATATATTTATCTTTCCCTCAATTTCGAACCTTTCCCTCTCTCTCAAATAGTTATCTACCTTTCCCCTCACCTCCCTTTCGCTCTCCTATCTACCTCTTGTCTCCCCTCACATTCTCTCCTTCTCCCACTCCCTCTCGTTCTCCCTCTCTGTCTCCTTCTCTCTCTCCCTATCCATCCCTCTCCCTCTCCCTCTCTGTTGCCCTTTCCTTTTCCCTCTCCCTCTCTGTCGCCCTTTCGCTTTCCTTCACCCTCTCCCCTCATCCCTTCTCCCTCATCATCACCCTCTCCCTCTTCCCTCACCCCTTCTCCCTCATCACCATCTTTACCCTAACCCCCATCACACGTCTCTTTCCTACCCTACCCCCCCCCCTTCCCTGTGACCCTGGCAATACCCCCCATCCCCCCCTAACACATGTCGCTTGTCCCCTGCAGCGTGCCTCGAGGCTCTCACTGTCGGTGAGCGAGGACTGAAGTGAGAGTGAGTTGAGAGTGTGTTGTGGAGTGAGAGTGAGATGTGAGTGATCGTGGAGAGAGACGAGAGAGAGAGAGAGATGAGAGAGGGAGGAAAGGAAGGAGGAGAGAGAGAGAGAGAGAGAGAGAGAGAGAGAGAGAGAGAGAGAGAGAGAGAGAGAGAGAGAGAGAAAGGAGAATGTCGAGCGAGGACAGTGCCACTTCTGTGCCACTCCTATCAACCGTGACACCGGTGCCTCCAAGCAACGCCACTCAGAAAAGGCTGAAAATCTATTGGGTGCGATACCATGCGAGAGGGAGGGAGGAGGGAGGGAGGGGACTGGGGGAGGAGGGGAAGGGAGGGAGGAGAGAGGAGGGGAAAGGAGGGGAGGGGAGGGGAGGGGAGAGGAAATGAGGGGAGGGGAGGGAGGAGAGGGGAGGGAGGAGAGGGGAGGAGAGGGGGGGGGAGGAGTTGAGGAGAGGAGAGGGAAACGAAGGGAAAGGGGGAGAGGGGAAGAGAAGCGACAGGAGGAGAGAGGAGGGGAGGGGAGAGGAGAGAAGAGGAAAGGAAAAGAGAAGTGAGGAGAGGAGAGGAAAAGAAAAGAGAAGTGAGGGGAGGAGACGAGAGGAGAGGAGACGAGACGAGACGAGAATAGAAGCGAAGTAAGGAGAGGAGAGGAGAGGAGAGGAGAGTGGGGAGTAGAGGAGAGAGGAGGAGAGGAGGGAAGGGAAAACAGCACTTCATAATAGTAGATTAACTTTCCCGTCAACGTCGGACAAGCAGTGAAAAGGTCACATGACAACGCTGCCGGTCTGTTCGCCAAATCAAACATGAGAAAGAGAGAGAGAGAGAGAGAGAGAGAGAGAGAGAGAGAGAGAGAGAGAGAGAGAGAGAGAGAGAGAGAGAGAGAGAGAGAGAGAGAGAGAGAGAGAGAGAGAAGAAGGAGGAGAGGTGGAGGAGAGAGATGAGAAACGAGAGAGAGGGAGAGGACGCGAGAGAGAGAGAGAGAGAGTGAGAGGCGGAGAGTTGAGAGAGATAGGGGGGGGGAAGGAAGGAAGAGAGAGAAGAGAAAGAGAAAGAGGGAGAGGGAGAGGAGAGAGAGAGAGAGAGAGAAGAGGAAGAGGGGAGAGAGAGAGAGAGAGAGAGAGTAGAGGTGAGAGAGTGAGAGAGCAGAGAGAAGCGAGAAGAAGAAGAGAGAGAGATGAGAGAGAGAGAGAGAGAGAGAAGCGAGAGAGAGAGGGGAGAGTGAGAGAGAGAGGGAGGGGGAATAAAGAAGAGAAGGAGAGAAGATGAGAGAGCGGAGAGGGAGAGAGAGAGAGGGAGGGAGAGAGAGAGAGAGAGAGAGAGAGAGAGAGAGAGAGAGAGAGAGAGAGAGAGAGAGAGAGAGAGAGAGAAAGAGAGAGAGAGAGAGTGAAAATGAGAGAGAAACAAAGAGAACGACAGAAAGAGCAACAGAAAGAGAAACAGACAGAGAAAGAGAAAGAGAAAGAGAGGGAGAGAGAGAACGGTAAAGAGAGCATGCACCAGTAAATGCGCCAAACCAAAAGAGCCGCGGGTTTGCATGAGGGGAAAGCATGCATGACGGAGCTCGTATTGGGAATGTAAAAAAAAAAAACTCATTTGCAAAAAAAAAACATGCAATCTGCAATGCTTAAACGACCCTTTGCCACGCACCCTGACCCTGCAACCTACTTCACCCCCTCCCCTTTCCCTTCCCCCCTCCCACTCCCTGCCACCCCCTTCACACCATGCCTCCTTCTGTACCCTCCCCCTGCCGTACCGATGTTCCCCACCTCCCTACCTCCCTACCGCCCTACCACCCTCCCACCCTACCATCCAACCACCCTACATCCCTACCTCCCCTGCCCTCCCACCCTCCCACCCTACCATCATCACCCCCCTCCCCCTTCCCTGCCACCCTACCACCCAACCACCTTACCTCCCTCCCATCCTACCACCACCATCCCCCACCCCCCCTCCCTCCCACCATCCAACCTTCACCCCCTCCTCCAGCCTCTGCCCTGCCCTTGGCACGCACGACACGCACACGGCCAGCCAGTTTCGTAGGGTTGGAAAGAGAGTAGAGGAGAAGAGAAGGACGACCTCCCGTTCGTAACTCGCCGCCCGAGTGGTGTTGTGATGTCGAGGGACGTCCGCCTCGTGACCTCGTGCTTGGAATTGCCAAAGAGGTCACTGTTTTTGCTTCGGCTGGCTGATTGACACGTGACCAGGGGAATGGGGTGGGGTGGGGAGGGTGTGGGGTGAGGGGGGGGGCTAGATTCTCAATCAATCTTCTTCTTTTGCTTCTGGCCTTTTTTTCTTCTTCGTCTTCCTCTTCTTCTTGTTCTTTTCCTCTGCTTCTCTTCTTCTCTCCTTCTTCTACTTCTTTTTCTCTCCTCCTTCTTCTTATTATTATTTCTTCTTCTCCCTTCCCTCCTCTCCCCCTCCCCTCCTCTCCCCCCTCCACTTCATAGCGTCCCTGCTCTACATCCTTTGACAATTTATCGCTCGAAGTTGGCTCGCCGTGGCTGGCAATCTCCCCTCTCTTCTCCTACCCCTACCCCTTCCCCTTCTTCTTCTTCTTCTTCTTCTTCTTCTTCTTCTTCTTCTTCTTCTTCTTCTTCTTCTTCTTCTTCTTCTTCTTCTTCTCCTTCTTCTTCTTCTTCTTCTTCTTCTTCTTCTTCTTCTTCTTCCTCTATCCTTATCACCTCCCTCCCTCTTTTCCCCTCCCTACCTCCTTTTCCCCTCCCCCTCCCCTACCTCCTTCTCCCCTCCCCCTCCTCTCCCCTCCCTTCTCCTTCCCCTCCCTACCTTCTCCCCCTCCCTCCCTACCTCCCCCCCCTAATCCGAGGACCAACAGGTGTAATGTTTACCCGCGAAGATCCTTTTATTATTTACATTCCCGCTCTCACGAATCCAAACACTTCTATCGCTCCCCCTCCCCCTCCCTATCCCCTCCCCCCGCGCTTCACAATGGAGGCGTTCGGATGCGCGGCGTCGGACCGGACTTCGGCTTCCCTTGTTCGAGCTCCGGGGTCAGGTAGAGAGGGATGGGGATGGGGGTGGGGGGTGGGGGTGGGGTGGGGGGAAGGGAACAGAAGGCCTAGAGCTTTTACCTCTTTGTTGTTGTTGTTGTTTTTTTTTGTGTGTGGATAGATAGAGAGATTGAGAGAGAGAAATTTATCTTTCTTTTTATCTTTCATTTCAGTTCTGGTCCATATCCCGCGGCACCAACTATGACCTCCCCACACTCTTTTACTTTACCCTCTCCCCTCCCCACCTTCCCCTTCCCCTTCCCTTTCTTCTCCCCTTCCTTTTCCTTCACTTTGTCCTCTTTCTCTTCTCATTTCACTTCACTTAAATTATCTTCTCCTTCTCTTTCTCTTTCTCTTTCCTTCCTTTCCTCTTCTCTTTATTCTAACCCTTTCTCTTCCTCCTTTTCCTTCGCCTAGAAGTATAACCCATCAACTCGCCTTGGAGATTCTCTCTCCTTTTATCCGTTCTTTTTTTTTTTTTCTTGGGGGTGGGGGCCCGTCGTCTTTTTTCCTCTTATTTTCCCCTTCCCCTTCTTCCTCTCCCCTCCCCCCCACCCCCTTCTCTTCCCCCCTCCCACCCTCACTCACTCCTTTTTACCCCCTCCCCCCCTTCTTCTTCCCCGCAGGACTCCAAAAACCGAATCCACGAGGCAGATCACGCCCGCAAACGACCCGCTGTGGGTGGCGTGCAAGAACAAGTCGTCTTCTTCCGGTGCAGTGCAGTACAATAACAATAACGACAATAACAACAATGACAATGGCAACAAACAAATACACAGCGGCAATAAAAAAAAAGACAGAACAGCAGTTGGCAATAGCAAAGAGATACGCAACGGCAATAACGAAAATAAATAAATAAATAAATAAATAAATATATAAATAAATAATAATCATAAAAATGATCATGATAATAATAACAATAATAACAAGAACAACAATAACAATAACAATAATAATAATAATAAAAATAATAATAACAGCAATAACAACAACGCCGGTGAAGAAGAAGAAAAAGAAAAACAAAGAGCAGATGAAGAATAAGAATAAGAATAAGAATTAAAAAACAAAAACAAAAACAAAAAAACAAGAAGAAAGTGAATGAGAAGGAACCATTACGTAAAAGAGTATTTTCTTCGCTTGTATCGCAACACGAACAAGAACAGACTATGACGCCAGAGGTGGACGGGACCGTGAAGTGTAGGGGGAGGGGGAGGGGAAGGGGAAGGGGGAGGGGGAGGGGGAAGGGAAGGGGGGAGGGGGAGGGGGAGGAGGGAGGGGGAGGGGGAGGGGGAGGAGGAGGTCGGGGAGGGAGTGGAGGAGAAGGAGAAGAAGGAGGAGAAGGAGGAGGAGGAAGAGTAGGAGGAAGTGGAGGAGGAGAAGGAGGTAGAGGTAGGCTTGTAGAGGGACGAGGGAAGGGGGAGGGGAGGGGTAGGATTATAAGAAAAGCATCAGCTGTATCTTTATTTTCCATCCTTGTTCCACCCCCCCCCCCCTCTCTTCTTCTTCGTCTTCCGTCAGTCCATGCAATCCATGCAAATGCAAACGAATCCAATCTTCGCAGGATTCTAGAAAGGCGAGATTTTTTTTCGCTCTCCTACACCATTTCTCTTTGTTTCTCTTCTCTCCTTCTCTCTTTCTCTTTCTCTCTATCTATCTCTCCTTTCCTCCCTTCTCCTATTCTTCCCTCATTCCCTCCCTCCCTCCCTCCCTCCCTCCCCCCTACCCTCCTCCCTTTCCCTCCCTCCTTCCCCTCCCTTTCCCTCCCTCCCTCCCCCTTTCCCTCCCTCCCTCCCCCTCTCCCATCTCTCCCCCTCCCTCCCTCCCTCCCTCCCTCCCTCCTTCTCTCCCCTCCCCTCCCTCCCTCCCCTCCCCCTCCCTTTCCCTCCCTCCCTCCCTTCCTCCCTTTCCCTCAGCCATCCCCACTTTCGCAATGAAATCTGAGGGGGAAATTTCCGTTACACACAGAATGTAAATCCACTTCTGTTTATTTACAATAAAAGTTGCGTCATTTCTTGGGTCTCGGTGGGGAGGAGGGGGGAGGAGGGGAGGGTGTTGTCACTGCCGTTGCACTATATTACAAACAAAAGGAATATGTCAAGCGTAAGAATGAGAGGGCAGAACAACGCGGATATAGGAGGAGAGGAGGAGGAGGAAAGAGAGGGAGAAGAGGGAGAGAAGGAGGAGAAAGAGGAGGAGGAGGAGGAGGCGGGAGAGGAGGAAAAGAAGAAGGTGGAGGAGGAGAAGAAGGAGGAGCAGGGAGAGAAAAAGAGAAAGAGAGAGAGAGAGAGGGAGAATATGGGAAGAGAGAGAAGGCGATATGAGGAATGGGAGATAGGAAGTTATGAAGACGGATACAGGAAGAAGGAGAGAAGGACTAAAACAAAAACACACCCACACCTATAAACCTACACAAATACGCACATAAAT
This sequence comes from Penaeus japonicus, assembly GCF_977035675.1. NCBI lineage: Eukaryota > Metazoa > Arthropoda > Malacostraca > Decapoda > Penaeidae > Penaeus > Penaeus japonicus. Next base: position 7,590,140 of record NW_028234404.1, read on the forward strand.
CCACACATGTATGCATACATACAAATCCAGACAGACAGACTGACAGACGAATAGATAGTTAAAAAGGAAGACACAAGAAGCATAGAGAGGGTCGATCAACACACTGACACGTGACAGTTGCTTTCATGACACCGCAAGGTCTGTGTCGTCACCATCATTGTCATCATCATCACTATCACCATCGTCATTTACATCATCATCATCACTATCACCATCGTCATCTTCATCATCATCATCGTCATCATTACAATCACCAAAATCATCATCATCACTTTCACCACCATCACTATTATCATCGTCATCGTCATTACAATCACCAAAATCATCATCATCACTTTCACCACCATCACTATTATCATCGTCATCGTCATTACAATCACCAAAATCATCATCATCACTTTCACCACCATCACTATTATCATCGTCATCGTCATTACAATCACCAAAATCATCATCATCACTTTCACCACCATCACTATTATCATCGTCATCGTCATTACAATCACCAATATCATCATCATCACTTTCACCACCATCACTATTATCATCGTCATCGTCATTACAATCACCAATATCATCACCCCCATCATTACTACCATTCAACACTTCAGCATTATCAATAACAACTATCACCACCACCACCACCATACCTGTAACAATAATCTACCACAAGACACCATAAGACCAACCCCCCAAAAGAGTAAAATCCTCCACCGAAATCCACTCTCGAAAATCCACTCACGAAAATCCACTCTCGAAAATCCACTCACGAAAATCCATTCTCGAAAATCCACTCACGAAAATCCATTCTCGAAAACCCACTCACGAAAATCCACACTTGAAAATCCACTCTCGAAAATCCACTCACGAAAATCCATTCTCGAAAATCCACTCACGATAATCCACTCGAAAATCCACTCACGAAAATCCACTCTCGAAAATCCACTCACGAAATTCCACTCACGAAAATCCACTCTCGAAAA
>NW_028234404.1:7596122-7606122 GCF_977035675.1 Penaeus japonicus
CTCACCCACCCACCCACCCACCCACTCACTCACTCACCCACTCACTCACCCACTCACTCACTCACTCACTCACTCACTCACTCACCCACCCACCCACCCACTCACTCACTCACTCACTCACCCACCCACCCACTCACTCATTCACTCACCCACTCATTCACTCACCCACTCACTCACCCACTCACTCACTCACTCAGATGGAGGTGAGGATAGCCACTGTTACCTCATCCTTTTGCGATGTAAGGTACCACTTGTCTCAATAAACTTTGTCTTTCTCTCCCATTCCTTCTCTCGTATCCTTCATCTCCCTACTTCAATTCGAATTATTTCCTTCGTTTCTCTGTTTACCTTTCCTCTTTCTCAGGCTTTCTCTTCCTGTCCCTAATTCTCCTTCTCCTCCCCCTTCCTTTTCTTCCTCCATCTTCGTCGTCTTTTTCTTCCTTTCCCTTATTTCTCTTCCCATTCCTCTTCCTCCTTCCTCCTCTTTCTTCTCTCTTCCCTATTCCTCATTCTCTTTCCCCTCTCTGCTTCTTTTCTTTTCTTATTCCTTATTTCCCTCCTCTTCTGTCCCTATTTCTCCCCCCCCCCTCCTCTCTTTCTTTCCCTAATTCTCCTCCCCCCTCCTTTCTTTTCTTTTCCTATTCCTCCTTCTCCTCATCTCTATCTATTCCCATTTTTCTTTTGCATTTCTTCTTCTCCCCTTTCCGCTTCTTATCCATCCTTCTCCTCCTCCTCTCTTCCTATTCCTCTTTCTCTTATTTTTTTTCTTTCAATCCCTCCTTCTCACACTACCCCGTTCCTCCCCACCCCTCCCCACCCCCAATAACGACCACTATCCCCTTTAATTTCAGCCTCCCACTCCCCTCCCTTCCCTTGCCCCTTCCCCCTTCACTCACCCCCATCCCCCATCCCCCTTCCCCCTTCACTCACCCCATCCCCCATCCCCCATCCCCCTTCCCCCTTCACTCACCCCCATCCACCCCTCACTCGACAGCGGCTGTCGATCCCCTCGATCTGCCGATTAAATCCCATTGAATCGATCAGCTGATGAATGTAAACAAAAGGTCTGGACAGCGACATGCGAGAGGGTTAGTGCATGATGATGGAAGGGGACAAGGAAGGAGGGAAGGAATGGAGGATGCAGAAAGGAAGCGAGGGAAAGAGAGAAAGAGGGAGGGAAGGTGTAGGTAAAAGGAGGGGGAAGGGAAGAGGAGGGGTAAGTAGGCGGGGTAGGTAGGAGGGGGATGGCAGGGTAAGAGGGAGGGAAGGAGGAGGGGAGAAGTGGAATAGGGGAGGAGGGAAGGAGAGAGGGAGAGGGAGAGGGAGAGGGAGAGGGAGAGGGAGAGGGAGAGGGAGTGAGAGAGAGAGAGAGAGAGAGAGAGAGAGAGAGAGAGAGAGAGAGAGAGAGAGAGAGAGAGAGAAGAAAGAGAGGAAAGAGAGAGAGAGGAAAGAGAGAGAGGAAAGAGAAAGAGGAGAGAGAAAAAGGAGAGAGAGAGGAGAGAGAGAGGGGAGAGAGAAAGAGGAAAGAGAAAGAGGAGAGAAAGAGAGACAGAGAGAGAGAGAGATAGACGGAGAGACAGAGAGAGAGAGAGAGGGAGAGAGAGAGAGAGAGAGAGAAGAGAGAGAGAGAGAGAGAGAGAGAGAGAGAGAGAGAGAGAGAGAGAGAGAGAGAGAAAGGGAAAGAGAAAGAGAAAGAGAAAGAGAGAGAAAGAGAAAGAAAAAGAGAGAGAAAGAGAAAGAGAGAGAGAGAGAAAGAAAGAGAAAGAGAAAGAGAGAGAACCAGAAAACAACACCAAAGACAGAAAGTGAGACAAAGAAAAAAAAAAAAGTCAACATCATAAAAACCGCAAGAAAAACCAGAGCCATTTTTTTACGAGCGCAGAGACGAGGCTTCAACGCCTTTAAGGGGGAAATACATCCCTCAATCTCCCTTCCTCCCTACGCCCCCATCACCCTGAATCTCCCTTGTTTCCTTCGCCCCTGTCACCCTGAATCTCCCTTTTATCCTCCCTTCCTCCCTGTCACCCTGAATCTCCCTTGATTCCTTTGTCCCTGTCACTTTGAATCTCCCTTTTTATCCTCCCTTTCTCCCTGTCACCCTGAATCTCCCTTGATTCCTTCACCCCTGTCATTTTGAATCTCCCTTTTATCCTCCCTTTCTCCCTGTCACCCTGAATCTCCCTTTTTATCCTCCCTTTCTCCCTGTCACCCTGAATCTCCCTTGATTCCTTCACCCCTGTCATTTTGAATCTCCCTTTTGACGTCCCTTCCTCCCTGTTACCCTAAATCTCCCTTGTTCCCTTCGCCCCTGTCACCCTCAATCTCCCTTTTGACGTCCCTTCCTCCCTGTCACCCTAAATCTCCCTTGTTCCCTTCGCCCCTGTCACCCTGACTCTTCCCTTATACTCTCCCTTCACCCCTGAATCCCCCTTCCTTCCCTGCGCCCCTGTCACCCTGAACCTCCCTGCCCCCCGCTCGCCCTCCTCTCCCTCAGCAGGAGCAGCGGCGCTCGAGCAGGAGAGCAGAGGCTCCTACCGCAAATCTCCTTTATCTCCCGAGACAGATTATATTATTCTTTTCTTTCCTTTTTTTTTATTCGTGTTTCTTTTATTTTCCTCCACTCCAAAGTCTAGACCGCTCCCTCTCCCTCCCCCTCCCCCTCTTCCCTCTTCCCTCTTCCCTCTTCCACCTTCCCCCTTCCCCTCCCCCTCCTCCTTCCCCAACCTCTATCCTTTCTCCCTCTTCCCTCTTCCCCCCCTTCCCCCTTCCCCCTTCCCCCTCCCCCTCCTCCTTCTCCAACCTCTTCCCTCCCCCCTCTTTCCCCAACCTCTTCCCTCCCCCCCCCTCCTTCCCCAACCTCTCTCTACCCTTCCCCCCTCCTTCCCCAACCTCTACCCTTTCTCCCTCTCCCCTCTTCCACCCTTTCCCCCTCTTCTCTCTTCCCTCCCTCTCTCTTCCCTCCCCCCTCCTCCTTCCCCAACCTCTACCCTTTCTCCCTCACCCCTCCTTCCCCCTTTTCTCCCTTCCCCCTTCCCCCTCCTCATCGAAGTCCCGCCATCCGACCGACCATCACCACCCTCAGGACTTCTCCCTATTGCCCCCTTTCCCCTCTCCCCCCGACCTGCCCACGGACTAAGGGGAGGGGAGGGTGGGGAGGATTTTCAGTGCGGAGGGGTGAGGGAGAGGGAGGGGGAGGAAGAGAGGCAGAGAAGGAGAAGGAGAGGGAGAGGGAGAGGGAGAGAGGAAAGTGGAGAGAGAAAGGGAGAAGGAGAGAAGAAAGTGGAAAGGGAAAGGGAAAGGGAAAGGGAAAGGGAGAGAGGAGAGGGGAAGAGGGAAAGGGTAGAGTGAGGAAGGATCATCAATAGAGGGAGAAAGAAAAGAAGGAGAAGGAGAAGGAGAAGGAAAGAAGGAGAAGAAGAGGGAGGAAGAAGAGCGAGAGGGAGTGGGAGTGTCAAGAGTGGGAGAGGGAGAGAGGAGATGAAGAGAGATGAAAGGTGAAAGGTGAAAGTAGATGGAGAGGGAGCGGGGGAGAGAGAGAGAGAGAGAGGTGCAGAGAGAGGGGAGATGGGAGAAGGGAGAGGGGAGAGGCGGAGAAGGGGAGGAGGGGAACTCAATGGAAGTGACCTTGCACCTCGTGGAAGCGCCTCCGACTCGCCTTGTGTGACGTAACCCCTGCATCCAGAGTGAGTGAGTGAGGTGGGTTTGCTGGGCTGGGGGGTGGGGGTGGGGGTGAGGGGGGAAGGGATAGGGGTAGGGGAGTTAAAATGGTGGGGTCGGGGGGGGTAGGGGAGAGATAGATAGGAGAGGATGAGGAGCTGTAAGAAAAAGAGGGGAGAGGGATAAGAGGAGAGGGGGGGAGGTAAGAAGTAAAGGAGAAGGGTGAGAGAGGGATGATGTAAGTAAACAGAGAGGGTAGGTAGGAGGAAGGGAGGAAAAAAAAGAGAGGGAAAGAGAGAGGGAGGGAAAGAGGGAGGGGGTGAGAAACGATAAGAGGAGGGGTAGGTAGGAGAGGAGGGGAAGAGGAGGGGAAGGTCTGGTAAGAGAGAGGTAGGGAAGTATGGATGCACGAGGGTGGGGGCAAAGAAGGGAGGAGGAAGGAGGGAGGAGGAAGGAGGGAGGAGGGAGGAGGGAGGAGGGAGGAGGAAGGAGGGAGGGGGGGGGGGAGAAGAGAGGGGAGAGGGGAGCGTGAAACAGGAGGGGCGATGAACGGTGTAGAACAGCTGTTTGAGCTGCGTGTGTCTTTATCGTTCTTTTGTTTTCTCTCTCTCTCCTTGTTCTATCTTTCCTCGGTTTCCAACCTTCTCATTCTCTTTTGTTCTTGTTTTATCATCTCTTTCCTTCTCTTTTCTCTTGTCTCCCACTCCCTCCCCCTCTCCCCCTATCCCTATCCCTCTCCACAAAAAGAGGAGGGAGGGAGATAGATAGATAGATAGATAGAGAGAGACACAGAGAGAAAGCAGAAAAAAGAGGAGACACAGCCACACATACACACACACAAACACATACACAAACACACACACACACACACACACACACACACACACACACACACACACACACACACACAAAAAAAAAAAAAAAAAAAAAAAAAAAAAAAAAAAAGCTAGCTACATCCCATTTCTTTCCTTCTTTCTTTCTTTGTATCATTTCTCTTCTTTTCTTTACAAAAAAAAAATTATGAAATCTTTGCGACGACGATGAACAACATCCGTCCGCCTCGACGTCACATCCCTGCCTCCTTGACAGACAGGTGAGCTGATGTCATTCCATGACGTCATCAGGGATGAGTGATGAGTGTGTGTGTGTGTGTGTGTGTGTGTGTGTGTGTGTGTGTGTGTGTGTGTGTGTGTGTGTGTGTGTGTGTGTGTGTGTGTGTGTGTGTGTGTGTGTGTGTGAAATGAACGTCACTAGATGTCATCATCTGATTAACTTTAAATAAAATTGATATTGATAACAACAAATAAAAATAATAATGATTCTAATAATAATAATAATAATAATAATGTTAATAATAAAAATAATAACAACAACAACAATAATAATAACAACAATAACTAAGAACAATAGCAATAATAATAATAATAATAATGCGAAAAATAACACAAATGAATACGAAGTAACATACAAACAACAACAACCAAAACCTCAAAAAACAAACATCCAAACAATCAACCAAACATCGATAACAACAACAACAACAACAACAACAACAACAACAAGAGCACATTCATCCGAGAGAGGATCGGCCGCGAAAACCGCTGTCGCTCTGCTCGGTCTCGACAACCGGCCGGCCGCCTGGCTGTCTGTCGGTCTGTGGGTGTGCGTCTGTTTGTTTAGCTGATGTTCTGATGTCTGACTGACTGGCTGGCTGGCTGACTGACTGGCTGGCTGGCTGACTGACTGGCTGGCTGGCTGACTGACTGGCTGGCTGGCTGACTGACTGACTGGCTGACTGACTGACTGACTGACTGGCTGGCTGGCTGACTGACTGGCTGGCTGACTGACTGACTGGCTGGCTGGCTGACTGACTGACTGGCTGACTGACTGACTGACTGACTGACTGACTGACTGGCTGGCTGACTGACTGGCTGGCTGGCTGACTGACTGGCTGGCTGGCTGGCTGACTGACTGACTGACTGGCTGACTGGCTGGCTGGCTGACTGACTGGCTGGCTGACTGGCTGGCTGGCTGGCTGACTGACTGACTGGCTGACTGACTGACTGACTGACTGACTGACTGACTGGCTGGCTGACTGACTGGCTGGCTGACTGACTGACTGGCTGGCTGACTGACTGACTGACTGACTGACTGACTGGCTGGCTGGCTGACTGACTGGCTGGCTGGCTGACTGACTGGCTGGCTGACTGACTGACTGGCTGGCTGACTGACTGGCTGGCTGACTGACTGGCTGACTGACTGACTGACTGACTGACTGACTGACTCCCTTCCTTCCTTCCTTCCTTCCTTCCTTCCTGACTCCCTTCCATCCTTCCTCCCTCCCTCCCTACCAACCCAAATCAACCCTAACTGTTCAACCCATCTATCTACCCACCTATCCACCCCACATCCCCATCCCCACCCCCACCACCACCCCCACCCACCCCCACCCACCCCCACCCATACAGCTGGCTTAACTTAAGATCAGCCGCTTCTTGTAAACGCTGAGGATTCCGCCGGACGTGTTTCTTTCCTTCGCTGGAAACAAGTGGTCGCGGCGGCGCTGGTGCGGCGGTGGTGGTGACTCACGACTCAAGACTCAAGGCTCAAGACTCAAGACTCAAGGCAGGCAGGCAGGCAAGCAAGCACTCGGAAGCGAAGAGGAGAGTGACACTCTTGAGTACTACTCCCGGTTTTTTTCTTTTCTTTTTTTTTCTTCTTTTTTTCTGGGTTTGTTTTTATGTCATAAGGAGAGTCACTCACTCGCTTACTCACACACTTACGCACGTGTTAAGAATGTATGCGGCTAAGAGTGAATGTGCAAACGTAGAGACAAACACATAGATAAACACGCACACACATACACATACATACACACACACACATACACACACAAACACAAAAAAACACACACAAAAACACAGACAAACAAAATCACAAACACAAAAATACACACATCCACATAAACACATCAATGCCCACACATACCTCCACTCCAACCCCCTACCCCTTCCCCTTCCCCCTCCCCTACCCCCCGCCCCTCCCCCCACCCGCACACCAAGAAGCCCGCCCCAGAATACATGAATAACAAATACATACAAGAAACACAAAATTACAAAAACATTTTTCCAACACCACGCTCTTTTACTTGAACCTCCTGTAAAAAAAAAAAAAAAAAAAAAAAAAAAAAAAAAAAAAAATTACAAGTCACGCTCGCCACCCGTCACCGCGTGCAACGACACTGCAACTGGCAAGCGGATATCACGTTGCATTTATTTTTTTAAATCTCACTTTTCACTTGTTTAAAAAAAAATACATATTCGATCACTGACACTTCGATATTCATTTCATTATCTTTCCTTTTTTTTCTTTTTTCTCTAAATATTTTTTTTCTTCTTCTTGGCGTCCTTCTCATGCAACATTTCATGCAGGATATGATCTCATCCAATGATCACATGCATTGAAGGGCGTATATCACTGCACTCTATATCCACTTCACAGTTTCCGTTTTATTTTCTGAATGCCATAAACATTCAAAATATTCCAGTTATAAAAAAGAAAGAAAAAAAAAAAAACACTGAATGCCATAAACACTCAAAATATTCCAGTTATAGAAAAAACCCACTGAAAACATATACAATATCTAGCAAATAAAATAAATAAATACATAAATAAACAAGCCCACAGATAATTTTCACTCTTTATATATCGGTTCCTTAAGCGCCTTTTCCAAAAACACACATTGCCATAAATAAATTCCAATTTGTAACATAAAAAAACAACATATTGGCATAATGTCCTCATGCTGTTCCACACACAAGAAAAATCCGATTCGCAATCCACGCCATCGGATCCTCAATCCACATAATATATTATATCCACACGTCCACAATGTGTTCCAATCCACCGATCCACAGAAGATCCACCGATCCACAGAAGATCCACCGATCCACGGAATATCCACCGATCCACAAAATATCCACCGATCCACAGAAGATCCACCGATCCACAAAATATCCACCGATCCACGGAATATCCACCGATCCACAAAATATCCACCGATCCACGGAATACCACCAATCCACAAAATATTCACCGATCCACGGAATATCCACCGATCCACAGAAGATCCACCGATCCACAAAATATCCACCAATCCACAAAATATCCACCGATCCACACCATATCCACACGTAAACACACGCGCGTCTGCCTCCCCCCGGCCCTCGTCAAGCTCTACTTCACAGTCACTGAATAGCAGAGCCAAGGGGTTGCAGGGGGGGGTGGGGGTGGGAAGGCTAGAAGGGGAGGGGGGTGAAGTCGGGATATGTGTGGTTTGTAGCGAAGGAGGGGGGAGGAGGAGGAGGAGGGGGGAGGAGGCAGGGGGGATATGTGGGTATAGTAAGGAGGATAGGATAGGAGAGGGGAGGGGGAGGGGGGAGGGGGACGAGGCAACAAAGGAGGGGGGGGTGTAGTAAGATGAGGGCAAAGGGGTAGGTGGGTATAACAAGGGTATATAAGTGGAAAGGGGGGAGGGGGAGGGTACGTGGACACAACGAGCTTGGAATAGGTCGAGGAGGGGGAGGGGGAGGGGGACGGAGGGAGGGGGAGGGGAGGGAAGGGAGAGGAAGAAGGGAGGGGAAGAAGGGAGAAGGAAAGGGGAGAAGGGAAAGGGGAATAGAAAAGGGGGAAAGGGGAGAAAGGAGGGAAGAAAAAGGGGAAGGGAAAGGGGGGAGAGCAAATAGAAAGACGACCACACCACGCAAGCAATGCCCCAAACACAACCAACGAACGACACACTACTACTACCGGCAGCGGAACGGAACGGAACGGAACGGAACGTACGGCGGCGACGATCAAACAGAATAAGACAACCCTTGGCACCGCGAGGGGGGTATATATATATGAGACACGGCGACACCTTCCCCTCTACCCCACCCCACCCCCCTCTATCCCCCCTCCCCCCTCTCCCTGCGATGAAGGTTTCGTGACGTCATGTCCGGTAGGTGTTAGCGTGAATAAAATCGTCGTCATCAACAACTGGACTTTACACGATGACACTCTCCATGCTTAGTAGGGCCACTTGTATCTAGGCATCTATCTATGTATGCCTGTGTCTATTTATGCGTATTTATCAATCTGTATATCTATTTATTTATTTATCTCTCTATCTATCTATCTATCTATCTATCTATCTATTTATCTCTCTATCTATCTATCTATTTATCTATCTATTTATCTATCTATTTATTTATTTATCTATCTCTCTCTCTATCTATCTATCTATCTATCTATCTATCTATCTATCTATCTATCTTTCTACAAACTTTCCAACAAAAAAATATTCACTTATCTATTTATCTATTTACCTATTTATGTATGTCTAAGTATATATATATATCAATTTATCTATCTATTTATGTCTAAGTATATCTATTTATCTATCTATCTCCATGTATATCTATCTCTCTGTCCGTCCGTCCGTCCGTCCGTCTATCTCTCTATCTACTTACCTATCTATATATCTGTCTATCTATCTATCTATCTATCTATCTATCTATCTATCTATCTATCTATCTATCTATCTATCTATCTATCTATCTATCTATCTATCTAACCATCCATCTAACCATCCGTCAATCCATCCATCTATCAATCAACCCATCTCCAGCAACCATTCCAACAACAACAACATAACACACACACACACACACATACACACACACACACACACACACACACACACACACACACACACACACACACACACACACACACACACACACACACACACACACACACAAACACACACACACACACACACACACATATATATATATATATATATATATATATATATATATATATATATATACATATATATATAAAGAAGTCTTCGTTAACAAATCCCCTTCCCACAACACGGCGAGCCATCGAGATCAACATGATATCCTCTCGCTCGAGTTTTCTCAGAGTTTTCTTCCTATTCTACATCCTTTTCCACCCCCACCCACCACCACCCCACCACCCACCCCAACACCCCCATCCCCCCACCACCACCTCCCACACGTAATAAATCTAGGAAAAAAACGAATAGCAATTCCTTTCCCCAATGTCACTTTGACATCCCCCCCCGGAATCAACAAGATGGGACTTTCGGAAACGAGATCGCGTGAAGATATGAATGAAAAATGAAAATGAAAATGAAAATGTAAATTAAAAATGAAAATGTAAATGAAAAATGAAAATGAAAAATGAAATGATAAAAATTGGAAAAAATGTATAGGTAGTGATTAAAAATAAATTTATGTATAAAATTTGGGGCCGTGCATGACAAAGTCAA
>NW_028234404.1:7621122-7623622 GCF_977035675.1 Penaeus japonicus
CCCTTCTCCCTCTCACCACCCACGCGGGGAGTGAGTGTGAGTGAACTCCAACCATCGCTAACCAAGGTCGTTCCCTCCCGTCAGATCAATCCACCTCATTACCACTATCCCCTCCCCCCTTCCCCCTCTCCCTTTCCTCCCCCACCTCTCTCTCTCTTCCATACTCCCCCCCTCTCTCTCTCTCTCTTCCCCCTCTCCCTCTCTCTCTCTTCCCTACCCCCCACCTCTTTTCTCTCCCCACTTCTATCTTCCCCCCTCTTTCTCTTCCCCCATCTCTATCTCTTCCCACCCTCTCTCTTTTCCCTACCCTTTTCTCCCTTTCCTCCCCCACCTCTCTCTCTTTCCACCTCTCTCCCTTCCCTACCCCCCACCTCTCTCAGTTCCCTACCCCCACCTCTCTCTTCCCCCCTCTCCCTCTCTCCCTCTCCCTCTCTCCCTCTCCCCCTACCCTCCCTCTCCCCCTCCCACCACCCACCCTCCCCCCTCCACTCCCCCCTCTCCCTCCCGTCAATCAAAATGGGACGACCAGCCTTAATTACCCCACTGCATAATGAGGTCGTTGGAGTCACCCTCCCGAGAATGATACCTTGTTGCATACGTTGACCAACCTCTTTTCCTCCTTTCCTCGTTCCTCGTTCCTCGTTTTTTTTATATCTTCTTCCTCATTCTATGCATTTCTTGATTTCTCCTTTACCTGGAAAGAAATGAGAGAGAAAGAGAAGGTGTCAGAAACAAACAGGTAAACTAGATGTCAGAAACAAACAGACAAAAACAGAAATCAGACGCAAACGGTTTAATTAACAGACACGCGTGTTTACAACCAAAACCCAACAACCAACAGAATAATAATAATAATAATAATAATAATAATAATAATAATAATAAAAATTGTTGCGGTTTTGTCCGATGATAAAAAACAACGCGTGAAAGCATATGAAAACCCAACCGGAATATAACACACGTTTCCCACTTTGCCTCATGCTTTCGCCAAGCCACGGAACTGTATTTATTATATTTAATTAATTCTTCTATTTATCTATTTCCTGTTATCAGTATTTTTTTTTTATCTACAATTAACTGCGAAAATAAAGGGAGTGGGGAACCTACCTAGGTGGGGAAGGGATGGGGGAGGGGAGAAGAAACGAATAGCAGATGAAATCCGGACAAACGAGAGAAAAAAAAACAAAAACAAAAACAAAAAACAAAAAAACGAAGATAAGACGAGAGACGGAAGGATAAAAAGAAGAAAAGAAAAAACAATAATGACAGACAGAATTAGAAAAAAAATAAACAAAAATCTCGAATCCCTCCCTTCCTCCTTCCTCCCTCCTCCCTCCTCCCTAATCCCTCCCTCTTCCCACCTCCCACCTTCCACCTCGCACCTCCCTCCTCCCACCTCCTCCCTCTTCCCCCCTCCCCCCCACCGCATGTAATTCCATCCAGCCAGCATCAACACCGCCAGCTGATGAAAACCCGCTCGTTAAGACACATTAACAGGCAATTCGCGGAGTAACGAGCAGCGGGGGGAGGGGAGGGGAGGGGGGGAGATTACTCATCGAGTGCCATAAAAATATATGACCATCCCCCCCCCCTCCCCTCTCTTCCCCTTTCCCCTTTCCCCTTTTCTCTTTCCTTTTTCCTTTCCCCTTCCTTTCTCTTCATTTCCTTTCCTATCCCTTCCTTCCCTCCCCTTCTTTTCCCTTCCCTTCCCTTCCCTTCTCTTCCCTTCCCTTCCCTTCCCTTCTCTTCCCTTCCTTTCCCTTCCCTTCCCTTCCCTTCCCTTCCTTCCCCTCCCCTCCCCTCCCCTCCCCTCCCCTCCCCTTCCTTTCCTTTCCCTCCCCTTCCCTTCCCTTCCTTACCCTCCACCCCCTACCCATATCCCCTTCCCTTACCCCCCTACCCCTGCCAACCCCTTAACCTTATCCCATCAACCAATATCCACCCAGATATCCTGGCACCCTGGCACCCTTGCTTCTTGTCCTCATCCTCATCCTTTTCCTCATCTCCCTATCCTCCCCCCCCCTTATCCTTATCTCCCTATCCTCTCCCCCTTGCCAACAAAGAGTGCCAAGGAGTGCCATGGGGAGGGTGAAGGGGTCAGGGATCAGGGGTCAGAGGTCAAGGGTCAGGGATCAGATATCCCAGGTCAAGTCTGGGATAGATGGTAGTTAGGGAGGTAGGTAGGGGACGGGGGGAGGGGGAAGGGTTGGACTATAAATGTTTAAAAAAAGTAAAAGAAAAAAAGAGAGAAAAGTGAAAGACTACAAAAGGAAATCGAAAGAATGAAGTCGATAACACCTATTCATGTGTATCTTTATTGATAACTTTATCTGTTTTCTTCCCCGCAAATCAGAACCATTTGCTTTCATTTTTTTATTTACATTTAAATCGAACAAAAAATACAATAATAATAATAAAGATAACAACATTAATGATAAACATTATAATTATCATTATTGTTATTATTATTATGATTACTATCATCATCATTATTACTATC
>NW_028234404.1:7658622-7666122 GCF_977035675.1 Penaeus japonicus
AAATATCACTGGACAGATTTCAAAACACACAAAATATATTTTCATACAAAAACAAAGACTGACTTACAGTATACCCTCAACATAACACACTCTCTAAAGCACTAGAACTTCCTCTGGATCTCCAATAGCACAATTTTGACTAAATTCTCTTTTTCATAAAAAAAAAGGAGAGATGCTGTTGACAGCTGATGATGCTTAACCCAATCCCGACGGGCTGGCGATAAGTGGAAACCCCCTATGCCGAGCCTATGCAATATTGCATCGGGAACGTCAAACTGGTGTGTCGCCCCGTTATTTGGCATTTAGCTGTGTCACACGGGTGTGACGCACCGTCGTCAAAGGGTTAATGACAGATACAAGTTGATGAATATTATTTGATAATATAGTAGCTGTATATGACAAAAAAAATAAAATTCTTGACTACAATTTTAATGGAAATGGATATGTCTTATTATGCAATTATATGAAATTCAGCGCATCTCAAACTGAAATACAATTTTTCTGTTAACATCACACACCTGAAAGTATAAACTGACATATACATAAAGGTTGGTGATGAATATCACTTGAAATACAACAACGTTACTCAGACATTCCGCCAATCATCACCATCAGCCTCTGAAAGTTATTTTAATTTCAATCAAACAAGAGTCTAGTATATTGTCTAATCAACAAGATGAATGGAGAGGCACTGCTAAACCACTTGATAATGCAGGATTGTTGTTGCAACAGCACGACTTCAAAAGAGGATGCTGTAATGCGCATCAACTAGTGGTTGCTCTGTTAACTATTGTGGAATCATTCCCTATTAAACACAAAATTTATGAGACCAAACAGACTGCCTAGATCACCAAACTTTGTGCATTGTTAATGTGAGTTTTTCCTTTCATGGGCATGATAGATTTTGTCTAGACTTTCACTATTTTGTTGTGTTGGGGTTTATAATGCTGGGGGTCAACTGTAAATCTGCCTAATAAAATTTCCACAAATCAACAATTCACAATAAAATCAGAAAATGGAAATTCAAGCAACCTTCCACGGGTCACCTAGACTTCAAATATTTCCCTAAACTTATTAAGACCCTCTTCTAAGAACTTGTAATAAGCATAGACAGCCGGATCATAAAAGCCTTCGGAAACCATGGTATCATTGAGCTCAGTTTCCAGGAGTTGGTTGGCATTTATGGCCGTAATGACGTAACCCGACGCATCCTGAATCAGCACTTGAACAGGGAACACGTAAGCATCGAGAGCAAGACTGGCTGCCATGGATATACCGGCTAAGGACCGATCATAACTGTATGCCTGCAAAAAAAAAAAAAGGGGTTGGGTGTCAAATAGCAGACACATCAATCGTTATTCATATTCTATTGCTCAACTCATATAGTTTTGATTTGTAGCACAACATAAAATTAAATAATAAGAGACTCTAGACTACCACATATCCATTACATTTTTCTGTGAAGATAATAACCTTCAATCTCCTGAACCTTATTACTACAACTATTACAGCTAATAGAACTTTTCAATTTTTCAGTGCTAGAGGGCACTATTGAACAAAAAATGGCTAAACTCACTTCTAACTCAGTGACTAGTGCCCACGAGGAGACAAAGCTGTCCTGAAGGATGGCTTGCACCACAGGAGAGGCCAGAGGACCCTCCCGTAGTGCTCTGCCTGACCCTCAGCACGACTGGTCCTCCAGAACGCCCCACAAGAGAAGTGTGTGGATGGGGCGGCTCTCCCTGCTGCTTCGGATGAAAGCTTCTGTGAAGTTGTGGTATTCAACCTGTGAAAAAAAAAAATCACTTTAATTTATTCTCATCTTTCCTATTCATACTCCGCTGACAAATGAGTAAGACCCGTCAGAAGTTCAGAATATAATACCAAAATCAGTAGTCTCTACGTTGGGGTTCACCATAGTCCAGTGGTAATGCATGTGGGTGGGGACTAGAAGGGTCTCCAGATGTAAAGGATTTGAGCTCTGCTATAGTACTGAAAAAAAAGAAGAAGAAGAAGAAGAAGATGAAGAAGAAGAAAGAAAGATGCCCCTTACTAACCCTTTTGCGAAGGAGCATTCAGTTTAGTCTCAATCAAAAATACTAATAAAGAGCATACATACTAAAATAAGGCAAACAACCCCAATTCATATATTGATTTACATACTTGTTTATATCTATAAAGCTCCTTTTGTAGGAGATCATGAGCTTGTTTATGAGTAATTTCCTGTGACCATGCAAGACTCTCTGGGTCCAACGAGCCTTCCGCTGAAAGCCGCATTTGTTTAAGATGAGTAATTGTGACTTCCATGTCCTCATCCTCATTTGGTCCTATCAGCCATTCTAGATCTGCAAATATTTGTTGAAGAATATGAACTGATCATATCATTAAAACAGTTGATATTTCCATGATAACAAAAAAAAATCTAATTTGGTTGTCCTGATCATTGCCAAATTTAATCTAAACAGTGTGCACATTACCAGGGAAATAGTAATTCAAAACAGCTGCTTTGTGCAATCTCTCAGAGAAAGTACTCAAGCTCTCCCAGCCCCCAAAAATGAATCTCCATAAAGTATCAACACTAATATAAAAAACAGACTGTATACGGATGTCAATGGTCAATACGTCACAGCTGCACTTGCAAAACTCACCCAAATTCAGCTGCTGTTGAATGGGAACATCCATATCAAAATGCTGAACAGTTTGGTCTGTCATGTTAATAACCAACCTGCCTAAAAAAGCAGCTGGGGTGAACCACAGTGGTCTTCTCGGTGGGGTATTTAACTGGTATTCCGCATGCAATCTGGTGGATGTAATATATGATGAATGAATTTTCTTTTTCTTTTTTTTATATATTTACCTTCTTTGTAAGTATAAAATTCCACTTCAGTGACAAAGCACTGATGAAATACAGATTGATTGACGTGCCAAATCATATAACAAGAGTTAAGGAGCAACTTTTATATGTAAATAAAATCTTACCTGAATATGATATCTAGACAATCGAAGGTCTTGCCTCTCAGTACAGCAGCTGCCCCCCGCGGCCCATACCTACAGTCGGAAAGACACGTTGCCATCAGGGACATTTTGAATCATTAGGTCTGCCTGCATACTTTAGAGACGTTTTAGTTCATTGTATGGGCTGGTTTTATTTCTCAAATACTTCTTAAATACTGTACAGTTTTAAGTTAAATAGGCTTCTTTCTAACCTATGTTTGCACTATAGAAGTGAAAAACACAAAGTTACCTCATTTACAGTTCATGAATATAAAAGCTAAAATAAAGAAAATGTTTATATCACAAGCCTATTCAAAATTAATGACACATTTATGCAGTAACACTAAACATTCCAATGCACAATCAAAATGTCCTCTGAAACTCAAAATATATGCAGTGCACATACAGTAAAACATCCCAAGTTCTGACTTCATTACATGTGCAATTTGCCTTTATTTCAGTCAGTTATCAAGAGCACTCCTGTACTCACTCCTCCTATGTAAGAAACGGCTCTTTGTATCCTCTTGGCAAACATTCACACGGCTTTAATTCAATTCAAAGAAACTGACTCTACAGACGCAACACCATGAATGGTTTACTGTTTGTGAATGAATCCGACTACCTGGACACCAAGAAGGGTTGTGGGTGAAAGAGAGACAACAAGGAGTACAGTAGCTCTTCTACGGGTCCTGATGGAGGAGGCGGAACATACTTATAGCTGCAACAGAACCAAGTGGCATAAAGACTTCTCGTCTGGGAGAAGCACAAGTGATGCATGTACTGAAGAAAAATATAAGTACTTTTATTTAGTCATAAATCATTAGATGCATAATACAAAGTTTAATCACAAAGAATGTTTAACTAAAACCTACCATGCCTTTAAGACTGGGCCAAAGAATGTCTTCACAGGTTTATATTTAAGAACACCTACATATGGCCCAATATTTAATTACACTCAAGTACAGTTAACTATCTATAAAAAATCTTGACCTCTACATAGAGTTAGCAAAAACATAGACATATTCCTCATAGAATGCAAACATTTATCAATTAAGTTAAAGAAAATGACACAAGATTGCAAGTAAAAAAAAAATCCATATGTCATAACTATAATACTACATCTGATACAATCAAGTCACATGTAAATTAATGAAAAGTACATATTTCTCAATAATGCTATACTTTACATCATTTCAGCGTTCAAACTATGCCACCATGCTAATGAAAAGAGAGAAACAACAATACATTTGTGTAATCTTTCATTACAGTTGCTTGAAAATATAATTTTTCACAATAACCGATGACAGACTTAGAGAATGTACTATACTATCTTGAACATGAAATAACAAAAAAAAATCTGGCATTCACATGATCCTGAATTTGATTTGAGTCTCCGTTTTCCAACGTACAAACCTTTTACTCAAAATTCCCCTTTTGTAACAAATATCAGTTAACCCTTCCAAGACAGGCCACATCTTAAGATGTTCAGTGTGGGCTGGGCTTCTTAAGATGTGTGTTTTCTATCATTCTCTAGACTTATCTTATGAGATATAAGTCTATGTATGATAAATCAGCAAAGTGACATGAAATAGCAATTGGTATAACAGGTTACCATAACTGAAGGAATGAATAGCTTGTAATTTCAACAAACAGAGAAATGCAGTACGAAAGTGATCCGACCCCATGATAACGCAAGTCACAGAAGGGTTAAAAATGATATTTCACTCAACACTGCTTAAATATACTAAAAGAACAGACTCAATGCCTCCTATCTGGAACTATCTACAATGAAAGCTTGAAAGAATTTATTAAAAAAAAATATCATTGACGGCGTATGACGGCACCCGCGCTATCATATTACATAATCGCCGTCTGTGACCGGCGGCCGGCGGCATTGGGTTAAAAAAAAAAAAAAAAAGTTTTTGCCACTGAGCATAATTCTGATAAGAAGTAATAACATATCTTAAGAATAATTAAATTCATATTTGAGGAAGAAAAAACTCATATTTTCTCATTTCATATTATTCAGCTTATCCCAATTCCTGTCATAAAATACCTATTATACTAAATACCTATCATACTAAATACCTATCATATTAAACAAAAAAGAAAACTTCTCACATCATTAAACCTATCACCTGGAATACCAAATCATTTATCGATCTTTCAAAAGCAATTTGAATAAAAAAAAGATATAATGGCATTGACATTTTGCAATACCTCTTTATAGTTTTCATATGTATATCTTTATAACAATCAATTCAAATGTATGTGGCATGAAGTGTGAATAATCAATTGCTAATATTAACAATACCAGGTTGTCTTGATGCACTGGATTATCAAATTGGTGAATAACTACAAAATAACTTTAGTATACTCATGCTATTACACCATAATCTTTAAATACTTTAAAATGCTTCCATTCAAATTAGATTCATTTCAAAAGAACCAAAAAAGAAAAAAAAAACAAAAAAACATACATACATTACAAGAATAATCTAACCTCAAGCATATGGCACATTAATATAACCATACATGCTTTCATAATGGGGAAGAAATGCCATCAGGTATTTCCCCATTCCCTAATCGACAAACCTGTACATAAACCCCGGAGCAGTATCGGGTATCAGTCTCCACACGTGACCGGGGTTGGCATCCATCCCTTCGGCAGGAAGTAACGGAGCAAAGGAACTGGGGTGCTTCCATGACCACGCCACTGATGCAGTCTTCCATGACAATATGCCATGGAGACTTGACCTTGATTCCTAAAATAGGGAGAAGGTAGGTCATGTTTTGAACTATAAGTAAAGTTTATATGATAGGACTGTTTCTTTTTGTAAGTTTCCTGTACAATTTTCTTTGAAATTATGATACAGGCAATCAGCATAGCTTTCTTTATTTGCAATCTGGAATGGATATGGAATACGTAATCTAAAATCAAATATCTTTTGTACAATCTTGACAAACTACCAATCACAAACAATCTACATACCACCCTTTCATCCTAACCCTAATTAGAATAAATAAATTTCTTCCATACTTTTAATCCTCAACCCTATTTCCAAATTTCCTTATATCCTAAACCTAAATGGCACAAGCACCACTTCCTTACCTCACGATCAATAAAACTGTCAAAGGCTTTGGGATCAACGGGCGTAAAATGAGTCCGTAATGTCAGTAGAGTCACGTCATTCGTGTGTTTCGAGGTTTGACGAGCAAACGGCCACAACCAGATGACCGCGAAGCCTGAAAGATATGAATTGAGTATCATTCGAGATAATCCTATTATACATTATTAAACCCACGATCACAATCATAATAATCCTAATAATTTTTTAAAATCTTACAGTAATAGAGATATGCTAGAGATATCATTTATGGGTATTTTTAATGGGTTATGATATACATGGAAAAAATAAATAAATAAAAATAACAGTAATGATAATGATTATATCCTTATTTGCTACCATGTTATCATTGTTATCATTATCATTATTAATGTAATTATTATCATTTTTGTTATAATCATAATAATTAATATTATCATTATCATAAATATTATCATTATCAATAATAATAAAAATAATAATCATTATAATAATAATCATAACAAATCATATCACAATAACAATAATAGTGGTAGCATAGTAGTAATAATAATAATAATAATAATAATAATAATAATAATAATACAATTATAATAATAATAATAATACAATTATAATAATAATAATAATAACAATAATAATAATAATAATAATAATAATATTTAAAAGATGATAATAGTAATAATCACAATAATAATAATAATAACAATTACAATAACAACAATAACACTATTACTAATAATAAGACCAACTTTGTCTCTACAACAACTTTCAACCCAAGGCATAACTCTCTAAATATAAAAAACACTCACACCTACAAATCTACAAAGAAAAGTAAAAACAGATACATCCCTCCATAAAGTTATCTACAACTCACCTAAGAGAAAAGTGAGGCTATACAACAAATATTTCCTAAATGGAGGGACCCTCGCGACCCCTTGGCGATCATTCCCTCCTTCATTCAGTTCCTCGTCAACCTTATCCTCTCTCGATTCATCTTCCGTCACGCGATCTTCCTCATGTGGCCCCCTGTCGACGTCAGCTTCGACGGGTTTTCTTTTCCGAAGGGATGTCATTTTCTCTCGAGTCTTTCGTTCTGCTGGGTCATGGCTGGAATTTTGGTTGGGGAAAGATGTTTGATACATGGGTTATTAAGCAATATATAGGAAGAGAATGAATAAATGAATGAATGAATATAATATAATATGTATCTTTCTATACATTAAATATGTATGAATATGTATATACAAGAATACATATATAAATATATACATATATATATTATATATATATATATATATATAAGGATGTGAATGATATAATGAATGATAATATAATATCATTTGTATCTTTCTATACATTATATATGTATGATATGTATAAACATACATACACATAT
>NW_028234404.1:7673622-7676122 GCF_977035675.1 Penaeus japonicus
CATGTTGGCGGTCCACCCGTACTGGGAGGTCACGATGCAGCACGGAGACGTCACCAGGCGGTTGCTCACCACCACCTTCTCCACGCGCTTGTCGAGGATGTCCTTCATTACCTGGAGAAAAATTAAGAAAATGTGATTACATTAACATATTCCAATCTGTAATTCTTTTCAAACTTGTAATTTCAGAGCCATGGAAGTATCCACTCAGCCATCCGAGCATTTAGCAAGGTGTCGTGAAGGGAATTAAGCGTCATCATGAAATTCAAAATATTTTTTCTGACCATTTACACATTACCAACAAAAGAGGAAAGAGTTTTCTAGTGTTGGTACCTACCTTGCACAGGTTCTCCAGCATCTTCTTCTTCTCCTCGACCTTCTGCTTCTCCTCGTCGTCCAGAGGAAGTTCGAGGCCCTCCTTGGAAACCGAGATGAGCTGCTTGCCGTCGTATTCCTTCAGCTGCTGGATGCAATACTCGTCGATGGGGTCAGTCATGTAGATGACCTCGAAGCCGCCCTTCTTGACCCTCTCCACGAAGGCGGAGTTCGTGACGGCCTCCCGACTCTCGCCGGTGATGTAGTAGATCTGCTTCTGGTTCTCCTTCATGCGGGAGACGTAGTCCTTGAGGCTGATCAGCTCGTCGCCGGAAGCGGAGGTGTAGAACCGGAGGAGTTCAGCCAGCTTCTTGCGGTTGGTCGAGTCCTCGTGGATACCCAGCTTGATGTTCTTTGAGAAATTGTCGTAGAACTTCTTGAAGGAGTCCTTGTCCTCCATCAGCTCCTCAAAGAGCTCCAGCGCCTTCTTCACGAGGTTCTTCCTGATGACCTTCAGGATCTTGTTCTGCTGCAGCATCTCACGAGAGATGTTGAGAGGCAGATCCTCGGAATCGACCACACCTGTCATGAAGTTGAGCCAGTCTGGGATGAGCTCCTCGCAGTTGTCCATGATGAACACACGGCGCACGTACAGCTTGATCTTGTTCTTCTGTTTCCTGTTCTCGAACAGGTCGAAGGGGGCGCGGCGGGGCACGAAGAGGAGGGCGCGGAACTCCAGCTGGCCCTCCACGCTGAAGTGCTTCACGGCCAGGTGGTCCTCCCAATCGTTGGTCAGGGACCTGTAGAACTCGCCGTACTCCTCCACTGAGATGTCGTCTGCGTTTCGCGTCCACAGGGGCTTGGTCTTGTTCAGCTCCTCGTCCTCCGTGTACTTCTCCTTGATCGTCTTGGTCTTCTTGGCTTTGGCGAGGAGGCTATCGGCGGTCTCGTCAGCACCGACGTCCTCTACCTCGGGCTTGTCGGTCTTGGCTTCCTCTTCTTCTTTCTTCTCTTTGCCTTCTTCATCATCATCTTCATCTGGGACGATCTGTTTAGACGGACAGTGATATCTTAGTGATGTGATGATTACAGTGCAAGAAAATAGGAAAACAAGAGAAAAGAAGTAGATGTGCTTCTTCAGGCTGATTACTTTCCATAAATTCATGTCAATTCATGTCAAAATTCAGGTAACTTGTTTCTAGTTTCAGTGAGGACGTCGTCAGTGTACTTACCCTGTCTCGTTCCTTCTCAACCAGAAGCTTGATGGGATAACCGATGAACTGCGAGTGCTTCTTCACGACTTCCTTGATCCTCCTCTCCTCGAGGTACTCAGTCTGGTCCTCCTTAAGGTACAGTGTGATCTTTGTGCCGCGTGGAAGAATGTCGACTGTGGAGGGAAAGGAGAACGGGATTGTCAACTCTGAACAACTTTTGCGAAATGTGAAAAAAAGGAGTTTCTTTTTTGTTTTATGTTTTGTTTTTTTGGCAGAGAGTTCTAGGTATCGACTAAGATCACGTGATTTCCGCAGCGACTTACCTTTCTCAGGACGGACGGTGAAGGAGCCTCCAGCTGCAGATTCCCAAGTGTACTGGTCGTCGTCGTTGTGTTTGGAGGTCACGACGACCTTGTCGGCGACCAGGTAGGCCGAGTAGAAGCCCACGCCGAACTGACCGATCATCGAGATGTCGGCGCCAGCCTGGAGGGCCTCCATGAAGGCCTTCGTGCCAGACTTGGCGATGGTGCCAAGGTTGTTCACCAGGTCCGCCTTCGTCATGCCGACGCCCGTGTCGATGATGGTGAAGGAGCGGTTGTCCTTGTCTGACTCGATCCTGATGCTGAGGTCCTTGCAGTTCTCGATCTTGGAAGGATCGGTGAGCGACTCGTAGCGGATCTTGTCCAGGGCGTCCGAGGAGTTGGAGATCAGTTCTCGCAGGAAGATTTCCTTGTTGCTGTAGAACGTGTTGATGATCAGGGACATCAACTGAGCGATCTCGGCCTGGAAGGCGAAGGTCTCCACCTCCTCACCCATTGTTTCATCAGCCATCTGGAAGGAAGACGATGGAGGCGTTAGGTTTCATCCGTCAGCAGAAGCTCTTCCCGCCGTGATGGTGAACCCTAGACATCCTACAGACGCAAAATATAATACTTAATTTTTTTTAAAGATATTTTCCTTTATATTATAGTAAT
>NW_028234404.1:7686122-7691122 GCF_977035675.1 Penaeus japonicus
TTATGATATACTAATTATTATGGCATTCATTATCTTTGTTGATTATTGATTAATATCCATAGTACTGAATATTTATATACAAGTCAAAGACTTATTGCAAGCTTATTGCAATATAAGCAGAGCACAAAATTTTATCGCTGTACCGTGTGTGCACGGTCTGCAATGCCTACCGTGTGAAATGCAGAACCTAAAATCACAAGGAATATCAATGTAAAAATGAAGTCTAATTTTATCATTCATGTGACAACTTAACGTAGCTCTAACCATGCTCAAGATCTCGATGCGATTGGTAATTTTATTTAAATAGATCTAAGACCCGTTATGTTTGAAGTACTGAAAGAAACCACTAATTAAAGAAATATTACATGTCCAGCATAGGGATTCACCAACAAGAGGGGCGGCCATTAGTATTTATCAGGATCATCATTCAAAGACAATCAAGGATAAATTTGATATTTCAGATCATGGTTAAATTACGTTGGTTATGTATAAAAGCTTCCCATACACATGGTTTACGTCGGGTGTAGTTTCAGTTTACCTTTGGCATCTTAGTTAACCATTTGATGTGCAATAAATATGAAGTGAAATGTATGTAAATTTAATTTTATCATGTTCTGGCAGTGATTAGTAGTCTGCCCTTAGCATATTGCACAGTATCACAGTAAGTCAACTATACGGTGTTTGCAACTGACCAAATTATAACAGTTTGACTAGCGAATAATTACCAAGTTGATAATCTTCCTAGTAATTTAAAAACTGCAAATCATATACACTGTCTTAATAGGCATGGAAAAAAGTATACAACCATATTGTGATATTTAGTTTTATTGTAACAAACTTGTTACAAAGTATTTACATAAACGAAAGAATAAATCCTTATAACAGAATATATCTTTGTCTATACCTAAAACTAAATTGAATTTTATCTTGTGGAATGTTGGGCGATTGCGGAATGATGAATCTCGAGAGACCAAAGTCCTCCTCCAGAGACAGGAAGAATTCGGCCCTTATGAATGAGAATGATCAGCTTTGGTATAGAATGGGTGAAGATTAGATTACAGCGAAGGGTTTAATCGACTTCCTCCATGCGAGAGGCGTCTTCGTCGTCGCCTTCGAGTGGGGGCATTTCTTCTAAGGTCTCGGCTTCCTCCATTGGGGCGTCTTCCTCGTCGATGCCCAGGCCCAGCTTGATCATTCTGCAATTACAAAATTAACATGATTAGGTTTTCAAATTAAAAATGAAAAGCCAACCTGTGAAGTTTTTCGATATCAGATTAAGAAACCGAATCACAGAAATTCATATAATAAGCGGAGTTTGTTCATCATAAACAACTAAAAACAAGGGAGACATGGAGGTGAACCTACCTGTAGATGCGGCTGGCGTGGACACCTGGGTCTTCGAGGCTGAAGCCGGACGACAGGAGGGAGCTCTCGAACAGGAGCATCACCAGGTCCTTCACAGACTTGTCGTTCTTGTCGGCGTCGGCCTTCTGCTTCAGCGTCTCGATGATGCTGTGGTCTGGGTTGATCTCCAGGTGCTTCTTGGCGGCCATGTAGCCCATGGTGGACGTGTCTCGCAGGGCCTGAGCCTTCATGATGCGTTCCATGTTGGCGGTCCACCCGTACTGGGAGGTCACGATGCAGCACGGAGACGTCACCAGGCGGTTGCTCACCACAACCTTCTCCACGCGCTTGTCGAGGATGTCCTTCATTACCTGCAGAAAGAAAGGAACCAACATCAGCATCAAGAATCATGTAAATATAATGTCAATCAAAATAATTCTCTCATTTACAAGAGGTCTTAAAAATCAAAAGAAAAATCTTACCTTGCAAAGGTTTTCGAACTTGGTCTTCTGTTCCTCGTACTTCTTTTTCTCCTCCTCGTCTTCGGGGAGTTCGAGGCCCTCCTTGGTCACAGACACGAGCTGCTTGCCGTCGTACTCCTTCAGCTGCTGCACGCAGTATTCATCGATGGGTTCAGTCATGTAGATGACCTCGAAACCGCGTTTCTTTACCCTCTCCACGAAGGCAGAGTTCTGTACTTGTTCACGGGTCTCGCCAGTGATGAAGTAGATGTGCTTCTGGTTCTCCTTCATGCGTGAAACGTACTCCTTGAGAGAAGACATATCGTCACCAGAGGCAGAGGTGTGGTATCTGAGGAATTCGGCGAGTTTCTTCCTGTTGGTGGAGTCCTCGTGGATTCCCAGTTTGAGATTCTTGGAGAAGTTCTCGTAGAACTTCTTGTAGCTCTCCTTGTCCTCCACGATTTCCTCGAACAGTTCAAGGGTCTTCTTCACCAGGTTCTTCCTGATCACCTTCAGGATCTTGTTCTGCTGCAGCATCTCACGAGAGATGTTCAGGGGAAGATCTTCAGAGTCAACCACACCGTTGATGAAGTTCAGGTACTCGGGGATCAGTTCCTCGCAGTTCTCCATGATGAACACGCGTCGCACGTAAAGCTTGATCTTGTTCTTCTGTTTCCTGTTCTCGAACAGATCGAAGGGGGCGCGGCGGGGCAGGAACAGGAGGGCGCGGAACTCCAGCTGGCCCTCCACGCTGAAGTGCTTCACGGCCAGGTGGTCCTCCCAGTCGTTGGTCAGCGACTTGTAGAACTCGCCGTACTCCTCCTTCGAGATGTCGTCCGGGTTGCGAGTCCACAGGGGCTTGGTCTTGTTCAGCTCCTCATCCTCCGTGTACTTCTCCTTCACCGTCTTCTTTTTCTTCTTGTCGTCGCCCTTCTCCTTGTCGGCGTCCTCGTCCTCGCCTACATCTTCGATTTTGGGCTTCTCTTCCTCGCCTTCCTCCTTCTCCTTCTCTTCCTTTTCTTCCTTCTCTTCTTCCTCGTCATCGGAAACTTCCTGTTAATCGAAAACATGTGAATTAATTACCTTGTTGTAGGTTAATTTGTATTAGTAAAATTATCTCGAACTTTATTATTTAGAACTGTATGAAACAGAACATCATTGGATTCATACCTTGTCCCTTTCCTTCTCGACGAGGAGCTTGATGGGATAGCCGATGAACTGCGAGTGCTTCTTCACGATCTCCTTCACGCGGCGTTCCTCAAGGTACTCTGTTTGGTCCTCCTTCAGGTGGAGGGTGATCTTGGTGCCTCGCCCAATGGGTTCGCCTGAAACAATTGACATTTCCATCAGTTTCCACTTGGCAGAAGGGATTTCGATCTCGCGTATTCCACAAAGTAGCACAATTAGCAAACAATTACAATTTGAACAAGAGAAATGAGCAGAAACTCACCAGTGTCGTGGCGGACTGTGAACGAGCCTCCGGCAGACGACTCCCAGATGTACTGTTCGTCATCGTTGTTCTTTGACACAACAGTCACCTTGTCGGCGACCAGGTAGGCCGAGTAGAAGCCCACGCCGAACTGACCGATCATAGAGATGTCGGCGCCAGCCTGGAGGGCCTCCATGAAGGCCTTCGTGCCAGACTTGGCGATGGTGCCAAGGTTATTCACCAGGTCAGCCTTCGTCATGCCGATGCCGCTGCAATTGCAATATTGCGTTAGTTCATCTCGTCACCTCTATTTGCCCTAATTTCATACATCACATCAAATGCACGCTTCGAAGCCACGTAAGAAGTGGCTCGCGTACCCGCCCGTGCCCACTATGCCCCGCCCATGCAACCACGACCCCTGCCTGCCTACCTGTCGATGATGGTGAGTGTGCGGTCGTCCTTGTTGGGCACCAGCTTGATGAACAGGTCCTTCCCGAGGTCCAGCTTGGACGGGTCCGTCAGGGACTCGTAGCGGATCTTGTCTAGGGCGTCCGAGGAGTTGGAGATCAGTTCTCGCAGGAAGATTTCCTTGTTGCTGTAGAACGTGTTGATGATCAGGGACATCAACTGAGCGATCTCGGCCTGGAAGGCGAAGGTCTCCACCTCCTCCGTCATGGTTTCCTCCACCATCTGCGAGAAAAGCGTCGAAATTAGTATCACGTCTCAATAGATCTGCAGTGTTGTTTCCGTGTAATATTCTCCCTCAGGAATATTTGTCGTACAATTACAGTGGCGGCGTACAGACTCTAGGCGTGAGTCAACCTGACCACGTATCAGGCGCAAATTATCTCATCATGTTGACTAAGTTCTACACGTACATCTACAGGAAGGAGAGAGCATCACATGCTGCGAAGATCATTCAAGATTAAAACAAAATTCATTTTCCATTCTCGGGGAAAAAAAAAAAAAAAAAAAAATGCAGTCATGCTACTCTCCTCCCATTCTACTACCCCTCACCTCCCCCCCCTCCCTCCATCCACCGCCTCGATATCAAGAACCGATTCCCAATACACAACTAAACTCAAATCAATAATACAAGTCAACCTAAACAAACTAACAATCCCACAAATAAATCAACTACTTAAATAAAAAAACAAATCCTAAACAAATTCCTCTCAAGAAACAACCAATCATCCTGCAACACCCCCTTCACCCCCCCTCCCCTCCCCCCAAGCACCCGGGCCGCGACGCCGGCAAAAGCCACGCCTGGCGACCACAGCGCCACATCCGCGCTCGCTTTGTCTCGGAGGAAAGAAAAAAAAGGAGGAAGATTCTAGCAAGATTCTTGTGGAAGATTCTAGCATGATTCATGTGGATGAGGGATAGTTTCATAACTTGAGAGGCTTAGAATAAATAGGGTGTATATAATTTAAATAAGGTTTGTAGCGAACGTTAAGTTCAGAGAATAAGTTTGGAAGGGAGGGATGACTTAACGAATTCTGATTTTAACATTTAAAGGTTAATATTCAATATTATCTATCAAATTAGCTTAAAGTAATCTATCAAATATTGAGTATACGCAAGAAAAAATAACGAACCGGAATGTACTTCCTAACATTTATAAAAGATTTATAAATTGATGATAATGTTATAAGTATTCATAATAATTTCTATACAATATACGACCTTTTAACCTGCAATTCACAATAAATTAATCGCAATTTCCCTCAAAACTCGTCAACCACTTGTTCGAATCGCGACACCAA
>NW_028234404.1:7696122-7706122 GCF_977035675.1 Penaeus japonicus
CTGACGAACACTCGAGAACTCCAGCGAGCGAGTGAGTGAGTGAGAGTGAGAGAGTTCGAGAGAGTGTTGCATGCATCCCTTCCCTCGCCGCCGCTGCCTTTCTAGATAATTCCTTTTGCCTTTTCCTCTGGTTTTTGAATGCTGGAGAATGGGGTTTGTTTTCTGGTTTTGGTTTTGAGTTTAGTGTTTTTTTTAGTGGGATTGTAGTAGCGAATGGGGATACACTTCGCGGGCGACGGGTATTTCAGCTTTAAATCGTTGTTGTTACTAAGCCTGGTCCTCCTATCCGTTTGGGTGGGAAATGTTTGTTGTTTGTGGTTTGTCGTGGTCGTGGGTGAAAATACGCTAGGGGGGGACTTAGATAAAATGTCTAACGGCATTGTCCTGGATAAACAGTGAATAAAAACCTCGATTATTCTTATATATCCACTCGAAATAAGAGGTAGGAAGAAGGTACGACTCCCTGCCACTTCTGCCGGGGGGTAGGGGGACGGAGGGGGAGGAGGAGGAGGGTGCGTGGACCTCCTTATTAAAGCAGTCGCTCCCTCACTCGCCTTCAGTCCCCCATCCCGCGTTGCCCAAGAAGCAGCAACAGCAAGGTTCTGCAAGGCATTTCTTGCTCTACAGTTCGTACTCAACCACACACACATACCTCAGGAAAGGTCAGTTCGCCACACCTTGTTTTTATTTGTTTATTTAAGCGTAGATTTTAAGGTACGAATCAATGTTTGCGAGAGAGAGAGTGAGTGAGTGAGTGCGTGACCAGTGCTTTTTATCTATATATATATATATTTTTTTTTGTGGTATCCGTTGCTGGAAATTTCTACGGAAGGAAGTGACGTGTGTTGTGGGGTATGTGTGTTTTGTAAGAGGAGGTTGCACTTGTGCAATGTTGCGAAATATGTGTCTGTTGAGTCTCTAAAATGCCCTTAACATGACGGGTTTCATGTAGAATCTTTAGAAAGGACCCATTAATATCGGATACATAATTACAATCTTTTCATCAATAATCATCAAATATATAACAACAAAACAATAAGCTTTGTTCCTCTCTACAGTGTGAAATCCCTCAATAAAGAAAATAGAAAGAAAATCGAAATTGATGTATGCACCGTGTTAGGTTAAGCGGATGTCTAACCCGCACATGCTCTCTGGCTGTCGGTTCTAGAACATGCTACACCGTGACTAAGTTCATGAGGAGGAGGACTGGTTATTGCAAATGATGCATGGCATTTGCTATCAAGCCTTTTGCCTACGAAACTCCCTGTGTATGGTATTGATCCACGCCATATAGAAGCCATTTAGTCCTATTTTGTAGCTCTAGGGTGATTTTTTACTCCAGTGATGGTGAGTCCTACCATGAATGCTCTCATGATACTGATATGAAGGCTTATTGCATTATATTAAACTCGGATTTAGCCTGAAACGTGTTATATTCGACTCGCTAGCGCCGGGTTTCAGATTTCAGGTTGCCACTGTCCTCCCTCGAAAGTTTTATCCTTCGTGTCTGAATCTTGGATTTTCTTACGAATTAAGAAAAGGAAGTATACTCTACATTAAAAGAATACATTTGCGAAGAGTTGTGGATTCAGCAAGTGTCCTTTAGATAAAGGTATTTGTAAGATAGAGTAGATTTTTGTTCAATTGTCTTTAGTCGTACGCCCGTCATTTGTCTCCAAGCCGGCGTTAAGCTTCTAAAAGGAACTGATAATATTTATCATAATTCAGTCCGTAAACTCACATTAGGATTAAATGATTTCAAAGAACTTATTGAATAGGTAGATAAGGGATACGCCTGCTAAGAATGAAATGTTACAAACGATAATTTTAAAAATCAAGGTTGAATATATCTTATGGTTTATCACGAGATGTAGGGAATGATCAGATAACTTTAGTTAATCTTCTACTTGATGGTAAATGCGACTGTGCTTGGCAGCCCTCGATCCGAGTGTGTGTATGTATGTGTATATAGATAGATAGATAGATAGATACACACACACACACACACACACACACACACACATATATATATATATATATATATATATATATATATATATATATATATATGTATATGTATATGTATGTATGTATGTATATACACACACACGCATACACACACATTCACACACACACACACATATACATGCGTGTGTGTTTCTGACTGTCAGTCTGTCTGCCTTAATGCGTATGCTAACGAAGGCCCGCCCATTGCAGATGGTGGAGGAAACCATGACGGAGGAGGTGGAGACCTTCGCCTTCCAGGCCGAGATCGCTCAGTTGATGTCCCTGATCATCAACACGTTCTACAGCAACAAGGAAATCTTCCTGCGAGAACTGATCTCCAACTCCTCGGACGCCCTGGACAAGATCCGCTACGAGTCCCTGACGGACCCGTCCAAGCTGGACTGCGGGAAGGACCTGTTCATCAAGCTGGTGCCCAACAAGGACGACCGCACACTCACCATCATCGACAGGTAGGCAGGCAGGGGTCGTGGTTGGATGGGCGGGGCATAGGGGGGCACGGGCATCCATGCGAGGCACTTCATACGTGACCTCGAAGCGTGCACGTTGAGGTGATACATGAAATGGGATCAAATAGAGGCGATGAGATGAACTAACGCAAGGTTGCAATTGCAGCGGCATCGGCATGACGAAGGCTGACCTGGTGAACAACCTTGGCACCATCGCCAAGTCTGGCACGAAGGCCTTCATGGAGGCCCTCCAGGCTGGCGCCGACATCTCGATGATCGGTCAGTTCGGCGTGGGCTTCTACTCGGCCTACCTGGTCGCCGACAAGGTGACTGTTGTGTCAAAGAACAACGATGACGAACAGTACATCTGGGAGTCGTCTGCCGGAGGCTCGTTCACAGTCCGCCACGACACTGGTGAGTTTCTCCTCATTTCTCTTGTTCATTTTGATCTCTTTTGTCAATTGTGCTACTGTGTTGAAGACGCGATATCGAAATCCCTTCTGCCAAATGGACACTAATGGAAGATGTCAATTGTTTCAGGCGAACCCATTGGGCGAGGCACCAAGATCACCCTCCACCTGAAGGAGGACCAAACAGAATACCTTGAGGAACGCCGCGTGAAGGAGATCGTGAAGAAGCACTCACAGTTCATTGGCTATCCCATCAAG
This sequence comes from Penaeus japonicus, assembly GCF_977035675.1. Taxonomy (NCBI): domain Eukaryota; kingdom Metazoa; phylum Arthropoda; class Malacostraca; order Decapoda; family Penaeidae; genus Penaeus; species Penaeus japonicus. The sequence continues at coordinate 7,699,265 of NW_028234404.1, forward strand.
CTCCTCGTTGAGAAGGAAAGGGACAAGGTAAATATGAGATAAATTCGCGTGTTTCATGGCCATTTATCATATTCGAAATGCGGCACACCACCCTGCATTCTAATAATTGAGAAAATATATAATATGTACCGCAAATCCAATCTATTACATACACAAATAGAACGTGCATATTATAGTGATCCATGACAAGTCCACAATACAACAGTATCAGTTTCAACGAACGACAGATGAGACAAACTAGTCTTGCATAAGAATCATAGATTATGCACTTGTTTAACTTTCTGGGTAACTCGTCGTCAACCCGTTTTTATTAAGACGAGTTAGGCACAGCCAGCTTGACATGATTTCCATCAATGCTGTTTTACAGGAAGTTTCTGATGACGAGGAAGAGGAAGCTGCAGATAAAGAGGGAGAAGAGGAGGACGATAAGCCAAAGGTCGAGGACGTAGGCGAGGACGAGGACGCCGACAAGGAGAAGGGCGACGACAAGAAGAAAAAGAAGACGGTGAAGGAGAAGTACACGGAGGACGAGGAGCTGAACAAGACCAAGCCCCTGTGGACTCGCAACCCGGACGACATCTCGAAGGAGGAGTACGGCGAGTTCTACAAGTCGCTGACCAACGACTGGGAGGACCACCTGGCCGTGAAGCACTTCAGCGTGGAGGGCCAGCTGGAGTTCCGCGCCCTCCTGTTCCTGCCCCGCCGCGCCCCCTTCGACCTGTTCGAGAACAGGAAACAGAAGAACAAGATCAAGCTGTACGTGCGACGCGTGTTCATCATGGAGAACTGCGAGGAACTGATCCCCGAGTACCTGAACTTCATCAACGGCGTGGTTGACTCTGAAGATCTTCCCCTGAACATCTCTCGTGAGATGCTGCAGCAGAACAAGATCCTGAAGGTGATCAGGAAGAACCTGGTGAAAAAGACCCTTGAACTGTTCGAGGAAATCGTAGAGGACAAGGAGAGCTACAAGAAGTTCTACGAGAACTTCTCCAAGAATCTCAAACTGGGAATCCACGAGGACTCCACCAACAGGAAGAAGCTCGCTGAATTCCTCAGATACCACACCTCTGCCTCTGGCGACGAGATGTCATCCCTAAAAGAATACATCTCCCGCATGAAGGAGAACCAAAAAGTCATCTATTACATTACCGGAGAGACCCGTGAACAAGTACAGAACTCTGCCTTCGTGGAGAGGGTAAAGAAACGTGGGTTTGAGGTTATCTACATGACTGAACCCATCGATGAGTACTGCGTGCAGCAGCTGAAGGAGTACGACGGCAAGCAGCTCGTGTCTGTGACCAAGGAGGGCCTCGAACTCCCCGAGGACGAGGAGGAGAAAAAGAAGTACGAGGAACAGAAGACCAAGTTCGAAAACCTTTGCAAGGTAAGATTTTCTTTTGATTTTTAAGACCTCTTGTAAATGAGAGAATTATTTTGACTGACATTATATTTACATGATTTATTTACATGATTCTTGATGCTGATGTTGGTTCCTTTCTTTCTGCAGGTAATGAAGGACATCCTTGACAAGCGCGTGGAGAAGGTGGTGGTGAGCAACCGCCTGGTGACGTCTCCGTGCTGCATCGTGACCTCCCAGTACGGGTGGACCGCCAACATGGAACGCATCATGAAGGCTCAGGCCCTGCGAGACACGTCCACCATGGGCTACATGGCCGCCAAGAAGCACCTGGAGATCAACCCAGACCACAGCATCATCGAGACGCTGAAGCAGAAGGCCGACGCCGACAAGAACGACAAGTCTGTGAAGGACCTGGTGATGCTCCTGTTCGAGAGCTCCCTCCTGTCGTCCGGCTTCAGCCTCGAAGACCCAGGTGTCCACGCCAGCCGCATCTACAGGTAGGTTCACTCCCATACCGCCCTTGTTATTAGTTTTTTATGATGAACAAACTCCGCTTATTATATGAATTTCAGTGATTCGGTTTCTTAATCTGATATCGGAATATTCATTATTAACTCTAAAACCTAATCCACTTTAATATTGAAATTGCAGAATGATCAAGCTGGGCCTGGGCATCGACGAGGAAGACGCCCCCCTGGACGAGGCCTCAGAGATGAATGAAGAAGAGATGCCAGCGCTCGAGGGCGATGAAGAGGACACGTCTCGAATGGAAGAGGTTGATTAAGACGTTCCTTGCAGCTTAAGTGACCGAAGACTGGAAAGCATTCGAAAAGCTTTGGTTGTTATGATGATCTTCGAATTCCCTTGTGTTGTATATGTCTCAAGATTTTGTGTATATTTGTGCCAACTATAGCATAAGGGTTATTAGCACTTATGTATATAGGTAGCTCTATGTTTTGCACAAGGCTTGTACATTTTTATACATTTTGCAATGTAAATTCACTGATTTCATCCTATAGGATTATACTTATTTTTTACTTTGTGATATAGGTTAAGAATGTCATTGTAAATTGGAATTTTGAATCCATTTATTTTCCATTTTCATTCACATTCTCATTACTTGTATGAATTATTACAGGGGAAGAGTTATACACTAATGCTATTTTACTGTTCTCAAGTCATTCCATACAGTAATTTTGCGTGTCATCCTTGCGCAGGGGCCATGCTAATTTCTGTATCGTTCAAATTTTTAGTATATGTACTGCCGAAGCAAGTACATATAATAAAAATGTGGAACGCTTCACTGGTTGTCATGAAGTGAGGAAGGTATCTAAATACTCAATCGATTCATTTCATTGTTCAATATTCATTTTTTAAAATAATAAAATTCATAATGTTATTTATAATCATGGAAGCAATCGAAGCATAAGCTCTAGTAATGATGTAATATACCTCGGAGTTTTTTGTTTTTTTTTTCTTTTAGTTAAAAGTTCAGTTTGATAACGCTAGGGCATTCGTCACGGTAGGATAAAAGATACAATTTTGTATCAATATGTCTCCTGTAATTCAGAACAATGGATACATTTCTGTTGAAAACTCTAGTCAGAGAGAGATTTGTGAATGCAGTATTAGTCTTTTGACATTGAAAGATTAATTAAGTAAGGGCTGACATTTGTAAGCTGACACTAGAATTCTGTACAATATGGCTGGCGTTCTACCTAAAGTGTGTATCTCGTCAGTGTATGTGTACAAATAACTGTGCTTATTAGTAATCTCTTAAAGATTTCGTAATTTTTTTGAGAGGTTATTAATATGGGATCACATGTTTCAGATAAATGTCTTTTTCTGTGATTTTGGACTTTATTGAATAAAGACATTAAACTACTGATGTTGTTTTAATTGTTATTGAAGAATTGTTTATATATATTATGGTATTTTTTGTTGTATGGATATTTGATATAATATAATATGATATATATGATATAAAATAATATAATATATATGATATAATATAATGTATGGATATTATGTATAGAATGAATTGTCATTAGCTTTTATAGAAGTTATGAAATTGGTTAATTAAGATCAAATATACTATATTTTCAATATTTTATGAATTTCATGTAAAGGTATTGATATAGTTAAAGGATTATACAATAACATACTCACAGAGAGATGTGACATAATTCAGATATTTTCTTAGTAAGGTGATATTTTTCCTAAATCGAAGCGTGTGAAAATATATAACTTCTATGCAATTGCTGTACTTAAAAACAAGAACAAAGAAAATATAACGTTATGCACAACTTTGATGCAACTTTGTTTATTTCATCAAAGAATTATGCCTTTAACAGCAGTTGCACTTAACGATTAAATTACGTAACTGCTGACATCTGACAGAGTTAGCTAACACAAACAACAGAGCCAAACAAATACGTAGATATTGTAGTTGCCTAGCTAGAAGATAGGGAAGATGTGGAAGGAGGTAGAGAGAGAGAGAGAGAGAGAAAGAGAGAAAGAGAGAGAGAGAGAGAGAGAGAGAGAGAGAGGGGGATTGATTTGATTTCAAAAAAGTTTATTTATACTATATAAATTGTATACAAATGAATTGACGAGAGAATGAGCCAGTGAGAGAGAGAGCCAGAGAGAGATAGAGAGATAGAGAGACAGAGAGACAGAGACAAAGACAGAGAGAGAGGGGGAGAGGGAGAGGGAGAGGGAGAGGGAGAGAGAGAGAGAGAGAGAGAGAGAGGGGGGGGGGAGGGGAGAGAGAGAGAGAGAGAGAGAGAGAGAGAGAGAGAGAGAGAGAGAGAGAGAGAGAGAGAGAGAGAGAGAGAGAGAGAGAGACACAAGAGAGAGAGAGAGAGAGAGAGAGAGAGAGAGAGAGAGAGAGAGAGAGAGAGAGAGAGAGAGAGAGAGAGAGAGAGAGACACACGAGAGAGAGAGAGAGAGAGAGAGAGAGAGAGAGAGAGAGAGAGAGAGAAGAGAGAGAGAGAAGAGAGAGAGAGAGAGAGAGAGAGAGAGAGAGAGAGAGAGAGAGAGAGAGAGAGAGAGAGAGAGAGAGAGAGAGAGAGAGAGAGAGAGAGAGAGAGAGAGAGAGGGGGGGGGTGATCATAGAAAACTTTATTCGTAATCCTATATTTAACGGAAACTATTCTAAACTTCACTATTTAATTATCTATTTCTCCACTGTTTATTTTCAGCGTTTCCTTCTTCTTTCAAACTTAGATTCAATAGCATCACTAGTTTAAGAATACCATAAGCCAAATATCCAGTCAATTCTTTCTTCAAACATCACCAGAGAAAAGTCCCAGTCAGTTTTTTACAGTATGGAATTCTGATTACCAAAGTTATAGAGACTTGTATATGTCTATGAAACATATATGTATAAATAAATACATAATTGTACATATACATATGCGTATTTGTATATATATACATATAGATAGATAGATATATAGACAAAGATAGAGATATAGATATAAATACAAATAACTTTCCATTTAGTTTAGTCTCTCCTACAAATAACGTTAACGTTTTCTCTCACCATTACTAATGTACATTTTCTATGTTAGATTTTTTTCCCAAATGTTTAAGTTTTTTTTCTCAAAAGTATACGTTCAATTTGAAACGTAGCGTGACGTCACCTCCACCATTAATATTTTTTCATCAATCTCAGAGAAATGTAATTAATGATGAATATTAAGCCAGTACCGTTATTATTCTTGAAATCGTTATGGTAATTATTATATTTATAATGATACAATATAGATATAAATTACTTTGTATATACGTACTGTAATTTCATAGTATTTCATAATCATGAATATTCATTAGTTGGTTTATCAAAGATATTACAGCGGTTATTAACGTAAATATTATAATTGTTACTAGAATCATTCTTTGTAATATTTTCCTTAACATTATCATTATCACTTTCATTACGTCATCATTATTAGCATTATGATAATGGCAATAATAATTATAACCATTATCATTATGATCGTTATCATAATTAAGATTCTTATTATCATTATCATTATTACTATAATTACCATTGTCATTATTACTATCATCATTATTAATATTATCATTATTAACACTACTATCATTATTACTATTATCATCATCAAAATCATTATCCTTATCCTCATTACTATTGATAAAATCATTATCCTTATTGATATCATTATTATCATTATCTCTGTCATTACTATCACTATCATTATCATCATTATAATTATCATCCTCATTATAATTATTATCATTATAATTATAATCATCATTATAATCATCATCATCATCATTATAATTATCATCATCATTATAATTATTATCATCATTATAATTATCATCATCATAATCATAATCATCATTATAATAATCATCATCATTATCATAATCAACAATATTATCATTCTTCTCAGTAGCGAAATATTACAATAGATATTACCAATATCATTAAAATCATTAGGTTTCCATGACAACGAAAATATAATAATCATAACATTGGTAAAATATACTAATGGCAATTACCGTAATATTAATAGTCATCATCATCATCATCGTAATCATAATTATGATGGAAACAATGATGATATTGATGGCAACGTTAATTATAGTAGTTATGATGATAATAACAATAATCATAAGAATTAGAATGATAAATCTGATAATAACAATAACAATAATAATAATAATGATTATAATGTTGGTAATGATGATGATGATTATGATGATAATGATAATAAGAGTGATATTCATATTAATGATAATAATGATATTAACACTAATGATGATGATAATAGTAATGATGATATTTATGATGTTAATGATAATATTGATGTTGATAATAATAATAATAACAACAGTAATGATAACAATAATCATAATGATAATAGTAATAATGATAACAATGATAATAATGATAATAATAACAATAATTATAACAATATTAATAACAACAATAATAATGATAGTAGTAATAATAATAGTAACAATATTAATAACAATAATAATAACAAAAAAAAAAATAATGATAACAATAATAATAATAACAATAAAAATAATAGTAATGATGATAATAATAATAATAATAACAAAAATGATAATAATAATAATAATAACAATAATAATAATAATAATGATAATAATAATGATAATAATAATCGCCATCATATTCATCATCATTATGACCATTATCCTTACAAAGATAATAGTGATAATGATAATAATAACAATGGTAATCATGATAATCATAACCTTCATTATCATAATTATCTTTATGGCTCTCTTTATTATTCTTATCATAATGATAGTAATGATAATGATAGTGATAGGGAATTATGATAATTATACTAATGTTAAGTGTTTTATGATAACAACAACAAAAACAGTAAAACTACGAAGAATGATGATATTGATGATAGTGATATTGATAATAATGATGATAATGATAATGATGATCATGGTAATAGTAATGATGATAATGATAA
>NW_028234404.1:7713622-7721122 GCF_977035675.1 Penaeus japonicus
TATAATGTATTATTATAGAGTAGATCAAAATCATGCATGAATAACGCTTAAGATCTTGCAATCGTAGCTTTCAAAAGTTCTATTTACAGCTTTTTAGAAGATCTGAGTTTGCGTTCCAAAGATATGACCGCCTTCTGTCATTAGCTAAACTGATCCATCTACGCCATTAGAACTAAAGACAATAAGGCTACAACAACCCCTGTTATTCTACATTGTATTCTACATCGCCATATACCAAACAAACACTACAAAGCCGAAGAAATAATCACCAAATTAAGGCCAAACTGGACCACTCACCTGCGCAGAAGAGAGAATCCGTCTCCGCCGCGCAGATCCCCCGACCAATCAGCGCCGCGCTCTCTCGTCGCTACGCCCTCTCGACCAATCAGCGGCGCGCTCTCGTCGCTACGCCCTCTCAACCAATCAGCGGCGCGCTCTCTCCGCCGCAGGATTTTAGGCGCCAAAATACGATCGCCGCCATTTTGGTCTCAGTTGCGTTGTGGCGACGTTGCCGTGAGGGAGGAAGTGAGACTGCTCTTTGTGTGTGCTGATAAAAAGCCTTTCCGATAGCGTTCGATATTGCCTTTTGTATCCTCTTTGATTACGATGTGCACCTAATATGACAGCAAGTCTACCCGAGCGGGAATAATGTCGCAGAGCAGCGTGCACAGGTGAGTCCTTCTCGTGAACTTCTTTGGAGGGAAAACTACCTTTCTGTTTTCTCTCTTTAATAAGCTTTTTTCTACAACAACGGGGCGAGATTATAAAGTTTCCCCGGTCCCCAAATGCACTTGGATTATCAAAGAATCAAGTGATAGGCCTGTATACCCGTGTTTCATGTTTTACTAAGAGAAAAAACGACTTAAATAACAATGGCTGAATCACACGAGAGGTTCTGACAGGAAGCAGATGTCTCCTCGACGCTTGAAAGTAATCCTCTATTTCTTTTGATCTATATATAATTATACTCTTTAATTAAGAGATTCAGATACATGTATAACTTTTCTAATCTATGTTATAGTTTTATTTTTCCTCTGGGATCGCGTTAATAGAAAAAAATAGGACTATCTTGCGTGTGTGGGTTTCTTGGTCTCCGTTTTCTTTGAGTGTTGACATTATGTCCTCCTTTTTAAGCTTGATTTAAGTTGATCATTTTAAAAAAATCGGTGTCATGTTCGCGTTGTAAGTTCGTTTTAGATGTTTGTAGAATGTCTTTGATGGCTGTGGGATTGGTGGTGTGTTTTTAATTCATTATTTTTTTGGGGTGAGGTCGTGTGTTATGGAGGCGAGAGTGGATTTCACGTGAGGGTTTTTTATTTAATTTTGTGTTGTATTGTGTGAAAGATGTATCGTGTGTGTGTTTTTTGTAATTTTTTTGTCGATGTATAGATGCTATTATTGGTATATTTGTATACTGGAAGCGGAATGTCTTGATTATGTTTATATACGTGGCTGTCTTTGTAACTAAGTAATTTGAATGTAGTGTATAGAATGGGTGACTTTTTTAAGATGTTTATCACTCTACGTAAGCCTGTCTTGTAGAGCTTACTCTTTCTTTGATTGTTTGGTGGAACTTCAGTGATGTGTTGAAATAGGCCGTGCGGTTGCCGTAGGTTTATTTGTGGTAGGCCCTTGTCCTAGAGTGTCAAGGGTTGTAGACAGCGGGAAGATTGGGATGGCAGATAAGGACAAGGAAAGCTTGTCACTCTTGGAGGTAGATAAGATATCCTCGCTACAGCTGACTGAGGTGTTGCTCTCATGGTTATCGCTGTTTCATCTTTCCTCTCATCTGTTTTCTTGTTTGTTTGTTCTCTCTCTCTCTTCTCTCTCTCTCTTCTCTCTCTCTCTCTTTCTCTCTCTCTCTCTTTCTCTCTCTCTCTCTTTCTCTCTCTCTCTCTTTCTCTCTCTCTCTCTTTCTCTCTCTCTCTCTTCTCTCTTCTTCCCCTCCTTGCACCTCTCTCTTTCTCTCTCTCTCTCTCTTCTCTCCTCTCCTCTTTCTCTCTCTCTCTCTTTCTCTCTCTCTCTCTCTCTCTCTCTCTCTTTCTCTCTCTCTCTCTCCTTCTCTTCTCTCTCTCTCTTTCTTCTCTCTTCTCCCCTCTCTCTCTTTTCTTCTCTCTCTCTCTCTTTCTTTCTCTCTCCTCTCTCTCGCTCCACCCATCTCTCTCTTCTCTCTCTCTCTCTCTCTCTCTCTCTCTCTTCTCCTCCCTCTCCTCTCTCTCTCCCCCCTCGTCCTGCTCCACTGCCCCTCCCCTCACCCTTCTCCGCCCTCCCCATTCTCTCCTCTGTCTGGTCATCTCTCCTCTCCTCTCTTATCTCCCGTCTCTCCACGACTCTCTCTCTCTCTCTCTCTCTCTCTCTCTCTCTCTCTCTCTCTCTCTACCTCACAGTATCTCTTTATCTATCAATCATTTTCTCTCATCTCCTCTCTCTCTCTATATTCCACTTTCATATTTGTTATAAAATCTTCATAACCCTCTCTATCCATCCTCTCCCCACGTCCTCTTCAGTTTCATTTCTCTTGTGCTTGCCAATATGGAGATGCAGAGCCGCATTAGAGCACGTTTTAGAAAAAAACGTGTTAGTTTAATGACATATTCTCTCTGACAAACAGACAATCGCCTCCTGTGCATTGCCGATGTGTCCGGGTTTATAAGTCCTTTTTTGCACATTCACGTCACGCCCGTTGAGTGCGGACGTTACCTCGTTTACAGTCTTGAGGGGGAAAGGGTTAAGGGTGAGGGAAGTACGCCCCTCTTCTTAACCTCACCCCCCCTCCCTCTCTCTCCTCTCCTCTCATTTTTCTTTCCTGATTTCTCCCCTCTCCTCCTCCCCCTTCCTCCTGATTTCTCTCCTCTCCTCCTCCCCCTTCCTCCTGATTTCTCTCCTCTCCTCCTCCTCCCCCTTCTTCCTGATTTCTCTCATCTCCTCCTCTCCCATCCTCCTCTTTTTTCCCTCCTCTCCTCCCCTTTTTCCTATCCCTTCTCCTTTTCTGAAAGGGTTAGGTATACGAGTTTCTTATTCCACGTGTAATTTTGGAAAGGGGGGAGAGGAGATAACAGTATGTCAGGAAAAATTAGAAAATAGCATGGGGTGCGGTATGTTCCCGTGAGATACACCGGCCAGGTCATCACAGGTCACCCAGGATGGGGGGGGTCAAGCAACTGTGGCTTCACATGCCCTTCAATCTAACCTCAGAACCGAGAATTTTCGTGTCACCTTACTTGTCCTTCCACCTCCCCCCACCCCCACCCCCACCTCCCATCCTCACCCCCATCAGACGAGGTCACGAGGTCAGGTCAACATTGGGAAAGAGATGTGTGGGCAAAGCTCGGGTCGCGTGTGACCTTTTATGGCCGCTGGGGCGTTAGGTTATTAGTATGGTTTCTGCTCTGAATAATTAACGAGTTTTAATTAGCATGAACGATGGGGATGATAAGGGATAGAATGTAGGCCTAAGTACACGTAGGCCTACGGCTGAACGCGGATCTCAGGTATGTGTTCAATTGATTAGATGAGTTGTGATGGATTAGTCGATTCTACTCATTTCTAATGGGAAATAACGAGGGTAATGCGATTTCCATTAGGGAAACACAGAGGTAGACACTGTTCTGGATTGTATGGGTGATGTGTGTAAATACATGTGCACAAGCCCCCATACACATACATATATACAAACGTACGTACATACATACATACATACATACATACATACATACATACATACATACATATCTTCCTATACACATACATACGCGCATACATATATCCGTAGATATCTTACCACACATACATACATACTTATATACGTAGATATCTTCATATATTTCCCTTATAGTCTTATACCTTCCTACTTACATATATACACATAGGTAGATATGTACACATGTATGCATATATATATATATATATATATATATATATATATATATATATATATATATATATATATATAGAGAGAGAGAGAGAGAGAGAGAGAGAGAGAGAGAGAGAGACATACATACATAGACAACTGCACACGTAGACACATATATAAATATACATACACGCTTAGACACATACATAGCTATACATATATACGTAGACACATACACACGTACATAAATAGACATGCATACAAAGACGCGCGCGCGCGCGCGCGCGCACACACACACACACACACACACACACACACACACACACACACACACACACACACACACACACACACACACACACACACACACACACACATGTTTGTATGGGATGCTCGTTCGGATTCCTGGCGAGCGTTAGTCGGAGGATGTGGTGGCGTCAGCTGGCCACGGGGTCGCGACCTCGTGACACTCCGCCGGGAGTGTCTTTTGGGGGGAGTAATATTCTGGTTCATAGCCTTGGCGGAGGGAGATCTTGAGCGGATCTTGAGTGGAGGAGGAGGCTCGCGCGAGGCAATTGCGTTGCGTGGAGTGCTTGGGAGTGCCTTGGCTTTTCGGTATTTTGTGGTGAGTCGGTCTGGCTTAGGATTGTAGGATTCCCCTCCCTCCGCTTGGGGATCTTCGCGTTGTCTCGGCGAAGGTGAAGTTGGGCGAGGCATCGACCGAGCCGTGATCAAATCACGTTGATTAGAGGTGGCGGCTGCCCGTCGCCATGATTTATAGCTTCCTGCGGGTGGCGTCGACCCTGGCCTGGCCACGGCGACACATCCGTGCCTCGAGGGTCTCTGGCACGCGCGGAGGCCTTGCTTGTTCTTTCCCCCCAGGGAGAGAGGCGCTGCTGGGGAGCCCCTGGGGACTAGGGGTTTGGGGGGGGCGGGCATGTTCGCCTGGCATTCCTTCTGCCTGATGGTCTTCGTGGAAGGGATGTCTGTCTGTCTGTCTGTCTGGCTAGGATCGAGGCGGGGAAGGGACATTTGGCTCTGTCCTCTTCCTCGGCGCCGGGACAGCCCGTGGGGGAGACTTTGGGGTGAGTGGGGGGGTCTGGAAAAGACTCCTACGATGATGATGGTGATATTGATGCAGATGGTGATGATGATGATGATGAGGAGAAGGAGCCGGGAAGGAGGAGTTAGAGGTGAGGGAAAGGGAACATTAATTTTTCGTGAGGGTAATGAGAGGAAGTATCCCTCCCCCCTCCCCTATTTTTTGTGGTCTAATTTTCTGTTATTATGGTTATTAGTGTCGCGTCTTGGTGCTCTGGTTGGTGCGCTGGTAGGGTTGTGCGGTGACCTCCTGTGACCCCTTCGATACCGGGGGGATGTTGATGAGCAGATCAGCGGGAGCGAGTTATATATATATATATATATATATATATATATATATATATATATATATATATATATGTATATATCATCTTCTTCTTCTGCTAATCTCATAGTTGCCTATATAAATGGGTTATTATTCATATAATATATAATGTAATATATATATATTATATTCTATATATCCTATATGGTGGATATATCAGGTTCTCTCTTCATAATTTATATACATGTTCGATATCTATTCTATTTTTTTACGTTCTGGTTAAACTCTCATTAATTTTCCCCTTAGACCTATTTCCTTGAAAATGGGTTTTGTTTCTCTCTCATTTGCAATGTAATCTGATTTTCATTCCTTTCCAAGTTGGTCTCAGATGCCAAAAGGTTCGTCTTCGACTCCCGTCTCTCTGATTAGGTATCTCTACACTTTCTCTTTTTTACTCTTCCTCTCATTAATTTTCCCCTTAGACCTATTATTTCTTCTCTCTGCTTTATTCTCGTCTCTCGTGCTGGTGATCTCATTTCAACTCTCTCTCAGATCCAAGGGGTTCTCTTCGACTCTCTCTCTCTCTCTCTCTCTCTCTCTCTCTCTCTCTCTCTCTCTCTCTCTCTCTCTCTCTCTCTCTCTCTCTCTCTCTCGCTCTCTCTCTCTCTCTCGCTCTCGCTCTCGCTCTATCCACTTCGTCATATCGACAAAGTATCTTAAACCCAGGCAATTCCGTACAGAGAGAACCTCAACAGGGGGTTTTCTACGGCGTGCGGAAGTGAGGTTTTGACTAGGTGCGCGCCCCCTCCAAGCCACCCACGCCGACCATTGTTTCTGTACTGACCACGGCTTTTACATCCCGCTAACCACACACTCCTTGCCGGCATTTGGCTACGGCCTCGGCGGGTGTTTTTCGTCCTCTCGTCTCCTCCGCTTTCGTCTTCTTTTCGTCTTTTTATTTTTTCTCTTTTTTTTCTCGTTTTTTATAGCATTGCCCATACCCATGTGTTGGTTTTGGTTTTCTTGTGGATTTTCCCTTCTTTCTTTATTTTGATTAGCCATTGCATTGAAGATGTTTCCGTATTTCTTTTCTCGGCTTTATCTCTTGCTGTCGTTTCTCTTATTTCTCTTTGTTCTGTCTTTCGCTCCTAGATTAACGCCTTGGTTTCAACAGTTTCCTTGTCTTTTGTCCCTTTCCCTTCCGTCTTATCCATTATCCTTTACACTCCACTTCTCGCCCTTACTTCTCTCTCCCTTTCTCCCTCTCTCTTTCCTCTACCTCCTCTACTCGTCCTTCCGTGGTCTCCCCTCTCCCTCCTTTACTCGTCCTTTCTTGCTCTCCTCCTTCCTACCTCCCTCCTTCCTTCACTTCCTCCTCTTCCTCTTCCTTCCTCCTTCCCCCTACCCCCTCCCTCTTTATCCCTTCCCACTTAAAGCCCCCACTTCTCTTTCTTCCCTCTCTCTTCCTCCATCCTTCTCCCTACCTCCCTCCCTCCCTTCCTCCATCCCTCTCCCCGGCTTCCGGTGCGAGGCTTTTGTGTGTCCGCCACCGAGGCCGGCTTGTTCCTGTTTGTCAGTGGCGGAGGCTTGATGGCCCACCGCTGGGTACCCATGCCCCCGAGGTAAATGTGCCCCTGGTTGTCCCTCTCTCGGCCTTCCGTGTTTAGGGCATGATTGGTGTGTGGGGAGAGAGAGAGAGAGAGAGAGAGAGAGAGAGAGAGAGAGAGAGAGAGAGAGAGAGAGAGAGAGAGAGAGAGAGAGAGAGAGAGAGATTGGGAGAGAATGAGAGAGAATGAGAGAATGAATGAGTGAGTAATGGGTATTGCTGAGATATTTAGTCTCGGATCGAAAGAATTCTGAAAATCGCAGCTGATTTCTTCCCCAGTTCTTCTCTCTCAAGCAGGCGTAGGGTAGGCCTGTACCTGCTTCCCCCCTCCCCCTCTCCCCTCCCCTCCCCTCGTGTCTGCCATTCTGCTTGCCTTCCTTCACCTCCCCCCACCCCCTCCCACAGTCCCCTCAGGACCTCCCACTCAGTGTGTGCTTTGGCCTTGTCGGACTGCGAGGTAAAAATTTACATCTCTATGGGATTCTGATAAGCTGCTTTGCCATGTAATGCTGGGAGGAAGAAGGGGAGGAAGAAGGAGAAAGAGGGAAAAGGGAAAATTTGAGAGTGAGAGGAGTAAGTGACGAAAGGAGTGAGATTGGAAGAATAGCATACGAGAGCGTAGGAGAGAAGTAAGGATTATATCCTGCAAGTAGGGCGACAAGCAAGCAGGCAGGC
>NW_028234404.1:7726122-7751122 GCF_977035675.1 Penaeus japonicus
CTGGCTACGCTTGTTACCGAGATGCAAGCCTCTTTGTTGGTTTGCTTCTTGTTTTGTCCTTTATGAATTTACGCTGTTTTCCATCGTATTATCCGTCTTGCGTTGCGTTTTGGTTATTAACTTAATAACTGTACCTGTCCTGTTGTTATGAACGATGATTTAATTGCTTCCATTATTTAAATGACCTGAAACTACTATTAGCCGCGACTGTGGGACTCCGCAGTTGTTCATTTCCCTCGCGCTGGAGAGGATGTACGGGAGGACATGTTCCGGCGAGGTGGCGGCGTGTGGGAAATAGGTCAGGTGGTGGGGGGTGGGGTGGGGTAGGTGGAGGCGCTAGGGGTGGTCAATGCTGACAGATCGGGCACCGCTTAGTCTCCTATCCCGTGTGGGTCTCGTTCCTATTTCGTCTGGTCGGCTCGAGGCGTTGGTTGCGTGGACTGGATTTCTTTGGGGAGTTTATTTGTTTTGTTTTTTTGTCCTTGGTGTTTGTACTTTTTTTTTTTTTTTTGCTTTTGGGTGTTTTGATTTCATTTCTTTTTGTTTCGTTTCGCTTTTTTTCTGATATTTTTTCCTTCTCTCCATTTTGTTTTGTATATTTTTGTCTGTATTATTCCCTTCCTTCCTTCTTTCCTCTAGTTTATTCACTCTTCTCCCGCTTCTTTCCTCTCCTCTCATCTCCTTCCCTCTCCTCCCCTTTCGCTTCTCCTCTCCCTGCTCTCCTCTCTTCTCACTTCTCCACTCTCTTATTTCTCCTCTCCTCCCCCCTCTCTTCTGTCCTCCCCCCCTTCTCTTCTTCTCCTCCCCTCTCTCCTTCATCATTTCCCTCTCTCTTTCTCCCCCCTTGAGGAAGAGGAAGAGGAAGAGGAAGAGGAAGAGGAAGAGGAAGAGGAAGAGGAAGAGGAAGAGGAAGAGGAAGAGGAAGAGGAAGAGGAAGAGGAAGAGGAAGAGGAAGAGGAAGAGGAAGAGGAAGAGGAAGAGGAAGAGGAAGAGGAAGAGGAAGAGGAAGAGGAAGAGGAAGAGGAAGAGGAAGAGGAAGAGGAAGAGGAAGAGGAAGAGGAAGAGGAAGAGGAAGAGGAAGAGGAAGAGGAAGAGGAAGAGGAAGAGGAAGAGGAAGAGGAAGAGGAAGAGGAAGAGGAAGAGGAAGAGGAAGAGGAAGAGGAAGAGGAAGAGGAAGAGGAAGAGGAAGAGGAAGAGGAAGAGGAAGAGGAAGAGGAAGAGGAAGAGGAAGAGGAAGAGGAAGAGGAAGAGGAAGAGGAAGAGGAAGAGGAAGAGGAAGAGGAAGAGGAAGAGGAAGAGGAAGAGGAAGAGGAAGAGGAAGAGGAAGAGGAAGAGGAAGAGGAAGAGGAAGAGGAAGAGGAAGAGGAAGAGGAAGAGGAAGAGGAAGAGGAAGAGGAAGAGGAAGAGGAAGAGGAAGAGGAAGAGGAAGAGGAAGAGGAAGAGGAAGAGGAAGAGGAAGAGGAAGAGGAAAAGGAAGAGGAAGAGGAAGAGGAAGAGGAAGAGGAAGAGGAAGAGGAAGAGGAAGAGGAAGAGGAAGAGGAAGAGGAAGAGGAAGAGGAAGAGGAAGAGGAAGAGGAAGAGGAAGAGGAAGAGGAAGAGGAAGAGGAAGAGGAAGAGGAAGAGGAAGAGGAAGAGGAAGAGGAAGAGGAAGAGGAAGAGGAAGAGGAAGAGGAAGAGGAAGAGGAAGAGGAAGAGGAAGAGGAAGAGGAAGAGGAAGAGGAAGAGGAAGAGGAAGAGGAAGAGGAAGAGGAAGAGGAAGAGGAAGAGGAAGAGGAAGAGGAAGAGGAAGAGGAAGAGGAAGAGGAAGAGGAAGAGGAAGAGGAAGAGGAAGAGGAAGAGGAAGAGGAAGAGGAAGAGGAAGAGGAAGAGGAAGAGGAAGAGGAAGAGGAAGAGGAAGAGGAAGAGGAAGAGGAAGAGGAAGAGGAAGAGGAAGAGGAAGAGGAAGAGGAAGAGGAAGAGGAAGAGGAAGAGGAAGAGGAAGAGGAAGAGGAAGAGGAAGAGGAAGAGGAAGAGGAAGAGGAAGAGGAAGAGGAAGAGGAAGAGGAAGAGGAAGAGGAAGAGGAAGAGGAAGAGGAAGAGGAAGAGGAAGAGGAAGAGGAAGAGGAAGAGGAAGAGGAAGAGGAAGAGGAAGAGGAAGAGGAAGAGGAAGAGGAAGAGGAAGAGGAAGAGGAAGAGGAAGAGGAAGAGGAAGAGGAAGAGGAAGAGGAAGAGGAAGAGGAAGAGGAAGAGGAAGAGGAAGAGGAAGAGGAAGAGGAAGAGGAAGAGGAAGAGGAAGAGGAAGAGGAAGAGGAAGAGGAAGAGGAAGAGGAAGAGGAAGAGGAAGAGGAAGAGGAAGAGGAAGAGGAAGAGGAAGAGGAAGAGGAAGAGGAAGAGGAAGAGGAAGAGGAAGAGACAGAGGAAGAGGAAGAGGAAGAGGAAGAGACAGAGGAAGAGGAAGAGACAGAGGAAGAGGAAGAGGAAGAGACAGAGGAAGAGGAAGAGACAGAGGAAGAGGAAGAGGGAGAGGAAGAGGAAGAGGAAGAGGAAGAGGAAGAGGAAGAGGAAGAGGAAGAGGAAGAGGAAGAGGAAGAGGAAGAGGAAGAGGAAGAGGAAGAGGAAGAGGAAGAGGAAGAGGAAGAGGAAGAGGAAGAGGAAGAGGAAGAGGAAGAGGAAGAGGAAGAGGATGAGGGAGAGGATGAGGATGAGGAAGAGGAAGAGGAAGAGGAAGAGGAAGAGGAAGAGGAAGAGGAAGAGGAAGAGGAAGAGGAAGAGGAAGAGGAAGAGGAAGAGGAAGAGGAAGAGGAAGAGGAAGAGGAAGAGGAAGAGGAAGAGGAAGAGGAAGAGGAAGAGGAAGAGGAAGAGGAAGAGGAAGAGGAAGAGGAAGAGGAAGAGGAAGAGGAAGAGGAAGAGGAAGAGGAAGAGGAAGAGGAAGAGGAAGAGGAAGAGGAAGAGGAAGAGGAAGAGGAAGAGGAAGAGGAAGAGGAAGAGGAAGAGGAAGAGGAAGAGGAAGAGGAAGAGGAAGAGGAAGAGGAAGAGGAAGAGGAAGAGGAAGAGGAAGAGGAAGAGGAAGAGGAAGAGGAAGAGGAAGAGGAAGAGGAAGAGGAAGAGGAAGAGGAAGAGGAAGAGGTAGAGGAAGAGGAAGAGGAAGAGGAAGAGGAGGAGGAAGAGGAAGAGGAAGAGGAAGAGGAAGAGGAAGAGGAAGAGGAAGAGGAAGAGGAAGAGGAAGAGGAAGAGGAAGAGGAAGAGGAAGAGGAAGAGGAAGAGGAAGAGGAAGAGGAAGAGGAAGAGGAAGAGGAAGAGGAAGAGGAAGAGGAAGAGGAAGAGGAAGAGGAAGAGGAAGAGGAAGAGGAAGAGGAAGAGGAAGAGGAAGAGGAAGAGGAAGAGGAAGAGGAAGAGGAAGAGGAAGAGGAAGAGGAAGAGGAAGAGGAAGAGGAAGAGGAAGAGGAAGAGGAAGAGGAAGAGGAAGAGGAAGAGGAAGAGGAAGAGGAAGAGGAAGAGGAAGAGGAAGAGGAAGAGGAAGAGGAAGAGGAAGAGGAAGAGGAAGAGGAAGAGGAAGAGGAAGAGGAAGAGGAAGAGGAAGAGGAAGAGGAAGAGGAAGAGGAAGAGGAAGAGGAAGAGGAAGAGGAAGAGGAAGAGGAAGAGGAAGAGGAAGAGGAAGAGGAAGAGGAAGAGGAAGAGGAAGAGGAAGAGGAAGAGGAAGAGGAAGAGGAAGAGGAAGAGGAAGAGGAAGAGGAAGAGGAAGAGGAAGAGGAAGAGGAAGAGGAAGAGGAAGAGGAAGAGGAAGAGGAAGAGGAAGAGGAAGAGGAAGAGGAAGAGGAAGAGGAAGAGGAAGAGGAAGAGGAAGAGGAAGAGGAAGAGGAAGAGGAAGAGGAAGAGGAAGAGGAAGAGGAAGAGGAAGAGGAAGAGGAAGAGGAAGAGGAAGAGGAAGAGGAAGAGGAAGAGGAAGAGGAAGAGGAAGAGGAAGAGGAAGAGGAAGAGGATGAGGAAGAGGAAGAGGAAGAGGAAGAGGAAGAGGAAGAGGAAGAGGAAGAGGAAGAGGAAGAGGAAGAGGAAGAGGAAGAGGAAGAGGAAGAGGAAGAGGAAGAGGAAGAGGAAGAGGAAGAGGAAGAGGAAGAGGAAGAGGAAGAGGAAGAGGAAGAGGAAGAGGAAGAGGAAGAGGAAGAGGAAGAGGAAGAGGAAGAGGAAGAGGAAGAGGAAGAGGAAGAGGAAGAGGAAGAGGAAGAGGAAGAGGAAGAGGAAGAGGAAGAGGAAGAGGAAGAGGAAGAGGAAGAGGAAGAGGAAGAGGAAGAGGAAGAGGAAGAGGAAGAGGAAGAGGAAGAGGAAGAGGAAGAGGAAGAGGAAGAGGAAGAGGAAGAGGAAGAGGAAGAGGAAGAGGAGGAGGAGGAGGGGGGAATGGGGGGGGGGGCAGGGAGTCGTCTAGGAGGGCTAATTGGTTACCGACAAGGGGGGGGGGAGGTAGAGGGGAGATGGAGGAGGGGTAGGCGTTAATACACATTGGGCAGCTCACGCTAATTCGAGGAAATGCCGTCACACTTCTATGCTGTAACGCTGCATGGGGGGAGGGGGGAAGAGCGTGAATTGGGGGCGTTCTGGTGCGCTGCTCTGATCCTCCGCTGCCCTGTTCTGTTTTCCCCTCTCTTCCTTTGCCGCTTTCCTCTCTTTTCCTCCTCTCCCTCTTTCCCTCTTTCCCTCTTTCCACTCTCTTCCTTCTCTCCCTCTGTACTTTCTCTTCCTCCTGTCCATCATCTCCCTCTTTCCTTTCTCTTCCTCCTCTCCCACCTTCCCTCTTTCCTTCCTCCTCCTCCTCTCCCTCCCATCCCCACTTTCTCCCCTCCTCTCCATGCCTCTCCCCCTGTCATATCTCACATCCTCACATCCTCCCCATATCTCCCCATCCTCCCTCCTTCCCCCCTCATGTCTCCCCTTCCTCCCTCCTTCCCCCCTCATATCTCCCCTTCCTCCCTCCTTCCCTTCCCTTCTCCCCTTCCTCCTTCCTTCCCCCCCCCTCATATCTCCCCTTCCAACCTCCCATCCTCCCTCCTTCCCCCCTCTCCTCCCTCACCTCCCTCACTTCCCTCCTCCCATCCCCCCCTCTCCTCCCTCACTTCCCTCCTCCCATCCCCTCCACCCCCTTCAACATAACGCGTGCCCAGCTGTTGGCTTGGCATCGGGCAACACACGCCGTCGAGGGAAGACAGACCATTAAGCCGCCATTGTTCGGGCGAGCGATGAAAGTAGGCCGAGCGGCGGCAGATGAGGCTTTGAGGAGGGAGGCGCCGTAATGCACGTGGAGATATTGCTGTTACTGTTGCTGTTACTGTTACTGTTACTGTTACCGTTACTGTTACTGTTGCTGTTGCTGTTGCTGTTGCTGTTACTGTTACTGTTACTGTTGCTGTTACTATTACTTTTACTTTTACTGTTGCTGTTGCTGTTACTGTTACTGTTACTGTGAAGCGTGGATCCCCCCCCATTTTTTTTGTTTTTCGTGTGGAGAACGAGGCGGAGGAGGGAGAGATGGAGAGGGGTATGGGGATGGAAGGTGTGGGTGGGGGTGGGGGAAGGGGGTGGTCTGGGGGGAAGGAGTAAGGAGAAAGAGAGAAAGGTAACGAGAGAGTGAAAGAGAGAGAGAGAGAGGGAGAGGGAGAGGAAGAGGAAGAGGAAGAGGAAGAGGAAGAGGAAGCGAAAGATAGATGAGGGGGTAAGGGAGGGAGGGAGGGAGAAAGAAAGAAAGAGATAGACGGAGGGGAAGAGAAGGGAAAAACAAGATTTATCTCTCTCTCTCTCTCTCCGCTTCCTCCTCTTTCTCCTTACCTCTTTTTATGTAACCTTCCCTTTTTTTCCCTTCCTTTCTCTCATTCACTCTCTCCTTTTTCCTCTCTCTCTTTCTCTCTCTCTTTTCATTCCCCTTTCTCCTCCCCCTCGTTGCATTGTGTCCTCGTTATAGTGTACTTTGGTTTACAGCGGGCGAGCGAGAGATGAATTGTGTCGTGTGGGCGCCGCAACAGTGCGTGTTGCACCACCTCGCGATCGGGAGAGTGGGAGGGTGAGGGGTGGGATGGGGTGGGATGGGGTGGGGGTGAGGAGCTAGGGGGGGTTACAGAGAAAGGAAAGGGTGATGATGGGAAGGGTTCAGTGGAGGGAAGGGAGGAGGGAAGGGGTAGTGGGGACCGGGAGGGGTTTCCTGTGGAGGGTCGTAGGGTTTCCTAGGAGGGAGGTGGTGGGTGTTTGGGGGGGGGGGATGGTACCTGGAGGCCACGTGTTGGTGAGGTTCGAGAGGGTAGTTCTGCACGTGTGGCTGTTGTGTGTCTTGTCTTTATCGTCCCGAGTGTCGTCATTTCCGTTTGTTTCTCTCTCTCTCTCTCTCTCTCTCTCTCTCTCTCTCTCTCTCTCTCTCTCTCTCTCTCTCTCTCTCTCTCTCTCTCTCTCTCTCTCTCTCTCTCATTTCTCATTAGCTTTACTTTTGTCGGTCTTCACACACACTCTTTCTCTCTCCCTCCCATCTCATGTATCAGTGTCTCTCACCTTCAACCCCCCTTCCTCTTTTCCCTTCCCTCCCTCTGTGTTCCATCCCCAACCCCTCACCTTTCCCCCTTACTTCCCCCTTCCTCTGCCTCTCCCCTTCCCTCTCCCACTCTCCCTCCCCCTCTCCCCCCTCTCTTTCTCCCTTCCACTCTCCCTCCCTCTCCCTCTCCCTCTCTCTCTCTCTCTCTTTCTCCCTCTCTCTTTCTCCCTCTCCCTCTCCCTCCGATCGCCAAGGTAATTCGATCCGGCAGTAGTTCTCGTCTCCGAGCACCAGCGATCGAGGGTGCAGTGTGAGTCTTGAGCGGAGATAAGATTCTTGGCTTTAATCTCTCGGCGCTGATGGAACGAGAGAGAGAGAGAGAGAGAGAGAGAGAGAGAGAGAGAGAGAGAGAGAGAGAGAGAGAGAGAGAGAGAGAGAGAGAGAGAATATCGGTGGTGTGGCTAACTATCGCGATTGGGACTTATGCCATCTTTCGCTCGTCGTCTGATCTCTCTCTCTCTCTCCCTATCTCTCTTACAGAGAGGGAGAGAGAGAGAGAGAGAGAGAGAGACAGAGACAGAGACAGAGACAGAGACAGGGAGAGAGAGCGATCCTTTCTGCTCTGCCCTCAGCCATTACCCAACTGTCCTTAATGTCAACCATAAACATGGCTGCAAATCGCGTAACCTTCCCCTCCCTATGTGTCCCCGAGGGAAGGGCCGCGGGTCACGGCAGATTGGACCTTGTCGCCGGCGAGAGGAAGGGCGGGTATCGCTCGCTCGCCGCTCCGGGAGGGGGCCAGGTGTTCGCTCCTGTAAGGGGAGTGCGCGGAGGACCACCTGCCCAGCCCCGCTATAGCAACTCATGCCGCCCTTCTCTCCTATATACCCTCTCCTCGCCCATCCATCCCTCCCCTTCTCTTTACTCCCTTCTCCCATCTATTTCTCTTTACTCCATTCTCCCATCCCCTTCTTTTTACTCCCTTCTCCCATCCCCTACTCTTTACTCCCTTCTCCCATCCCCTTCTCTTTACTCCATTCTCCCATCCCCTGCTCTTTACTCCCTTCTCCCATCCCTGCTCTTTACTCCCTTCTCCCATCTCTTTCTCTTTACTCCATTCTCCCATCCCCTGCTCTTTACTCCCTTCTCCCATCCCCTACTCTTTACTCCCTTCTCCCATCCCCTTCTCTTTACTCCCTTCTCCCATCCCCTGCTCTTTACTCCCTTCTCCCATCCCCTGCTCTTTACTCCCTTCTCCCATCCCCTGCTCTTTACTCCATTCTCCTATCTCCTTTTCTTTACTCCCTTCTCCCATCTCCTTTTCTTTACTCCCTTCTCCATCCCTCCCCTTCTCTTTACTCCCTTCTCCTATCTCCTTCTCTTTATTCCATTCTCCCATCCCCTTCTCTTTACTCCCTTCTCTTTACTCCATTCTCCCATCCCCTTCTCTTTACTCCCTTCTCCTCCCTTTCCCCCTGCTCTCCCCTCCTCTCACCCCCCTCCCCTCCCTTCTCTCCCTTCCTCTTT
Source organism: Penaeus japonicus (assembly GCF_977035675.1). Taxonomy (NCBI): domain Eukaryota; kingdom Metazoa; phylum Arthropoda; class Malacostraca; order Decapoda; family Penaeidae; genus Penaeus; species Penaeus japonicus. Next base: position 7,734,134 of record NW_028234404.1, read on the forward strand.
TACTCCTTTACTCCATAGTTTGATTCTCTGCTGACTTTGATCGATGGGCGATGCGGTAGCGAAGAACGTGAATAACGTAGATGAATAAATGCATGAGTAAACCAAAGAAAGAGGGGGGGGGGAGTGAGAAAGAATGAGAAAGAGAGAGAGAGAGAAAGAGAGAATGCGCGCGCGAAGGAAGTAGTGAAAGGTGGGTGCGTGAGGGGAGCGTCCAAGGGGAAGCTCATCCGATGCCCCTCGCCCCTGCACCACGCGCCCATACACCCTCGCCGTGAGAGAGACAGAGATAGAGAGACAGAGACAGACAGAGAGACAGGGACAGAGACAGAGACAGAGACAGAGACAGAGACAGAGACAGAGACAGAGACAGAGCCAGAGCCAGAGCCAGAGACAGGGACAGGGACAGGGACAGGGACAGGGACAGGGACAGGGACAGGGACAGAGACAGAGACAGAGACAGAGACAGAGACAGAGACAGAGACAGAGACAGAGACAGGGACAGGGACAGAGACAGAGACAGAGACAGAGACAGAGACAGAGACAGAGACAGAGACAGAGACAGAGACAGAGACAGAGACAGAGAAAAGAGACAGAGACAGAGACAGAGACAGAGACAGAGAAAAGAGACAGAGACAGAGACAGAGACAGAGACAGAGAAAAGAGACAGAGACAGAGACAGAGACAGAGACAGAGACAGAGACAGAGACAGAGACAGAGACAAGCACAGAGGGGAAGCGGCTTGTCTGATGACGTCGACGTCACTGGGGTCATCAGACGCAAGGGAAATCATTCTAGATTATTGATTTCCTTTCTTCTTTTTTTCTTTCTTTTTTTATCTGATTGGTCACCGGATATGTTTTTTCTTCATTCTCTCTCTCTATGTCTCTCTCTCTCTCTCTCTCTCTCTCTCTCTCTCTCTCTCTCTCTCTCTCTCTCTCTCTCTCTCTCTCTCTCTCTCTCTCTCTCTCTCTCTCTCTCTCTCTTTCTCTCTTTCTCTCTCTCTCTTTCTCTCTTTCTCTCTTTCTCTCTCTCTCTTTCTCTCTTTCTCTTTCTCTCTCACTCTCACTCACACACTACTCACACTCACACTTATTCACTCACGCACTCTCACTCTTTATCTGAACTTTTTTTTTTCTCTGTTGCTCTTGATGTCTAAGAGTGCGCAAGGCTTGATGGGAAAGTGAACATCTGCTAGATCGAAAGGGCAGGGCCGTGAGGGGCGGATGAGAGGGGTGGGAGGTCACTCTTTGAAGGGGTTACTGAGAAGAATCTTTTATCATGGAAACACGGACGCAACATGCACGCGTCCATGTGCACAGATATACGCACACGTGTACACACATGCATGCGTGTTTTATCATGTTCAGCCTCCTTGCATACGTATACGTTAAAACACACACAAACAAACAAACGAAAGCTTACATAATCCGGGATAAAGCTAAAGACAGACGGCTGATTTTACTGACAGACACACAAAGACAGCTTGGCAGGGGACAAACGAACGCTTACGTATTCCGGAATGCTGGACAGATCCTTTTACTGACAGAAGACAGAAAGAAGGAGAAGGGAGGAAGAGGCACGTGCTGTGGGAGATCCATTGGAGCAGAAGGGGGAGGGGGGTGGTGAAAGAGAGACACGGAGTGGGGGAGGGAGGAAGGGGGATGGGGGGTTGTGAAGGAGAGAGACGGAGTTGGGGAGGGAGGGAGGGAGGAAGGGGGTGGGTGTGTGGTAGGAGGAACAAAATGTGTGGAACAATGACTTACCATTTGACTCCTCTTGTCACATTGATTGACTTATTTAACGAAGGCATCTCTTCTTTTTTTCGCTCGCTCTTTCTCTTTTCTTTTCTTTTCTTTTCTTTTTTTCTTTTCTTTCTGTGCTTTTTGTTTTGCCTTTTGTTTTTTTTTTCCTCCCGGCTTTCCTCTGTGGCGTAGGATAGTCGCCGGCGCGTGGTTTCAAAGGATGTTATATATATATCTTTATATATATATATTTATATATATATACATTATTTATATACATATATATATATGTATATACTTTTTTTCATCATTTGTTTTCTCTCCCTTATTTTGCTTTATTCTCACTCCCCGTTTTTTCTTTTCTTCTCTCCTTTATTTGTTAGGCTCATCTCTTCCCTTTTTGTTTGTTTCTTTTGTGTCTTTTTATGTTTTTCTAATGGGCTTTGTTTATGTGTATATATATAATTATATATATCTATCTATATATATATATATATATATATATATATATATATATATATATATATATTTATATAATGTAAATATGTATATATATGTAAAATACAAGGCGACACTATTTAAAGTTTATTTTAAAAAGTAGTTTGAACTTTTCTGTAGTACTCTCTCTCTCTCTCTCTCTCTCTCTCTCTCTCTCTCTCTCTCTCTCTCTCTCTCTCTCTCTCTCTCTCTCTCTCTCTCTCTCTCTCTTTCTCTCTCTCTCTTTCTCTCTCTCTCTTTCTCTCTCCCTCCCCCTCCCCCCTCCTCTCTTACCCTCCCTCCCTCCCTCCCTCCCTCCCGTTTCCCCGTGCATCTTTGCCACCGTAATGGTCCGATGTCCCCACGAAAGACTTTCCCCCGAAGAAGCCTATATGGCAAGCCCCGCGCCCCCGACCGACGACCGACGTCCCAAAGTGGCAGCAGGGCGAAGGGCGACGGGCGGCGCCGTCATCATCAGGTGACGTGGGGCGGCAGGTGTGGGCGGGGTGGGTGGGTGGTTGGGTGGGTATGTGGGGGAGCCAGCCCCTTTGTACCAGAGATTTAAACCGATTGGAATGACGTCCGCCCGCCCGCCCTACTCCTACTACCTGGATGGGGAATGCCGAGAGCGTGGTGGTGGTATGAGGTATGTGGCAAGGAAGGTGGGAGGGAGGGGGGAGGTATGTTGTATGTGGTATGTGGTAGGTGGAGAGAGAGAGAGAGTGAGTGTTGCAATAGGCGAGGTGGGATGAGCATGGCTAGACGGTGTCTGGGATGTGAAGAGAGAAGGGTTAGGTGAGTCCTCCGTGTGTGTGTGTGTGTGTGTGTGTGTGTGTGTGTGTGTGTGTGTGTTGCGTGTGAGTGTTGCATGTGCATGGCTTTCCGTCGAAGCAGGCTGGGAAGGCAGATCTGTAGGACGAGGGGACGGGACAGTCAGTCCAGTCCGCAGGCAGCTGTTGTGTATGGACTGCATCCCGCCCGTCCTGTCAGCGGCGAAGTGTGTAGTGAAGCATGTCATGCTGTATTATATGCCTTGATTTTGATTCGAATATTTCCTGTCATATCGAAGGGGGGAGGGGGAGGAGGGGGTGCAGTGGTTGGGTGGAAGGGGAGTGTAGGGGGGGGGGGGGGAGAAAGGGCGCGTGGGCGGACGAGGGAGAGAAATCGATAACAATAAGGCCCATGAATGTTTTTTTTCTTTCTTTCTTTCTTTTTTGTTCCTCTCGATTCCTTCCCGATAATCGATCGCTTTGGTGACTGACGTCCGATTCAGCGATCCATCAGTCATCGTCATGGTCGTCATCATCGTCGTCAGGAATAGTTTGACGTGACGCAAGTCAAGGCTTTTGGGGTAGGGGGGTGGGGGGAGGGAGGGGGTAGACTCGCCGGCAACCTCACCACGTGGTCCCGCGGAGGTCATGAGTGTGTGTCTGTGTGCTCGCTTATTACACAATAAGCGGACGTGATTATCCATCGATTTTCTCTATTTTCTTCTATTTATTACTTATTCTATTCTATCTCAAATAGAACCTCCCCATTCCGTATAGATTCAGTCAAAAGAGAGAGAGAGAGAGAGAGAGAGAGAGAGAGAGAGAGAGAGAGAGAGAGAGAGAGAGAGAGAGAGAGAGAGAGAGAGAGAGAGAAAGAAGGATCTCTTTACATTCCACTCACCAAGAAAACCCTTGCCTAACTGTCTCCCCCCCCTCTTTTCTCGTCCCTCTCTTAAGCAGCAGCAACATCGACGAAGAGTGGTGCTCCAATGACGAGCTGAGCGACGAGTACGAGATCGACGAGTCCTCGGTGGACGACGAGCACCCATCCTCCACCTCGGGCCCGCGGGTCAAGAAGCACGTCAACAAGGGGCGCTGGACCAAGGACGAGGACGAGGTGAGGCCCTGCATGCATGCGTACATACATACTTACATATGTGTTTACATTTATACATACATACGTACACACACACGCACACACATGTACACACATGTACACACATCTGTACACACATCTGTACACACATACGTAATACATACATACGTACATACACGTGCGTACATACATAAAAACGTACATACATTACATACATACATACATACATACGTACGTACGTACGTAAATAATAATTTGAAGAGACCAAGTTTGATATTGATAGATGGGTATAGCACAGTATGTGAACAATAAGTAGCCCCTTTGTTTATTTTTCCTTTTGTCTTTGCTGATTACCACTAAATTATATTGGTGATAATACGATGATGATACGACAAAAAAAAAAAAAGATTGTGGATATATATCAATGTCATGTTTCTAATACGAACATTTTATCCCTCCTCCTCCTCTTACTCCTCCCTTCCACCCTTATCCTCCCACCCTTCCACCTCCTCCTCCAACCCATCCTCCTTTCCCCCTTCCTCCTCCTCCTCCTCCCTTCCTCTTCCACCCTTCCTCTCCCACCCTTCCTCCTCCTCCTCCTCCCTTCCTCTCCCACCCTTCCTCTCCCACCCTTCCTCCTCCTTCCCCCCTCCTTCCCCCCTCCTTCCCCCCTCCTTCCCCCCTCCTTCCACCTCCCTCGAGCAGAAGCTCAAAGGGCTGGTGGAGCAGCACGGCGAGAAGTGGGAGGTGATCGCCGCCGGCTTCCCCGACAGGAACGACGTGCAGTGCCAACAGCGGTGGCACAAGGTCGTCAACCCGGAGCTGGTCAAGGGACCCTGGACGAAAGAGGTGAGTACGATACGATACGATATGATATGATATGATATGACCCCCTTCTTGTCTTTTGGTGGTTTGTGGTTGTACGTGATTTTTTTGCGTGAGAGTAAGAGAGAAAGAAAGTTAGAGAGAGGAAGTGTGAGTGTAAGAGTGAGAGTGAGTTAGTAAGAGAGAGAGAGAGATAGTAAGAGAGAGAGAGAGATAGTAAGAGAGAGAGAGAGATAGTAAGAGAGAGAGAGAGAGAGAGAGAGAGAGAGAGAGAGAGAGAGAGAGAGAGAGAGAGAGAGAGAGAGAGAGAGAGAGAGAGAGAGAGAGAGAGAAGAAAAAATAAGAATGAATGGATGGATAGACGGATGTATTCGTCATTTTCCTGCACTGTTGAATGGAAAGAAGAGGCACCGTCGGGTCGGTCGGCAGAGACGGGGTGGTGGGGATGGGGGTGGGGGGCGCTAGGAAACACGTGTGGTTTTCCGCAGATTTCAAGGCAACAGTAAGAAGCTATCCGAACGGTAACCGCGGCTGCCTGTTTTGCATTTTACGATGTTGCAAAGCCCCCAGCTCTCGTTTCGGAGGGATGCGCGTGGTTTATAGGCCTAGGGACAGAACGGTAGGCCCATGGCTGTAACGTAATAAAATGGAGGAAAGGTTTGACGGCGACCGGTAGTAGGTGTGTGTGTGCGTGTGTGTGTTTGCGTTTGTTTGTATTTGTGTTAATTTGTCTGTGTGTGTATGTTTGTGTGTTTGCTGTAAGTGTATATTTTAACGCGTATTTAAGGGCGTGTAAGGAGATTATTCATTCGTAGTGAACATGCATAAGTGTGTATGTGCAAGTGTGATTGTGATGTTCGCTATAGTTTGTGTTATCGAATACCTTTGTGTCCGCGTGTTGGTTAACCGCGAGTTACCCTTTGCGTACCCTACTTCTTTTCCCCTTCCCCTTCCCCCTTTACAGCTTTTATCCCGGCGCTTGGGAACCCCTTTAAGACAATTGTTTCCTCCTGGGGGTGAGTGCACCCTTTCTCACCCTCTCTCGCCCTCTCTCGCCCTCTCTCTCTCTCACCCTCTCTTACCCTCTCTCTCACCTTCTCTCTCTCACCCTCTCTCTCTCTCACCCTCTCTCTCGCCCTCACCTTCTCTCTCTCACCTTCTCTCACCCTCTCTCTTACCCTCTCTCTTACCCTCACTCACCCTCTCTTTCACACCCTCTCTCACTCACCCTCACCTTCTCTCTCTCACCCCCTCTCACCCTCTCTCCCGCCCTCTTTCACCCTCTCTGCAACCTGCTTCGACTGGGTGCAATATCCCCCTCGACATTCTCCGTTGTTCGGTTGCGGTCGTGTTGTCTCAGTTCTCTTGGGGCTGATTTTTGGCTGATTGTTTTTATTTGATTTGATTATTTTGAAGATCACTTTGTGTTGTTGAGGGGGTTTTGAAGTTTTTGATATCGGCTTTCTTGTGTTTTATATCTAAGAGTGTGTTTTTTTTCATTGGTATAGGCCTATGCAGTTTTATGTATCATTAAGCCAGATAAACAAAAGGCGTTAAAAAAAACAGGACTCGAAGGAACAGCTGACTCTAGGGAAGGAACCGCCCAAGCAGAGCACATTATATCCTTGGATTCTAGGTTCGAAGGCGAAGAAGAAGGATAAGGCTAGGATTAGGCGCGGAGGGTAACATTAGCCAGGGGAGGCCAGGTACGCCGGGCTCTTCCAAGTGCACTTAGGCCGCCCTACCCTCCAGGTACGGTGGAGGAGGGGGTAGGGGGTAAGGGTAAGGGGGAGGCGGTAATGACGGCAGAGTTGTGAATATGGGAAGAGCTTGCTGGATAAGGGGACGGAGGGGGGGTAGAGGGATGGGGGGAATGTGTATTACATAGGGTGGCCTCCTTGCCCTCTGGGGTCACGCCGCCCCGCGCTTCCCACGCCCTTGGGCAGGATTCCCACGATTTGGGGGGGGGGGTAGGGGGTAGGTGCTTCGTAAGGGTGGAGGGAAGGTGAGGACCAAGGGGAGGGGGAGAGTTAATGAGTGGGTGGGGCTTATTTTTCGCCTATCAGGCCCCCCCCCCACTCTCCCCCTCTCGCCTTCCCCCTACTCCCTTTTTTCCCCATCCTCCATAGGTCTATGAAGTTAGATACGGTTTTATTTATTTTATTATTTTTTTTTAACCTAAAGAAAATCTATGCCATTTGTATTCTGTATTCTTGAAGAGAAAATCAGTCCTCTATATCATCTGCATTGCATTATCAAATGCTAATAACAGGGGCGATTTCCAGTGCATTATAAACGGTCCTAAATCAATGAGCATTCCAGTGTTACTTCTCCCCCTCCCCCTCCCCCTTTCTCTACCATTAGCATAGCTTACGCGCCCTCTTGTGTTACACCTCTTGTGTTACGCCGCATCTGCTTGGTGTAATGACACTGGTGTGGGATGGGGAGGTATGGGGGGTAGGGAGAGGTGAGAGGGAGAAGGAGGAGGAGGAGGAGGAGAGGTAGGGTAGGGTGTTTGGGAGGGGGGGGGAGTCATTCACATCCTGTTTATTAGCGCCTAATGCGAGTTTTGGTGGCGATTATCTCCGCTGGTGTAAACAAACATCTCCGTGGGACTGAGTGATGAGTGATGAGTGAGTGAGACGAGAGAGAGAAGTAGAGATGAGGGAAAGAGAAAGATAAGTTCGTGAGTGAGAGAGTGAAGGATTGAGAGAGAGAGAGAGAGAGAGAGAGAGAGAGAGAGAGAGAGAAAGAGAGAGAGAAAGAGAGAGAGAGAGAAAGAAAGAAAGAGAGAAAAAAAGGGAATGAGAGAGAAGAATAATTGAACAGAAGAAGGAAGAGGATGAAGTGGTCTAATTAAGATGCAAAGAGAAAGATGGCACTGGATTTTATAAAAATCTTCTTCCCCCTCCTCCTCTTGTTCCCCATCTTCCTCTTCTTTTTTTGCTCGGTACTCTTGGAACTGTTCATTATCTCATCTTGCTTTGCGTCGTCTTCCGCATTCTCATTCCCGGCGTTTCCCGCTTCTTCTTCTTCTTCTTCTTACATTTCGCATGTCATCGTACGTGAAAGAAAGAGGGAGACAAAGGAAAACGAGAGAAGGATAGAGAGAAAGAACATATAATGCACAAAGAACAGGATCATAACATTTGATACACCTTCCTCTCTCCATTCCTCCCTCCCTCCCTATCACCCTCTCTATCTCCCCCCACCCCACCCCGTTCACCCTCTTCTCTTCCCATTCCATGAATTCCAAAGGTACGTTTCTGTCTAACCCCCCCCCCTCTCCCCTATCCCTCCCTCCCTCCCTCCCCCCCTTCTCTCTCTCTCCTTCCTTTCCTCTCCCCTCCTCCTCTCCCCCTTCCCCCTTCCCCCTCTTCCCCCAAGCATGAAGGGTAAATGGAACGACAGCACGACAAAGGGGGGAAGGGGGAGAGAGGTAGGCAGTTCTTGAGGTCACCGATGCTTGAGGAAAAAAAGGGGGGGGGAGGCCTAGGGGGGGAGGGGAGGGAAGGCAGGTAGGACGGAAAGGGGGTATGGAAGGGGAGGGGGAGGGGGATAGGCTCAGTTACCGCTCTAGGCCTACTTCTCGCTGCCTCCGCGTTGCCTTTTCGATCAGGGTCGGGAACTATTTCCTATGGGACTGATAGGCTTTTTTTTTTAATTATTTTTTTATTTTGTTAGTTTTTTTATTATTTTATTTTGTTAGTTTTCACGGAAATGCTATTATTTTATGTTAGTTTTCTCCTTTCACCCTCTCTTTCTCTTTGTATTTCTCCTTCCCTTCACCACCTCCTCCTCCTCCTCCTTCCCTTCACCTCCTCCTCCTCCTCCATCCCCCCTCCCCTCCTCCTCCTGCCCTCCTCCTCCTTCCCTCCTCCTCCTTCCCTTCACCTCCTCCTCCTCCTCCTCCTCCTCCTCCTCCCCCCCTCCCCCCCACCTCCTCCTCCTTCCCACCTCCTCCTCTTCCTCCTCCTCCATCCCACCTCCTCCTCCTCCATCCCACCTCCCATTCCTTCATAGGACATGGAAAACGGGGACGTAAGTAAACACGCGGGCTCCTGCGCCTCGGATATGCAGAAGGCGTAAGAGGGCCATCGCCGCTAATGGTACGGGACCGGCGATGGGTATCTCGTCTTAAGAGGGTCGTAGGCAAATGGGGTGATGGGAGGAAAGGGTAAGGGTGTGGGGTGAGGGGGGGAAGAAGAGGGTAACGAGGTTAGGGGAAGGGGGAAGGGAGGGTGGAGGGAAGGGTAGGGGGTGGTAGGGTTACCGGTAGTCCAAAGGGGGGGAGGGTTATTATTATATGATCGAGGTTATGTTGTCGAGTCTCTTCTCTCTTTTCTCTCTCTCCTCTATCCTCTCTCCTCTCTCCTCTCTCCTCTCCTCTCCTGTATCCTATCTCCTCTCCTCTCATGTCTCCTATCTCCTCTCCTCTCCTCTCTATCCTCTCTATCCTCTTTATCCTCTATCCTATCTCCTATCTCCCCTCTCCCCACCTCTCCCCGCCTTTCTCATTCGCACGACCAAGAAAATTTCATACGATTATTTTTTTTCCCTTTCTTTCTCAAAAGCCTCCTCCGTCGCTTCTTTGCCGGAAGGACTTTTTAGGACTCGTCGGCATTCTCCTTTCCGTTGCATCATCCTACGTGCGCGGCCGAGGTTGAAAAGGGGAGAGGAGGGAGGGGGTGGGGGGAGGAGGGATCCTTGACCCACATTAAGGGGGACAGAGACGGATAAACATTGTCGAATTGGAGCGCCTTGACCGAGCTTAGCGCAGGTCCTGGGACGTCGGGCCCGCTTTGGGACAATGCGACGGCTTTGTGGTTGGCTCGCTTGATTTTTTTATTTTATTTTTCTCTTTCGTGTTTTCTGTCTCTCTTTCTCTTTCTTTCTTTTTCCCTCTTTCTCTTACTCTCTTCTCTCTTCTCTCTTCTCTCTCTCTCTCTCTCTCTCTCTCTCTCTCTCTCTCTCTCTCTCTCTCTCTCTCTCTCTCTCTCTCTCTCTCTCTCTCTCTCTCTCTCTCTCTCTCTCTCTCTCTCTCTGTGTGTGTTTTTACATGTTTTTCTCTCTTTTTTTCTCATGTCTCTTCTTTCCTCTTCTACGCTCTCGGATGCCCGTCTCTCTATTTCTCTTTTCTTTTCTTCTCTTGTCTCTCCTCTCCTCTCCTCTCCTCTCCTCTCCTCTCCTCTCCCCTCTCTCTCCCTCCTCAATCCTTTGTCATCTCTTTCTCGCATTGTGTTTCCTCATGTTGTGGGCGTGGTGGGAGTACTGTCCTCCTCTCTTGGTGGGTTAGGTTCGTGGGTGGGTGGGTGGGCGGGTTAGTCGATTTTCTGGTGGGGGCTTAAAAGGAGATTTTGTGGTTCCTCCTGGAAACTGGGGTTTTGCGTTGTATGTGTGGTGGGGGTGGGAGGTAGAGAGGGGTGGGTGGGAGGGAGATGGGCGTGGTGTGGGGGGTTGACTAATCTTTGTAGATTAGGAAACGTTTAAAAAATATATATATTTCTTTCCTCATATATTGTTTTTCCTTCTTTACAAAGGAATCTGAGGGGATACACGTTTCGTTTTTTTTTCTTCCCCTCTCTCTTTGGGAGATTGTTTCACGTCGTCTTCTCGTATTTAAGGGGAAAAAATGTATTTGGGAGTGTACTGCAAATGCCTTTTTAATGGAGTCGGTTTCCTTGCTCTCACGAGATATGTAGAAACGGAGGGGGAGGGGGGGGTTTGGAGGTTGGAGGGTGAAGGGTTAGATGTGGATTTTTTTCGTCTTGGTCTCTCTCTTTTTTTTTTATCTCCCTCTCTCTCTCTCCTTCTCCCACCCTCTCTCCCTCTCCTTCTCCCACCCTCTCTCCCTCTCCTATTCCCACCCTCTCTCCCTCTCCTTCTCCCACCCTCTCTCCCTCTCTCCTATTCCCTCCTTCTCTCTCTCGAAAATTGGTTCCGGTCACGCACCAATTTTTGGGCGTGGTTCATTTGCCTCGCACCGGCGCTGCGCTAATTGGCAAACGACGCAGGTGAGAGGTCGGAGCGAGGCGTTGAATTGTTTCGTGGATTTCGTTAATTTACTCTGTTTTATGTTTATTATTATTTTTTATTCATTATTATTTTTTTTAGTTATTATTATTATTATTATTTTATTTTTTTATTTTTTAAAAGTAATATGTGAGTGAGTGAGTGAGTGAGTGAGTGAGTGAGTGTGTGAGTGAGTGTGTGTGTGTGAGAGAGATAAGAAAAAAAACACGTACCCAAGTCGTGGGGTCAGTGGTATATGGTGAAGAAATAGAGAGAGGGGGAAGGGTGGGGGGAGAGAATGGGTAGGTCCTCCTCCCCCCTCTCCCCATGAAAAGACTGCCTGCGCCCTCCCCCCACTTCATTGTGTTGCTTCCTCGAGCAGGTTTGAAAAGTCTCCCTTGCCTTGTAACACTAGAAGTTTGTATGGCTTAAGAAGTTTCTCGGATTGAAGAGGCATGGCTAATTAGGCCTACGGTGACATTTTAGCCCCAGCTGCATTCTTGCGTGTTGGTTTGTTGTTATCGCATCTCTCTCTCTCTCTCTCTCTCTCTCTCTCTCTCTCTCTCTCTCTCTCTCTCTCTCTCTCTCTCTCTCTCTCTCTCTCTCTCTCTCTCTCTCTCTCTCCTCTCTCTCTCTTTTCTCTCTCTCTCTCTCTCTCTCTCTCTCTCTCTCTCTCTCTCTCTCTCTCTCTCTCTCTCTCTCTCTCTCTCTCTCTCTCTCTCTCTCTCTCTCTCTCTCAGTGTGTCTGTGTGTGTGTTACTCCGTCTCGTATAGGCCTATCCCTTCGTTAGCAACCGCAAAATATTTAGGCTCGAATATAATGTGTTTTCTTTTTCTCTTCGTCTGTCCTCGCTGCTAGAGCTGTACTTCCGTGGCCATTGAGAGGGGAAGAGGGGAGGTGGGGAGGGAGGGAGGTAAGGGAGATGGGGGGGGTGGGGGTTGAAGCCGGAGGCCATTAAATTCAATGGAGTGTGAACCTATAAATAGCGGGGAGCCTTTAGAAGGTGAAATGGCGAAATGGGAGAGAAAGAGAAAGAGTAAGAGTACGAGCAAGCGAGAGAGAGAAAGAGGGCGGGGGGATAGAGTGAAGGGAGAGGAAAGAGAGAGAGATAAAGGAGGAAGGAAGATAGATGAAGATAGAGAAAAGACGGACAGACAGACATATAGAGAGGAAGAGAAAAGGGAAGATAGGATTAAGAGAAAGAGAGGGATGAGAGAGTGGAAGGGGAGAGAAGCGAGAACGTCGGTGACAGAAGGATAAGAAAATAAGATAAGTGAGGAAATGCAGACAGGAATAAAAACAAAAATAGAAAAGAGGGGGGGGAGAACAAAAGTGAAAAAGAGAAGAGCTTTTGAAGGAATAAAGAAAGGAAGAAGAAGAAAAAAGAAGAGGAAGGAGAAAAATAGAGGAGAAAAAGACGATGAGGAGGAAGAGGAGGACAAGAGGAGAGGAGGAAGACAGCAACCTCGGCTACAGGTTCCTGAACAATTAGCCGGAAATCCTTTATCCCGATATCCGCGGAACAAGTTTCACGTGGCACTCTCATGGGCGCCTCTCTCTCTCTCTCTCTCTCTCTCTCTCTCTCTCTCTCTCTCTCTCTCTCTCTCTCTCTCTCTCTCTCTCTCTCTCTCTCTCTCTCTCTCTCTCTCTCTCTCTCTTTCTCTTTCTCTTTCTCTTTCTCTTTCTCTTTCTCTTTCTCTTTCTCTGTCTGTCTGTCTGCCTGTCTCTCACTCTCACTCTTCCCCTCTCCTCTCCTCCTCTCCCTCGCCGTCTTCAAAAGAGAGAGAGAGAGAGAGAGAGAGAGAGAGAGAGAGAGAGAGAGAGAGAGAGAGAGAGAGAGAGAGAGAGAGAGATCGTTCGTTGTGTTTGCTCTCCGTCTTACCTCCTCGCTCGCTCACTTCCCTTCGGTCAGCGGTGGCGAAGGTCCGGCCTCGGGAAGGGGGGGGAGGGGTGAAGGGGTGAAGTGAAGAGGATGAATAGGGGATGATGGGGGATGAGGGGTGGGGTGGGGGGAGGGAGGGAAGGGGGGTTCTTCTACAGTACCCGGGCGGAAGCTGGAGTTTATTGCGTGCTTTCATTGGGGAGTGGGGGGGGGTAAGGGGTAAGGGGTTAGCAAGGTGGAGATTTGGAAGCTGAAGGGTGGGCGTGGGGGGATGGGTGGGGGTAGAAGCTTTGGATTTTTTTTCTGGTTTTCTTTCTCTGTCTTTCTTTACCTCTCTCTCTCTCTCTTCCTCTCTATCTCTATCTCTTCTTCTCCCTCTCCCTCTCCCTCTCTGTCTCATCTCCTCCCTCTCCCTCTCTATCTCATCCCCTCCTTTTCCCCCCTCCCCTCACTCCCTCTCTCCCCCTCTCCCTCCCTCCCTACTTCCCTTCATCTCCCTCTCTCCTTCTCTCCCTCTCTCCATCTCTCCATCCCTCCATCCCTCCATCCCTCCATCTCCCCCTCCCTCTCTCCATCCCTCCATCTCCCCCCTCCCTACTTCCCTTCCTCTCTCTCCCTTTCCCTCTCCCTCTCTCCCTTCTCCCTCTCCTCTTTTATCCAGCCGGGGGTCTTGAGGCGTCCGCGGAGAATAGTTTCCCCGCGGTGACTCTCCGCGCGGTGCATTACGGGGACTCGTTGGCCTTGAGGTTATAATAAAAAAAATTGTATAGGCCTAGATCCCGATCCCTCACGTTCTCTTCGTTTTCCCTGTCCCTCCCTCTCTTCCTCTCGTCTTTCTCTCGTCTTCTAGCCACTCTCCAGACTTTTCTGTTTTCCTTCTCTCTCTCTCTCTCTCTCTCTCTCTCTCTCTCTCTCTCTCTCTCTCTCTCTCTCTCTCTCTCTCTCTCTCTCTCTCTCTCTCTCTTTCCTATTTTTCTCTATCTCTTGTCTTCTAGTTACCTTCCTTCCCTTCCGCCTCTCCCTCCTCTCGCTCTCGTCTTACTTCCCCGATTTCCTCCCTTCCCCGCCTTTCTCCCTTTTTTCCCTCCCTCCCTTCTCTCCCTCCCTCTCCTTCCCTCCCTCCCTTATCTCCCTTCTCTCCTCTCTATACTATTCTATTTCCTTCAAATCTCCATCATCGCCCCCCCCCCTCCCCCCGCCACCATAATCCTTCCTCGGGGAATGTTTGCTATGTGCACCACCACATTCCTCTATTCCGCTAATGCGTGCGTGGTTTGGTTTCCTTCCCTGTTTCCCTCCTCCCTCCCCCCCCCCCTATCCTCCTTCCTCTATCCTCCTCTTCTCTTTCCTTCATCGTTCTCTCCTTCGTTTATCTTTAGCTTCTCCTTTTCTATTCATTCTCTCCTCCCTATATCCTTCTCCTATCATTCTTTCATCCTCCTCCTACTTCCTGTTTATCCCCCTCCTCTTTCCCTCCCCAATTCCTCCCTTCCTCCCTATTTCCCCCCCTCCTTCCTCCTCCTTCTCTCTCTCCCCCTCCATCAGTTCCTTCTTTCTGCGTCTGCGATGAGCTTCTCCCCCTTCCTCCTCCCCCACCACTTGTCTTTTTAATTTGATTTTACTAAAGTTTTTTTTTCCCCATCGAGGGCGATTATTTATCCGATATAAAGTAAATAAGATAAATAAATAATTACGATTGATATTCCCGAGGGGGGCGCCACGTGGTTGCACGGACACGATGCAATCTGGACGGTGTGTAAAGGGTGTTTCCCCCCCTTCCCCCTTCCCTCTCCCTCCCTCCCTCCCTCCCTCCTTCCTTACCTCTGCCCTCTCCTCCTTCCTCCTTTCTGAGAGGCGACCAGGGGTAGGACCTGGGATGAGTCAGGTCTGCAGGTCGCTCTTCTCCCCCCCTTCCCCCTCCCCCCCTATCCCGACATTTGAATATCAACGGGAGAGGGTTTTTTTTAAGGTAGGGGAGGGAGAGAGGGAAGGATGGGGGAGGGGGAGGGGGAGGTAAGGGAGAGAGAGGAGAAAGTAGAGGGTGTGGTTGGAAGAGGAAGAGGAGAGAGGGAAGGGGGGGGGAGAGAAAAAAAAAGAAAGAGAGGGAGAGGAGGGAGCAGTCTTAAGACAAGCACGCAGGCAACTTTCCATATGTTATGTCAACACACGCACGCACGCACGCACGCAAGCACAAACACACAAACCATCGAGGAACGTCGGGGCGAGTTCCGTGTGGGATCGCGAGTTTGGGGTTGCCTTCTGTGGTGGGCGGTGGTTGCGAGCGGTTCCTCGCCCTCCTCTTCTCCCTCTTTCTTCTCCTCCTACTCCTGCTCCTCTTCCTCATTTCCTCCTCCTCCTCCTCATCATCATCATCATCATTTCCTCCTCCTCCTCATCATCATCATCATTATTTCCTCCTCCTTTTCCTCCTCACTTCCTCTTCCTGCTTCTCCTCCTCTTCCTCATTTCCTCCTCCTCCTCCTCCTCCTCCATCTCCTCCGAGAATGAGAGAGAGAGAAAGAGAAAGAGAAAGAGAATTGAGCGAGTGTCTTTCTGTTTATGTCCGAGTCCCAAACCTGTCCTGTCTTCTCCTCCTCCTTTGATTTCGACATCGGGAGAGAGAGAGAGAAAGAGGCAAGCAAAGAGGGCGAGGAAGACGTTGCTTGGATTACGAAAGACATTGCCACAGAGTCGCCCGGTTCTCTCGCTCTCTCTCTCTCTCTCTCTCTCCCTCCCTTTCTCCGTCTCTCTCTCTGTATCTCTCTTCCTTCCCTCGCGGGGGGTTGGTTTCCGTGGGTGTTTTCGGTGTCTCGAGGCCTCTCTGAATATCCTTTCATCTTCTCTTTCTTTGCCTTTATATTTACATCTTTTCTCTTCCTCGCTCTCCCTCTCTCCTCTCCTCTCCTCTCCTCTCCTCTCCTCTCCTCATTCGCCTCTCCTCTCTTGCCTCTCCTCTCCTTTCTTCTCCTCTCCTCTCCTCTTCTCTTCTCTCCTCTCTTCTCTTCTCCCCCCCCCTCTCTCTCTCTCTCTCTCTCTCTCTCTCTCTCTCTCTCTCTCTCTCTCTCTCTCTCTCTCTCTCTCTCTCTCTCTCTCTCTCTCTCTCTCTCTCTCTCTCTCTCTCTCTCTCTGAAATCCTGACACATGTATACTTAAACACAGACAGCACCTTTGTCTCATTTTCTTTTCCCTCCTTTTCCTTCCTCGTCTCACCCCCTAACCCCCCTCCCCCCTTCACTACCACCACCAACCATGGGAACCGTAACCGAGAACCGCTACGAACCACACCACCACACGACCAACCTCCCCACAGCGAGCCATTATGACCCTTCGTGCCTGGTGTCCGAAGGCGCGGTTTCCCTTCGCCTCTCGAGGTGTGGGTTGAGGCCGGGGTGACGCGCCGGGGTAAACAAGGTCGGACTCAAAGGCTCTCTCTCTCTCTCCTCTCTTTTCTTCTCCTTTCTCTCCTCTCTCCTCTCTCTCTCCTCCTGTATTTTTCTCTTCTCTCCTCCTGTCTCTTTCTCTTCTCTTATCCTCTTCTCTTCTCTTTATCCACTTCGCTCTTTTCTCTCTTATCCTTTGCTCTCTCTTTTCTATTCTAATCTATTCTCCTCTCTCCTTTCACCCCCTCTCTTTCTGTCCCTCCTTTTCTCCCCTCCTTTACTCTTTCCCTTTCCCCTATCCTTTACTCCCTCCCTTTCCCCTCTCCCTCTTTCCCTTTTCCCCCCTCCTTTACTCCCTACCCCTCTCCCTCTTCCCCCCCTCTCCACCTCCCTCTCCACCTCCCTCTCCACCTCCCTCTTCCCCTCTCTCCACCCCCACCACACACAGATCGCCTCCCTCCTCCGTCCACACACACACCCAGCCAGCTGGCATCACACTTGGCATTCAACGAGATAGTAAGGAGTGATCCAGCGCGGGCGCGTTACCCCAGCACCACCGAGTTGAGGTTGTTGTTGTTGTTTGGTGCGTCCGCCGTGTAGTTTGGTCGGCGCTGGGTTCAGGTGTGGTGGGGCGAGGGGGAAACACAGGTGGGATGCTGATGCTGCGGTTGAGGGTTGCATTGCAAGTTGAAGGGCGAGAGGGGGGGAGGGGGAGCTGGAGGGGGGGAGGAGGAGGTGGTTAGGTGTGGTAGGATGGGGTGGGGTGTGTGTGAGCGGGTGAGGAAAGGGGCAAAGGGGAAGGGG